>NW_020837949.1:40077674-40549518 GCF_003676395.1 Aethalodelphis obliquidens
TGTTGTGGCCTCTCCCGTTGCGGAGCACAGGCTCCGGACGCGCAGGCTCAGCGGCCATGGCTCACGGGCCCAGCCGCTCCACGGCATGTGGGATCTTCCTGGACCGGGGCACGAACCCGTGTCCCCTGCATCGGCAGGTGGACTCTCAACCCCGCGCCACCAGGGAAGCCCCCCAGTGTAGACTTCTAATGTCGCAGTTCTTATATGTACACATCTGAGCTCAGCTGCTGCCCGGGTACAGGCTCCCTCAGCCAGCATGACTGGATTGTGGACAAACTCTCCAGATCCTGTTTTTGAACTTGGGTTTTACTTCTGACTTTTCCTTCTGTCTTTGGGACCTGCTGGGCGGAAAACTTTTCCTCTACCCACTTAGGTTGGTCTGGGGCTTGCCCATTAACTGACAATAGCCAGATTAAAAGGAGAAAAGAGAAAACTTATTTACCTGTGCTTGGCAGTAGTACTCAGTAAGGAGTAATTTGTCAAATATTCAGAGGTAAAGATCTATACACCAATTTAAGAAAAAAGGGTAGGGGGCTTAGAGCTTCAGTGGGAAAGTATGGAAAGTTCTGTTGGACTCCTTGATGTTAATGGAAGCAGAATTTCATACTTTCCTCTGAAGGGGAGGTCAGGGTCAGCTGTATTATGAGGAGGCTCTGCTCTGAGTTTAGATAATTTGTTTTCTGTAGCTGTTGATTGTTTTGATGTTTTCAGTTTAAAGTAATTTTAATACCACTTTGGTGGGCTATTAATTAATCCCTTCAAACTCTAGGTTTCCTTTTGCTCAGGACAATCCCTACCCATCTGGGAGTCTAATAAGTTGAATGTCAAAAGGAAGGGTTCTGGGTCCCTTTTTTACTGGCAACTCCTCTATCCTTATGCAAATGTACCCATCTTCTCCCCTTTGAATTGCTCTGCCTACCGAGGATTGTTGGAGGGGTAACCCTTTCAGGTCACAGAAGGTCATGGCCCTCCCTTTCCTGGGGAGGTACTAGTGTTTCATCCCTCATTTGCATAACTGTGAGGCCACAGAGGTGACTCATCCCTGAACTAAGATCTGTTTCTAGTGACCTAAGTTTGCTGACCCAAAGACAGACACATGGCCTGGCAGCTTCCCTTTCTTGAAACTTTAAGACCTGCCACATCCTGTGGATATGGAGATTTTTAGCTAATGGATAATTAAGGGATGCTGTGAATTAAAGGCTCACGGATTTCTTGCAACTTTTTAATCTTGGATAAACAAAAATGTTTAAAAAACGGTGGTTATAAGGCCAGGTCTCTGTTCAAAGGTGTAATCCTAAACCTTGCTGAGCTGATTCAGCCTTTCCCTCTTGGGCTGCATGAACTGGTCCTTTCTGATTAGGAAAAATTTGATATCTGGTCACTGGTTCATAAAAACAGAAAGATTTTCCTTCTTTTTCAGTTACCAAGTTTTTAGCAGGGAAATGGTAACCTGTTAAGGTGTGATTATGTGTGCTTTTGAGTACTGCTTTGCTTCCAAGGAGAGAAACTGTTAGAGGCATCAGGGAGATAGGAACAAAGAACCAAAAATTACTATGTAAAGCTTCTAGATTTTTTTTTAAACAATTAAGTAATGTCCTTTTTACCTGGCAAGTGATAATGATGTCCTGGATATATAGTATATTGGGCTTTTGCAAGACTTTCAAAAATTTATTATTAAGTTTTTGGGCAACGTGGAGAAATGGGAGCTAGATGCCTATACAGTTAGATACAAATGGTTGTACAACAACAGCAAAGCTTCAGCAGCCACCTCCTCCTTCTTCCTTCCTGGACTGCTTGGGTGTTCAAGGCACTGGCCTTCAGCCAGGACTCACTGGTATACTGGTCCCTTATGGCCAGAGTCCATTCTGATTGGTCACCGTGCACCCTGTGTCTGTGTTAAATATTTTAAATGTGATCTTAGGGTATAAACTGCAGCTCTTGGGAAAAGCAGGCTGAAGCTGGGCCAGGGCCATATGAGCTCTTTGGGAACGTCATACGTGGTACCCATACCCCAGCTATAATTGAAACGAAAAATAAATCATAGTGTCAGGAAATCCAACACAGTGCATATTTTCCCATGATGTAGACTTCAGCTTTCTGTTTAGAACTATTAAGTAACAAATTATGTTTTATTTTCTCATTGATTGGATGCTCCTGCTTTGTTAGTGCCTTAAACATGAACCTTTGCTGAGCTCGGAGTGGGCCTCCTAAGGCAGCAGGGAAAGGAGAGAACTGGGGATTATGCATTGATTCTACTTACATTTTGAGCTTCTATTGGTAGTTGCCTCGGCTTAAAGTGAGTAAAAATTGTTTGCATAGCCATTAAGCATTTATGATACTGTGTAAAGTTGTTTTTTTAAAAAAAGCATTGCTTAAATTAAAATAGCACCATGAGCAAATAAGCCTTAGACTTCTTGTAATAAAATAAATGAAGCAAAATACTCAGCAGAGGCATTTGCCACAAAATGTATATTTATTAAACGACCACTTTGCATATTGGCTTAGTTACATTATTTGCTTTTGGCTTTAGGGTAAATAAGCGTGCTTTTGCCAGAACAGACCTCCCCTAGCGCCATCTTCTGTTTTACACCTGACTCTCCTGCTGTCATATGAAATGCTGACTTGCAAAGCAGATGATGAGGCGGGATTTGAGGTGATGATATTTGGGGTGATCTTTTCCTAGAGATGTTACAGCGTGCTGTGACTGTTTCTCAGCACTGAGAGTCTGGGTGGAAGACTAGCAGATCTTTACACGCCTCAGGATGGGCTTCTAGCTTCATTTGCCATCATAAAAGCCTGTCTGACTGGGGAGATGTCTCATGATAATCTCAAGCTCCCTTCTGCTCTATGCCAGGTTGAAAAGAAAGATAATTATGAAAAAAAGAGTGATGGAGAGAAGCGCCAACTGCCAGATCCCTTAATTAGTGAAGGATTTATCTAGAAACACAGCTGAAAACACCCATTAAATGTGTAAACTAGACTGAAGGGATTGACAGAAAGTAGACGGACAATTATTTATTGAATTACTGCATTTTTATTAGTTTGAAATGCACTTGCATATGTTCCAGTCAGCCCTGGGGAGGAGAGAAAAGTATATTAGTACAATTCAAAGTTATAAAAAATGTTAATTATTAAGCTGCTATAACTTTAAAAATGAGATGTGTAGGTTAGGGTTGGATGGATAGAAAGAGAAATCTATAGAAAATTCTGTTTTGGAACTACCAGGCTTTATGACCTTAGGAAATAAAGATAATAAACATTTATTGAACATTTATTGTGTGCCAGGTTCTCATGGGAGCACTTGGCATCATTTAATCATCATAGTAACCTTATGAGGTAGCAGTATTATTCCCGTTTTACAGACGAGTAACTGAGGCCTGGAGAGCTTAAGGGAAGGTATTTGGCCAGAGTCACCTGGCTAGTTAGTGACACAGTCAGGATTCCAACCTAGGCCCTCTGACCTCAGAAGTTATGGTCTTAAACATATGAAGATACGTTTCTTGCCTCTGTCATTTAACTTCTCTGGGTAGTTTTCTTATTTTTAAAATTAGGGATCAGGACTAGATTATTTGTGATTAATCAGAGATTTTTGAAACTAGAAGCTCATTGCTTTGTTTTTTTGTTTGTTTTTTTTTTTTTTAACTGAAACTGAGAAGAGCCAATGTTCATCCTATACTCAATACAAAAGGTCAAGAGAATGACTAAAGGGCAATTACTAGCAAGTATTTGTAGCGACTTAAGTCATTTCAGGATTTTACTTTTGACAGTTACTTTTTATTAGTTTTAGTAACAGGGACATGGAAAAAAGGTATTTCTGAGCCTACATCTCAACTGCTTTCTCATTTCTCTCTGTATGAACCCCACCCCCAGCCCATCATCCCCCGGACTAGCTAAATAATCACACGACAAGCCATCAACTCATCAAGGGAGTGATGCAGGAGGTGCATGAGAGGAGGAAATTTCAGGCAAGGAATAAGGAACATGCCACTGATTAAGAGAATCGGGAAGAAACAGCAGTCATTCTGTCCTGTTCAGATCTGAAGGTTTTTAAAGTCTACAGCAGTAGAAAATATGCTCCTTACTTCTTTAGGAAAGAAACTATATATTCTTTACCAGATTATAGATTCTTCTGTGTTATGCATAGTTTCTTAACACATAGCTAAGTTAAATAATATATACAGGAAAGTTTAAAGGTACTTCCAATGTCTATTAATTAGTAAAGGAATGCATCATTCTTTTGTTATTATGCTAAACTTTGGCCTTTCACATAAGTGAAGTTGCTAGGTAAATAAATACCAAAATTTAACATTTTTTTTTTTATTCATACAGAAAGTCACAAAAAATATAATCATCCTCATCGGTTCACATAGTCCCATGTAATTAATTTTTTTTCATCTTGATCTTTTGTTAGCACTTTCATGAATTCATCAGTTTTCCATCAGAGTTCTGAAAATGCTTATTCATTCAGTTCAGCAGTATAGTCAGTTACAAGAAACCTGTACTTGTCAGAGTCTTTTCCATGAATTCCTTGAAGATGAAACCCTTTTATAGGAACATTTTTGCAAAAGCATCAGAGTACACCCAGAACTGTCTGTAAATGACAAAAGACTTAAAAAATGACCACAGTTAAAGTCTTGATGAAAGTTCATAATAATACAATTGACAAGGAAATTTAGTTATTTCTGCAATATACATTTTAAAGTAATAACTAGAATTATGACTTATAACTTTATACCAGAACATATAATATTTTCAGGAATCTCATGTAATGTCTGAAACATTTATATTAACATATTTCCATACAAATAACCCAAAGAAAGTTTAGTATTAGTTTTTTTTTTAAATTTTTTAATTTAATTTAATTTATTTTTTTATACAGCAGGTTCTTATTAGTCATCAATTTTATACACATCAGTGTATACATATCAATCCCAATCACCCAATTCAGCACACCACCATCCCCCCCCCCCCCCCCCCCTTCCCCCCTTGGTGTCCATACGTTTGTTCCTTACTTCTATGTCTCAACTTCTGCCCTGCAAACCGGTTCATCTGTACCATTTTTCTAGGTTCCACATACATGCGTTAATTACGATATTCGTTTTTCTCTTTCTGACTTACTTGACTCTGTATGACAGTCTCTGGATCCATCCACGTCTCATAAAATGACTCAATTTCGTTCCTTTTCATGGCTGAGTAATACTCCATTGTATATATATACCACATCTTCTTTATCCATTCGTCTGTCGATGGGCATTTAGGTTGCTTCCATGACCTGGCTATTGTAAATAGTGCTGCAATGAACATAAGGGTGCATGTGTCTTTTTGAATTATGGTTTTGTCTGGGTATATGCCGAGTAGTTGGATTGCTGGAACATATGGTAACTCTATTTTTAGTTTTTTAAGGACCCTCCATACTTTTCTCCATAGTGGCTGTATCAATTTACATTCCCACCAACAGTGCAAGAGGGTTCCCTTTTCTCAACACCCTCTCCAGCATTTGTTGTTTGTAGATTTTCTGATGATGCCCATTGTAACTGGTGTGAGGTGATACATCATTGTAGTTTTGATTTCAATTTCTCTAATAATTAGTGATGTTGAGCAGCTTTTCATGTGCTTCTTGGCCATCTGTATCTCTTCTTGGGACAAATGTCTATTTAGGTCATCTGCACATTTTTGGATTGGGTTGTTTCTTTTTTTTTAATATTGAGCTGCATGAGCTGTTTATATATTTTGGAGATTAATCCTTTGTCCGTTGATTCGTTTGCAAATATTTTCTCCCATTCTGAGGGTTGTCTTTTCATCTTGTTTATGGTTTCCTTTTCTGCGCAAAAGCTTTTAAGTTTCATTAGGTCCCATTTGTTTATTTTTGTTTTTATTTCCATTACTCTAGGAGATGGATCAAAAAAGATCTTGCTGTGATTTATGTCAAAGAGTGTTCTTCCTATGTTTTCCTCTAGGAGTTTTATAGTGTCCGGTCTTACATTTAGGTCTCGAATTCATTTTTAATTTATTTTTGTGTATGGTGTTAAGGAGTGTTCTAATTTCATTCTTTTACATGTAGCTGTCCAGTTTTCCCAGCACCACTTATTGAAGAGACTGTCTTTTCTCCATTGTATATCCTTGCCTCCTTTGTCATAGATTAGTTGACCATAGGTGCATGGGTTTATCGCTGAGCTTTCTATCCTGTTCCATTGATCTATATTTCTGTTTTTGTGCCAGTACCATATTGTCTTGATTACTGTAGCTTTGTAGTATAGTCTGAAGTCAGGGAGTCTGATTCCTCCAGCTCCGTTTTTTTCCCTCAAGACTCCTTTGGCTATTCAGGGTCGTTTTT
Organism: Aethalodelphis obliquidens; assembly: GCF_003676395.1. Taxonomy (NCBI): domain Eukaryota; kingdom Metazoa; phylum Chordata; class Mammalia; order Artiodactyla; family Delphinidae; genus Aethalodelphis; species Aethalodelphis obliquidens. The sequence continues at coordinate 40,084,009 of NW_020837949.1, forward strand.
GTCTCCATAGAAATTTTAAGACTTTTTGTTCTAGTTCCGTAAAAAATGCCATTGGTAAATTGATAGGGATTGCATTGAATCTGTAGATTGCTTTGGGTAGAGTCATTTTCACAATGTTGATTCTTCCAGTCCAAGAATATGGTATATCTCTCCATCTGTTGGTATTATCTTTAATTTCTTTCATCAGTGTCTTACAGTTTTCTGCATACAGGTCTTTTGTCTCCCTAGGTAGGTTTATTCCTAGGTATTTTATTCTTTTTGTTGCAGTGGTAAATGGGAGTGTTTTCTTAATTTCTCTATCAAATATTTCATCATTAGTGTATAGCAATACAAGAAATATCTGTGCATTAATTTTGTATCCTGCCACTTTACCAAATTCATTGATTAGCTCTAGTAGTTTTCTGGTTGCATTTTTAGGATTCTCTATGTATAGTATCCTGTCATCTGCAAACAGTGACAATTTTACTTTTTCTTTTCCAATTTGTATTCCTTTGATTTCTTTTTCTTCTCTGATTGCCGTGGCTAGGACTTCCAAAACTAAGTTGAATAATAGTGGTGAGAGTGGACATCCTTGTCTCGTTCCTGATCTTAGAGAAAATGCTTTCAGTTTTTCACCATTGAGAATGCTGTTTGCTGTGGGTTTGTCGTATATGGCCTTTATTATGTTGAGGTAGGTTCCCTGTATGCCCACTTTCTGGAGAGTTTTTATCATAAACGGGTGTTGAATTTTGTCAAAAGCTTTTTCTGCATCTGCTGAGATGATCATATGGTTTTTATTCTTCCGTTGGTTAATATGGTGTATCACATGGATTGATTTGCGTGTATTGAAGAATCCTTGCATCCCTGGGATAAATCCCACTTGATCATGGTGTTTGATCCTTTTAATGTGTTGTTGGATCCTGTTTGCTAGTATTTTGTTGAGGATTTTTACATCTATATTCATCAGTGATATTGGTCTGTAATTTTCTCTTTTTGTAGTATCTTTGTCTGGTTTTGGTATCAGGGTGATGGTGGCCTCATAGAATGAGTTTGGCAGTGTTCCTTCCTCTGAAATTTTTTGGGAGAGTTTGAGAAGGATGGGTGTTAGCTCTTCTCTAAATGTTTGATAGGATTCACCTGTGAAGCCATCTGGTCCTGGACTTTTGTTTGTTGGAAGATTTTTAATCACAGTTTCAATTTCATTGCTTGTGATTGGTCTGTTCATATTTTCTGTTTCTTCCTGGTTCAGTGTTGGAAGGTTAAACCTTTCTAAGAATTTGTCCATTTCTTCCAGGTTGTCCATTTTCTTGGCATAGAGTTGCTTGTAGTAGTCTCTTAGGATGCTTTGTATTTCTGTGGTGTCTGTTGTAACTTCTCCTTTTTCATTTCTAAGTTTATTGATTTGAGTCCTCTCCCTCTTTTTCTTGATGAGTCTGGCTAATGGTTTATCAATTTTGTCTATCTTCTCAAAGAACCAGCTTTTACTTTTATTGATCTTTGCTATTGTTTTCTTTGTTTCTATTTCATTTATTTTTGCTCTGATCTTTATGATTTCTTTCCTTCTGCTAACTTTGGGTTTTGTTTGTTCTTCTTTCTCTAGTTCCTTTAGGTGTAAGGTTAAATTGTTTATTTGAGATTTTTCTTCTTTCTTGAGTTATGCTTGTATAGCTGTAAACAACCCTCTTAGAACTGCTTTTGCTGCGTCCATTAGGTTTTGGGTCGTCGTGTTTTCATTGTCATTTGTCTCTAGGTATTTTTTGATTTCCTCTTTGATTTCTTCAGTGATCTCTTGGTTATTTAGTAACGTATTGTTTAGCCGCCATGTGTTTGTGTTTTTTACGTTTTTTTCCCTGTAATTCATTTCTAATCTCAGAGCATTGTGATCAGAAAAGATGCTTGATATGATTTCAGTTTTCTTAAATTTACTGAGGCTTGATTTGTGACCCAAGATGTGATCTACCCTGGAGAATGTTCCATGCGCACTTGAGAAGAAAGTGTAATCTGCTGCTTTTGGATGGAATGTCCTAAAAATATCAATTAAATCTATCTGGTCTATTTTGTCATTTAAAGCTTGTGTTTCCTTATTTATTTTCATTTTGGATGATCTGTCCATTGGTGTAAGTGAGGTGTTAAGAGTCCCCCACTATTATTGTGTTACTGTCGATTTCCTCTTTTATAGCTGTTAGCAGTTGCCTTATGTATTGAGGTGCTCCTATGTGGGTGCATATATAGTTATAATTGTTATATCTTCTTCTTGGGTTGATCCCTTGGTCATTATGTGGTGTCCTTCCTTGTCTCTTGTAACATTCTTTATTTTGAAGTCTATTTTATCTGATATGAGTATAGCTACTCCAGGTTTCTTTTGATTTCCATTTGCATGGAATATCTTTTTCCATCCCCTCACTTTCAGTCTGTATGTGTCTCTAGGTCTGAAATTGGTCTCTTGTAGACAGCATATACATGGGTCTTGTTTTTGTATCCATTCAGCAAGCCTGTGTCTTTTATTTGGAGCATTTAATCCATTCACGTTTAAGGTAATTATTGATATGTGTGTTCCTATGACCATTTTCTTAATTGTTGTGGGTTTGTTTTTGTAGGTCCTCTTCTTCTCTTGTGTTTCCCGCTTAGAGAAGTTCCTTTAGCATTTGATGTAGAGCTGGTTTGGTGGTGCTGAATTCTCTTAGCTTTTGCTTGTCTGTAAAGCTTTTGATTTCTCTGTCGAATCTGAATGAGATCCTTGCCGGGTAGAGTAATGCTGTTTGTAGGTTCTTCCATTTCATCATTTTAAGAATATCATGCCACTCCCTTCTGGCTTGTAGAGTTTCTGCTGAGAAATCAGCTCTTAACCTGTGGGAGTTCCCTTGTATGTTATTTGTCATTTTTCTCTTGCTGCTTTCAATAATTTTTCTTTGTCTTTCATTTTTGCCAATTTGATTACTATGTGTCTCAGTGTGTTTCTCCTTGGGTTTATCCTGTATGGGACTCGCTGTGCTTCCTGGACTTGGGTGGTTATTTCCTTTCCCATGTTAAGGAAGTTTTTGACTATAATCTCTTCAAATATTTCCTCTGGTCCTTTCTCTCTCTCTTCTTCTGGAACCCCTATAATGCAAACGTTGTTGTGTTTAATGTTGTCCCAGAGGTCTCTTAGGCTGTCTTAATTTCTTTTCATTCTTTTTTCTTAGTTTGTTCCACAGCAGTGAATTCCACCATTCGGTCTTCCAGGTCACTTATCCGTTCTTCTGCCTAAGTTATTCTGTTATTGATTCCTTCTAGTGTAGTTTTCATTTCAGTTATTGTATTGTTCATCTCTGTTTGTTTGTTCTTTAATTCTTCTAGGTCTTTGTTAAACATTTCTTGCATCTTCTTGATCTTTGCCTCCATTGTTTTTCCGAGGTCCTGGATCATCTTCACTATCATTATTCTGAATTCTTTTTCTGGAAGGTTGCCTATCTCCAGTTCATTTAGTTGTTTTTCTGTAGTTTTATCTTCTTCATCTTGTACATAGCCCTCTGCCTTTTCATCTTGTCCATCTTTCTGTGAATGTGGTTTTTGTTCCACAGGCTGCAGTATTGTAGTTCTTCTTGCTTCTGCTGTCTGCCCTCTGGTGGATGAGGCTATCTAAGAGGTTTGTGTAAGTTTCATGATGGGAGGGACTGGTGGTGGGTAGAGCTGACTGTTGCTCTGGTGAGCAGAGCTCAGTAAAACTTTAATCCGCTTGACTGTTGATGGGTGCGGCTGGGTTCCCTCCCTGTTGGTTGTTTGGCCTGAGGCAACTCAATACTGGACCCTACCTGGGCTTTTTGGTGGGTCTAATGACAGACTCTGGGAGGGCTCACGCCAAGGAGTACTTCCCAGAACTCCTGCTGCCAGTGTTCTTGTCCCCACTGTAAGCCACAGCCACCCCCCCGCCTCTACAGTAGACCCTCCAGCACTAGCAGGTAGGTCTGGTTCAGTCTCCCCTGGGGTCACTGCTCCTTCCCCTGGGTCCCGATGTTCACACTACTTTGTGTGTGCCCTCCAAGAGTGGAGTCTGTTTCCCCCAGTCCTATCGAAGTCCTGCAATCAATTCCCACTAGCCTTCAAAGTCTGATTCTCTCGGAATTCCTCCTCCTGTTGCTGGACCCCCAGGTTGGGAAGCCTGACATGGGGCTCAGAACCTTCACTCCAGTGGGTGGACTTCTGTGGTATAAGTGTTCTCCAGTCTGTGAGTCACCCATCCAGCAGTTATGGGGTTTGATTTTACTGTGATTGCACCCCTCCTACCGTCTCATTGTGGCTTCTCCTTTGTCTTTGGATGCGGGGTATCTTTTTTCGTGAGTTCCAGTGTCTTCCTGTCAATGATTGTCAAGCAGCTAGTTGTGATTCTGGTATTCTCGCAAGAGGGAGTGAGAGCACGTCCTTCTACTCTGCCATCTTGGTTCCTCTAGATCTAACATTTTTATTTTAATAAGTTATGATGGAATTCTATAATTTTATTAAGTGCACTATATAGACAAATGATGATATATAAAAGATATATATTGTTTAATGAAGAATAATAAAATTAATACCCAGGTACCTACCACCCAGCCTAAGAAATAGAACATCACCAGTGCCTTTGAAGCCCTGATCCCATTTCATTCCCTGAACCTTGTAACCTTTGTCTTGAATATTTTATTAATGATTTTTTGTTTAATTTTTAGAGTTACACAAATATAAACTATATATTGCAACTTTATAAAAAATTGAATTATTCTTTATGATCTTTTCTGTGACTTGCTCAACATTAAAATTATGTTTTTGTGATTCACTCATGTTGATGTATGTATTGGTAGCTGTAGTTCATTTTCACTCTTTATAGTATATTCTTCTTTATGGATATGCTGCAGTTTATTTTTCTTGGATTAGACATTTATTTGAGTTGTTTCCAGTTTCTTGCTGTTAGGGTGATGCTGTGAATATTTTTGTACACTTCTCCTAGATGATCAAGAGTTTCTCCAGGATGTATACCCAGGAGGAGGAGCCATGTTTTAGTGTGTACAACCTATGGCTTTACTAGGCAATGATAGTGTATTCCTAAAGTAGTTGTGCTAATTTAAATTCTTCCCATGGCTATATGAAACTTCCTGTGTCTTCATCTATTTGTCAGTACTTGAGATTGTCAGGTTGTATAAATTTTCTAGTCTCATGCGTATAAAATGGTGTTATATTGAGGTTTCTTTGCATTTCTTCAATTACTTATGAAGTTGACCATCTTTTCATAGGTTTATTGACCTTCATATTTTCTCTTGGATGAAATGCCTGGGTATACCTTTTGGCTTGCATATTCTTTTCATATTGATTCATTGGAATTCTTTATATATTATATGTATTAAGTCTTTGTTCATTATGTTACATATATCTTCTCAATATGTGACATATTTTTATATTATATTTTTCTTATGGTACCTTTTGATAAATAGTTTTTAATTATATTGTAGGTGAATTGATCATTTTCTTTATGTTTTGGACTATTTATATCTTGTGTAAGGTATCCTTCTTATCCTATGATAATTAAGATGTTCTTGTATATATTTTTAAAGATTTTCTTTCTGTTCATTTTAATACTTAATCTCAGGAATGGTTCCATTTAATGTAAATTGTGAGGCAGGGGTTGAATTTAATTTTTTCCTTCATTGTTCCAGAGCCATTTATTAAATAGTTCATTTTTCCCCACACTGGTCTGCAGTGTCAGCCTTAGCATATAGCAAGCTTCTGTCTGTCTGTAGACCTTTCTCCAGCCTTTATGTGTGTTATATGTCCTTGTTGATGTCTTTACAATGTTGATTCCTCTTATTCATAAACTTTAGATATCTCTCCATTTATTTTGGTGTTTAATATTTTTCAGTAAATTTTATTATCTTATACAGAAAGATCTTGTAAAAATCTCTTTTGTTATTATTGTATATTTAAAAGACTGCTATTTCTAATGCTTTCTTGCTGGTGTATAGAAATGCAAATCACTTCTGTATTTTGATCTTATATGCAGAAACCTTGACAAATGTCTTATTAATACTAATAAGGTTTCTAGTAGACAATCATATCATCCAAATAATGACAAATCTGCTTTCTCTCCCTTCCAATCCTTATAATGCTTGTTTGTTTTTCTTGTCTTATTGTGTAGGCTGAGACCTGCCATACAATATTTAATAGAGGTTGTGCTATTTGACTTCCTTGCCTTGGTTTTGATTTTAAAGGGAAAGCTTGATGGTTTATAATTAAGAATGATTATTGTTTTTTGTAGATATCCTTTAGGAAGAAAATTCTGCTCTACTCCTAATTTGTCTACTTTGCTAAAAGGCTTTAAAAAATTATGATTTACTAATGTGTTGGCGATTCTGATGCCCTGTTTAGTTATGGCAGAGAGGAGTTAAGTTTATTATTCGTGATTGATGAAGATGCCTGCAGTGGTTGTTAGTGGAGAGGGGAAGTTAGGGGGAAGTAACATGTGATTGCTGTATGCTTATTTCTACTTGTTTATATTGCTATAAAACAATTTCACATACATCACATCATTTTGATTATTCCCAGCTTTTTTTTCTTGTTTAGAGCATTCTGATTCCATGACTGTGACTGGAACCCAAGTCTGATGCCCACCAATTTTTCCAGCTACACTCTGGTAATACTTAATTTGCACCATTCTTAAGTAGCCAATTCTTTCTTCTATTGCCTTCCCCAGTCTCTCCAGTTCACACACTTACTGAATTTAATCTGCAACCTGTTATTTTTCACTGTATTTCTGAGGAATTGCCTTAAAGCATCTAAGAAATAAATGACTTCCTCAGAATCTGATCAATTTATTCATTTATTCACTTCCTCATTCACCAAATATTCATTGAGAATATACTATGTGACTATAGACATAATAGTGAAGAATACAGCATCCCTGCCCTCATAGAGCTTATACTCTGGCGTGGAATCACAATAAACAAACAGATGAATATATAATATGTTGCAAGGTAGTGATAAGTGATGAGTGAAGGGGGGTGAGTGAGAGAGAGAGGGAGAGGATGACTGGGAATGTGTGTGCTGGGGTGTGTGTGCCAATTTTACTGGCATTAGGTCATGTAGAGAAGGCTTCTCTGAGGAGATGACATTTGGGCTGAGTCCTGAATTCGGTGAACATGCCAGCTATGGGAAGTTGTGGGAACAGTGGGTGGAAAGTGTGATAAATCTGAAGAACATCAAGACTTCCTGGGTGGTCAGAGGAGATTGAACAAAAAGGAGCAGAGTAGGAGGTGGGGACGGAGAAAGAGGCAGAGGCCAGAAAATGTTGGGCTTGTAAAAACTCATCAGATAGATTTTGCTTTCCTATTCTTTTTTTTTTTTTAATTTTAATTTTTATTTATTTATTTTGTTTGTGGTACACGGGCCTCTCACTCTTATGGCCTCTCCCGTTGCGGAGCACAGGCTCCGGACACGCAGGCTTAGCAGCCATGGCTCACGGGCCCAGCCGCTCCGCGGCATGTGGGATCTTTCCGGACCGGGGCACAAACCCGTATCCCCTGCATCAGCAGGCAGACTCTCAACCACTGCGCCACCAGGGAAGCCCTTTGCTTTCCTATTCTGATTGCCATAATGGAATTAGGTAGGTATAAAGTAATTCAGTAGCATCTGGTATCTTTTTGTTCTTTTACTGTTTCAGTCCATTATCCAGTTGTTGAGAATAAGAATGTAGACTCCTTGAGAGCAGCAGCCTAAGTTTCTTTCACTCTTGTGTCAGAGTCTCCAGGCTCCATGATTGATGGAAGGAAAAACCTGTGTTAATATTTATGAAACAAATAGAGAATCTCTCTTTTTCCCTTAGAGGTGTATGGGGAACACTGTCACTGAACTGGGTCAGGTTCTTGGCATCATGCTGGGAGATGCTGCTGTTCTGCAAGGACTCTAGAGGAATGAAACTTGGAAAAGGGCAGGTGTAAGCTAGTTGTCTTCCCAGCCTTGAAATGCTCCATGGATGAGGCTCGTTATGTGAGGGTTAGAACTTCTCAGAGTCTGACTTCCTCTCTTCAAGTGGTAACATGTAACTTAGTCAAGTGTAAATGATTCGTTCATGATTCCTAACTTTGTCTTACTTCAGCTACTGTTCTGAGCACTAGGTGTTAGAAGATTGGAACTAATCTTATTTTGAGCTGGGTCTTAACTTCTATGCCTCAGTCTGCTACCTGTGTAACAGTATTTGCCTCCCTGTCTCACAGAGATTCTATGTGTGATGAAATGAGATGGATGTTGGAAGGTTTGGTTTGTCTGTTTTAATATGTGAGAAATAGCTAATACTGAAGTCTGATATAAAATAGTTATTGCTAATAATGTTTATTTTTGTTGTATGCAACATAATCTAACTTTGAAGAAAAAATATACTGGACATTCCATTGAGACCACCTAAATATGAATGTGGTTTCTTCCTTCATCTTTTAGAAGAATGGCACAATTATGAAAATTGAGGGGCAAAAGTAAGGATACTTTTTCTGAATTTTCCTTCTCATCCTTTAGCCTCTTTGAGTTTGATGGGGTTTTCTGCTTAGAATTTAGAAACAACTTCTAGGTCATTTTAATAACAGTAGGAACCTCATTGGTGGAGAGGTCCCTGTAAGTGGTGGATGGAAGTGAAATCTAGTTCGGTGACTCATCCATCTGATGTTTTCTTATCAATGTAGTTGTTGTAATCTTTAGTAGGTTATACAGTGAATATTAACTATTTTACATTTTTATACTTGTGAAGCTTAAAATAATTGCACGTAGTTGATATTACGACAACACAGGAAGGGTAACGGTGCTCATGGCGATACTTTACTATGTCTCTATCTGCCTAGCAAAAGCTAAGTGATGAGTTGGAATAATTACAAGTAATGGAGAGAAAAGAGTCCACTATTGAGGAAAAGAAGAATCTTCAGATGCGCCGCATTGATTAACTGGTTGGTTAGTTCTTCAGCTCTTCGCTTTACCTCAGAAGCCACATTTTTTTCTGTATCTTCACACTGGGTTTGAACTTTTACCATCACTGAGATCAAAGTTTTGGTCTGAAGAATTAATGACTGAGATGAGTAGTTGGTATTTGAGAATAGTCAGTTCTGCAGTAGAAGACGGTCTTCTCTTCTGCTTTTTCTAATGAGGAGTGCTTCTCCAGGTACCGGTGTTGAGCAGATCGCCTGCTGCCTTTGTATCCTGCGGCTGCTTTGGTGCTGGCCAACACGAACCAGAGGGAGCTTGGATGTGTCTCTTCCCTGTTGAGAGCTGAACTTCTGGCTTCATTCCTGTCTCCTCACACTTCAAACACGATCCCCTGCAGCGGCAAGCTTGGGAGTTGATCAGTGTTCACCAAAACAACTTCTTTTATTTTCAGGTGCCCTTTTAAAAGACTCTTCATTCTGTGAAGTTTCACAGCCTTTGATTACTCTAGGAATTTAGGACCACAACTTAGAATTTAAAACACAAAGTGGAAATGTGCCCTGATATTATAAGACATTTCAGTAAAAGTGGATGTGTTTCCCAATCGATGGGAATAGACAGGAAAACTACGATTGCTTTCCCATTTCATGCAGGCTCAGATGTAAACCTGTGGGAGTGAAGAACTTTTTATTTGATAAAAGCTAAAAACTTACCTGCATTTCTCACCTTTCAAGTTATGATAGTCATTCACAACTGCCAAATATAAAGATGTTTTGGATACCATTCAGAGCTTATCTTTAGCAAGTTCCAAGTGTGAGACGTATAAGAGTTTATAAAAACATTCTGAGCTTTGTTAAGAAGATGCTTCTGACCCACTTTCAATAGGATTCACTTTTTGAGTTATTTTTCCATCAGTGGTGGTGGAACAGGAAATATCCTGAGCTGTCTTGCACCTGAAAAACAGGATGTGCCCACAAAAGCACTCTAGTGTGCTCCATTCTCTCAAGCAAAACTTGCCAAATTTTAAGATGGTGAAATGAAAGGAAGAAGAAATTTGGTTTGACTTGAACTTTTATTTTAATTATTAAAAGTAAGGGTTCTGGAAAAAAAATTTGAGAGCAGAAATAAAGACCAGAATTAAAGTATTAAAGCATGTCTTATAGAACTCATCCATTATTTTTCCTATACATTAAAGGTTTTTGAAATGAACAAATAAATATGGAAAGAAATCTCTTTTCCCAATTGGATTAACATTTAGGTGAAAGCAAAAATGGTCAAGTTTGAGTAAAACTCTTCAGAAGATCCTTAATTTAAGCATAAGTCTGTTTTAACACTCTAGATCTTTGTCTGAAACTGGGAACACTTTTAGTCATAGAGTCAATACTATATTTGGCAGAATTGATGTTAGACACACAGCCATATGAGGGCCCCCTGAGTATCTCTGAAGTCTCATTTTGTATTAATGAAGAAAGAGATAGGGCCTCCCTGGTGGCGCAGTGGTTGAGAGTCCGCCTGCCGATGCAGGGGACGTGGGTTCGTGCCCCGGTCCGGGAGGATCCCACATGCCGCGGAGTGGCTGGGCCCATGAGCCATGGCCGCTGAGCCTGCGTGTCCGGAGCCTGTGCTCTGCAGCGGGAGAGGCCACAACAGTGAGAGGCCCGCGTACCGGAAAAAATAAAAAATAAAAAATAAAGAAAGAGATAAAAACTGATTGGAGAATTTGATTCTAAGGGAAAAATGTATTGAGGGTTCCAGTTTGGCATGCTGGGAGGATATTATCCTTCACCACTGCTTATTCCATCTTAAAGTTTTATGAATACCTTAAGTGATTAAATAAATTTCCTATTAGTAAACCTTATGTCTGTTTATAACATTCTCCCATTGAAAACAATGCAGTCACCAACTGTGTAGATGGCAGTGAGTTCAATATTATTCCTACTGATTAGGGTGCAGAGTGCAATTACTCTTTATTCCTGGCAGTTGCTTGCAACCGCATATGCCTTAACGAGTCAGTTGATCTGGGGATTGGGTTGAAATCCTTTTGAAATTTGAGGAGCTTAATTTGATCCCCCCTTTTTTTTTTTTTTTTTTTGCGGTACGCGGGCCTCTCACTGTTGTGGCCTCTCTCGTTGTGGAGCACAGGCTCCGGACGCGCAGGCTCAGCGGCCATGGCTCACGGGCCCAGCCGCTCCGCGGCATGCGGGATTCTCCCAGACCGGGGCACGAACCCGTGTCCCCTGCATCGGCCGGCGGACTCTCAACCACTGCGCCACCAGGGAAGCCCTGATCCCACTTTTGAATAGACAGTCACCTACCTCCTGGTGGGTATGCCAAGGAGTACCCTCAAGCAAACCCTGGATTTTTCTCAAAATAAGTAATTTGTGTCTCTTGGCCCCTAAGCTTGTTTTATGCTTTAATGCATGGCTGAATTAATTTTTTAAAAAAATATTTATTTATTTGGTTGTGCTGGGTCTTAGTTGCAGCAGGAGGGCTCCTTAGTTGCGGCTCGCCGGTTCCTTAGTTGTGGCATGTGAACTCTTAGTTGAGGCATGCGTGTGGGATCTAGTTCCCTGACCAGGGATTGAACCCAGGCCCCCTGCATTGGGAGTGCAGGGTTTTAACCACAGAGCCACCAGGGAAGTCCCTGAATTAACTTTTGCCTGGAAGTTTTTAAAGTAGATGTTTGAAATGTCTACCTTATTTTTTTAAAAAAATCTCAGTGGAATTTCATAAACTTTCATTTTAAGCTGTGTAACTCCCCAGTGAACTCTCTTGTGCCTGAGTAAATTGATTTGCTATTTAGGTTCTTTGCCATAATAAGCTCATTAAATGCTGAGGCCTGCTACCAAAAAGTCATTATTTCAGTTCTGAGTACTTGTTCTGAGGCTGTACTCTGACAGAGCTAGGTGTCAATTAAGATTATTCCTTGTTAGTGGAAATAAAATCATTTTACCTGTTTATAAAAGAATCCCTCTGTTCTTTCTCTGGGGGAGAGAGGGATAAACTCACACAAAGTTTATCCATTAGGAGAAAAGGTAGAAAGATAGAGGTCGTGAAAAGATCCCTGTCTAAACTCACCGGAAGTTATGATCGCAGTCAGGGGGTACTTTTCCTGCAGACCTGTGTCTCAAAGTGCCTTTCAAGTTGCAGGTTCTGTCACAGCATCAAGAGGTATGTCTGTGATAAGCCTGAAAAACTCAGGCTGTATGATTCCTGTCCACGGGGTCAAAGTCGGAGCAAGTTCAGGAAGTCACCGTCAATATTATGTAAGTATGAGATGGGAAGGTGCCGTAGGGATCCACGATGGAAAAAGCGTTTAATGCTTTCTTTCTTGTGAACCATATTGGTTGTAAAAGCCTAGATTTGCTGATTCATAGGGCTAATGGCGGCCGGTTCTCAGTTTGTGCCAGGCCCTGTTCTAAGCACTTTGTGTGTGTTAAAAGTCAGAGGAAGTTGAATATAATGGTCTGAGCACAGACTTTGGACTGAATAGATTGCTAACGAGCCAAGTAAGTGGCTGGTTTCCTCAGTAACTCCATTTCTTCATTTTTAGAATGGGGATTATAATGGCACCTATGTCACAGGGCTGATGGGTAGACTGAATGAGTTAAAATACGTGAACTGTTCAGTAGGGTACCTGGCACATAATAAGTTATGTAAACATTAGCTATTACCATCATCATCTTATTACTCATCTCAAGAAAGCTGTGAGATAGTTACTGTGTTTTTCTCCATTTTAGAGTTGAGTAAACTGAGGCACAGAGAGCAATTTTCCCAAGGCCTCAGGCTAGGAGGCAGTGAAACTAGGATTAGAATACAAGCAATCTGAGTCCAATCTGTGGCCATAACTGCTATACTCTGCTGCCTCTCAACTTAGTAAGAAGGAAGTGGCCATGAGTTTTAGAGGTAATCTGCCGTAAAGCAGATTAGGTTTACAGAGAAGAGGAGGAGGGGTGTCTCTTGTACTAGAGGCTTGGACTTTACTACTGGGTCATCCAGGTGAGTCTACTCAGTAGTGGTCAGAAATTGGCTGGGATGCGTCTTCCTTTTGGAGTATTCCTATCTCAGTAATGGCATCACCATCTATTCTGTTGTGTAAGTCAGAATCCTGGCTCACCCTGGACTCCAGCTTCTCCCTCCTCCCCTAGATTCAGTTTATCATCAATTTCTGTTGATTTTTATTTCTAAAAACAGCTCATAAATCCTTCACCTTCTCCATCTACAAGGCCACCACCCCAGCCCAAGCCATTGCCATCAGTCTTACCAAGCCTTACCAGTCCATCCTTGCCCCATTCCAGTCTGCTCTCCGATAGGCTGAGGCAGAATGCAAAGCTACTTATCTTGTGCCCTGACTTAAAACATCACCCACTTTTGCATTCAAATCCAGATACGTCTGACTCTAGAACCCGTCCTCTTTCTTATGCCATCTTGCCTCTGTAAAGTTTGGAGCCGTTGGCTGTGATTTGCAAAGCTGAAGAAAGTAAGATTCTTAGGTGTCAAGTGGAATCTGATTTTCCTTGACCTCATTTATTAAATTCATGCTTCAGGTAATTAGGCCCTAGAATCTGACCCCACTACCAGACCTGTCAGCAGAACTCAAGTGTTCCACAAAGATTTATAATATCTGACCTTTTTTCTAGGCAAGGCAAAGTATATTACAGTAGGAACATAAGATGCAGGGCAGTTCTTTCTAATTTTCTTCACAATCTCCTTCACTAATCTAGCTAGGTTTTGTGTGTGTGTGCAGGGTTGTTTTTATTATTATCGGTTTGTTGGTTTGCTTTTTGTATGACTGAGTCCTTATCAAAACAGATATTAGCAGGTTGAGTCTGAAGTTTGCTAGAACTGAGTACAGATAAAAAGAATCTTTAAAATTCTTTTAATTGACATATAGTTGATTTACAATGTTGTGTTAGTTCTGTTGTACAGCAAAGTGATTCAGTTATACATATGTATACATTCCTTTTTTATATTCTTTTCCATTATGGTTTATCACAAGACATTAGGTATAGTTCTCTGTGCTATACAGTAGGACCTTGTTGTTTACCCATTCTATATATAATAGTTTGCATCTGCTAACTAAAAAGAATCTTAAATCATCAGCATGCTGTTAATTAACCAACATAAATGTTAAAAGGTACTCAGTTCGCAAACTGCCGCACTGAGTTGGAATCCTTCTATCTTCCTCTTATCAGTTTTTTTTTTTTTTTTTTGCGGTACGTGGGCCTCCCACTGTTGCGGCCTCTCCCGTTGCGGAGCACAGGCTCCGGATGCGCAGGCTCAGCGGCCGTGGCTCACGGGCCCAGCCGCTCCACGGCATGTGGGATCCTCCCGGACCGGGGCGCGAACCCGTGTCCCCTGCGTCGGCAGGCAGACTCTCAACCACTGCGCCACCAGGGAAGCCCCTCTTATCAGTTTTTAATCTCACCGCTTCCCAGGGCGTGCAGACAGATTGTAGGGAAGCTCTGCCCAGTGAAAAGTGAAGGGGAAAAGCATTTTTAAAAAAATCCATCCAGAATGTGATCTTCTGGGTATCAACAACCTCAAGGTGTAATCAGTAATACTGGCTTTCAGAATAGAACTGCAGGCCACCTTTCCCCCAGTGTGTACCCTGGTTTTATTTTATTTTTTTAAATTCATTTATTTTTATTTTTGTCTGCGTTGGGTCTTCGTTGCTGCGTGCGGGCTTTTCTCCAGTTGCTGCGAGCAGAGGCCATTCTTTGTTGTGGTGCGCGGGCTTCCCATTGTGGTGGCTTCTCTTGTTGCAGAGCACGGGTTCCAGGCGCGTGGGTTTCAGCAGTTGTGGCTCGTGGGCTCTAGAGCACACCCTCAGTAGTTGCGGCGCACGGGTTTAGTTGCTTCTCGGCATGTGGGATCTTCCTGGACCAGGGCTCGAACCCGTGTCCCCTGCATTGACAGGTGGATTCTTAACCACTGCACCACCAGGGAAGCCCCCATGGGTTTGATTTTTAAATAAACATGGTGAGGAGTTTCTGGATTCGTATATATATATGTGTGGAAGAGCAATCCTTTTGTTCCCCCATCCACAAGGAACACTGACCCCCTGGATCCACTGTTATCTTGGTGTTTGTGTGAAGCACTCTTCAAAGTGTGGCCACCTGTCCTTGCTGCTAGCACGTCCTCTGATAGTATTTTATCTTAAGATAAACTGCAGCAAACTTGTGAGGGAACCCAGATAAAAACCAGGAGGAAGAGACTTCTCTCCTACAATCCAGGGAGTTTTGATAGCACCTCCTAAGGTGAAAGAGATAGCGAAAAACCTACAGCCTTTTGTTTCTGTTCGTGTTGCTGGGGTGTGTGGGTTTGTGCCTGGTAACCAGAGGAATAAACTACCTAAAACCCTGAAAATGGTGGAAATTCATGTTTTCTAACAAAATCTTTCCTAAGAAACGTTTTGAGGTTCTTCTGTTTAGAGCCACAAGAGGAGCTGTGTAATCATTGGCCACTGTGCCTTTATCCCCACTGAAACCTCAGCTTCTGCATAGCTGCTAGGACACACAGCTGGGGAGGCTGTGCAGTAACTGGGGCAAACCCCCCTGCTGTGCAGAGAGCACCCCTTTGGTCCTTGTTTGGGGACTATTAACTGCCTCATGACTGAAGACCTCAACCACTTCTCCTTGTGGAGAAAAGGTCTAGAAGAAGCCGAGTCCCGGTCACCTCCCTATACTCAGAGAACCTTCCTGGGAGACCTAGGCCTTTGGTCAGGAGAGAAAATGGGTCTCTTCTGTTTCAGCAGGTTATCTTCTCAGGCGGTTCTCTGTGACTTCCTGCCTTTGCAGTGCAGGTTAATCCTTCCAGAATCTTAACCCTAACCTTCCTCTTCCAACTCCTCCCAACCTGGTCACTTACCTAGAAACTTTTGCTCATCCTTTAAAACCCATAAAAAAAAAAAAGTTCAAATCTCTAAAACCTCCATGGAGGTTCAGGCTGAGTTATCATTCCCTCTCGACCCTCAGAACAGTTTGTCCACCTCTATTATGGTGCTTAAGGGAAAAAAAATTGCCGTGCATTGGGACCTGCGTGTGTTTCACTATAGGAGACAACAGACAGCATCACCCAGTTTATTCATCCAGGTACCACATGCCTGGTAAATTAATAGTCATCATAATGCCACAGCAGACCCTGTTCTCGTTGCTTTACGTGTTTAGTCTTCACTGCAATCCTATGAGAAAGGTTCTACTGTTGCCCCAGTTTTACAGATGAGGACGTTGAGGGTGAGCCATGTTATGTAACTCGTCCAGAGCCACAGAGCTGTGGACATGGAGAGCCAGGATTAACCCAGGCAGACGTCTGACAACACTCACTCACATGCCTGTGCTCATCTGAAGAATAAAACCTAAAACGCCAGAGGAGGGAGAAAAAGGCAGAGGCTATTGCCATCCTGTGTGCGTGGGGCGTGCGGCATTGCGTCAGGCACTGCCGTTCAGTATGACTAATTCTGTGCTGAGTTGTCAGGTGGAAGCCTGTGGAAGCACAGCCCAGCACCCGCCTTCTGCAGAAGGCCCTCACTGCTAATCTGATGCAATCGAATTTCCTAGGGTGGCCTTTAGGGCTCTGCTGTGGCTGGAGAGGGAAGGAGAGAGGTTTTGCGTATTGTTTTTTGATCAGCAGGTTTGGAAACTTTGAGTGTTTGGCTCACAGGATGGTGGAAGTGCTCCAGCGTTTCCTGTGGCCTCGAGTCTGGGTTCTGAGATAGGGAACTAAGGCTGAGCTTTGCCTGCCCCACTGGGGAATGTCAGCACACATCACCGAGTGACAGGGATTGCCGGAGGAGGGTAGCTGGGAGAGATGCTGGGGGCGGGGGGAGGGGAGCAGTCACTGGCATTACAACAGCCGAAAAGGAATTTGAAAAGCAAATATCCAAAAACCAGAACAAGGGAGGAAGTGTGTACATTAGTTTGAAAATAATGAACTTTCCATTTGAGATGCTGATTCCCTAAGTGTGAGAGAGAGAGCTCAGAGTTGAAGGGATGAGAATCAGCGGCTCTGATCTCATCTTGTTTTTGACAGAATTTCTCTGGGAGGAAGATGAATCTGGAATCAGCCCTGCTCTCACCTGTGAGCATCTCCATTTCTTTTTCTGTCCAGTGGACAAATGACTAGGTGCTGCTTGAAGAAACTCCTAAAGGTTTTCTGTGCAAGGAATTCTGGATTTTAAAAATGCATCATTGGCTTGAGTAATCTCTCATATCAAAAAAAAAAATCTCTGAATTTGCTTTTAAGGAAAGAGTGATTCATTTGTTTATTTATTCACTTGTCTGAAAAATATTTATTGAGCAGCTGTTTGCCATGCCATCTGGTCAGGAACAGAGGTACAGAGATGAGTAAGATATATGACCCCTGCCCTTGGGGAACTCATAAACTAATAGCATAAGGTGTAGAAAGGTGCTCTGGTTGGTGCATTGTAAGCACCTAAGAAGACAGATGTTGCGGCAGTTACTTCTAGCCTTGGAGGCTCTGGGGTCAGGGAGATCTCTCAGAGGAGCGGGCACATGAAATTGGCTTTGAAGTCTAGTTGGGAATTTTTGAAGCCAACACAAAGGGAGAGGAAGAGACGTTCTGGAACGCAGAGGGAACATTATGAACAGAGGCAGGAGCCACAAGAATTTGGCAAGCCCAGGAAATGGCCAGCAGTTTGATGAGGAGAGAGATAGCCAACATTTTACTCGGTGCTGTCCCTCTGCGTTCAGTAGATCATGGTGCACTCGGAGAGCGATCCTGACCTGGCCAGTCTGGGGCTTGCCTTCTTTAAGTAGTGCTCCTATCAGCCACTGCAAAAGCACTGTATCGATGATCTTAAGGGAAAACCTATTTGTCATCATGTCTGACTTACAGTCTTTGCCTGTGTCTGTGGGGGTAGGACGCAGGGATACAGTTTGGTGGGGAAGGGTGTACTGGAGTTGTGGCACTCAGAGGCAGGCTGGAGCCAGAAGGGTTTATGTGCCCTGAATCACCTTCCAGAGATTTAAAGCAAGAAGTGAGATGTTCAGATTCTAGCTATCACAATTACAAATCTTCTCTCTTTTTGTTATTTATCTTCTGACAGTTTGCACAGTAGAAGCTGTGGTTAGTTGAATTCCTGTGTGAATTGGAAAGAGTTACTCAAAGAACTGGGCTGCTTTCCTGGAGACAATCCCGTAGACGCAGGTGATGATAATTCAATACGGGACTAAAGGAGAGAGTTTTCTCTGCCACTTTCCACTATATTTCTGGCCAAGAGTATTCAACAATTCATTTTTCCTGAGAGACAAAGGAGGCAAATGGACTGAAAGCATCACTTCTCAAAGTGTGTCCCATGAGAAACCGGTGTCACTGGATGCTCTAGGAAAAAGATAAAAGAGTTTTCTGGACAGATACATTTGGGAAACATTGTATATTGCATATGAAGATTTCAGAGTACACCTACATTACATTAAAGGCCCGATCAGTCCTTTAGTAAATAAACCGTTTTCAAAATATGGTATAGTGATTAAAACCATGGGCTATGGAATCAGACCAATGTGGATTGAGTTCTGGCTGGGCTCCATAGGTGGCTGTGAGACTTTGGGCAACTTACTTAAATGTCTCTGCATCTCAGTTTCCTCGTCTGTAAAATGGTTTAGTAAATGGTACCTATTTCATAAGGTTGTTATGAAAAGTATGTAGTCCGTGAAGTAGTTATTATTATTAGCTATTATCCATTCAGTGTTTTACACGAGCTTTGACTTTTTTTTTGCATTAAATTAATTAATATCTCAAAGAAATAGTGCTGTGTGGGAAATGCTAGACTAAGACTAATTCCTGAATTGCAGGCACGACTGCTGTTAGCAGTCCAACAGAGCAAAGGCAGCTCCTAGGCACCGAGGGCTCCATCAGGAATATGCATGTACAGGTATCAGAGCTCTAGAATTGGGGAGCACAGTATCATTCCCTCTAGGCTGCGAGGTTAGATTGTGTCACTTCAGTGTGTTTTGTGTGCCAGTCATCTCTAAGGGAATGGCAGGATTCTAACTCAGGGTAGTAAAATGTTATGGTAGCGTTGATTTGTTAGTTAGGAGGTTTTCAATTACAGGTGGTGGAAACCTAACTCAAACTCACTTAACATAACAGGGAATTTAAGAGTTCATAAATCTAGGAAGGATATTAGGATAGATCAGAGATCGGAAGGAAACGTGTAGGAGACAGAAACTCAACGAGGCCGCTTTTCTTCCCTCCTGTCTCTCCTCTCTACTTGTCTTTGCTTCTCTTTGCCTCAGTCCTTCCTATAGCAGATGGCCCTTCCCTATCTGGAGGGAATATGGCTGCGGACAGCTTCAGCTTAACAAACCCTGCAGAAAGAGAGAACTCTCTCCTTCCAAGGCCTCATAAATCAATCCCCAGAAATCGATTTGCTTGGACCATGTCTGTCCCATGGACCAATCACTGTTGCCAGGGAGATGGGTGCTGTCATTGGCCAGGACTGCCACATGCCTGTTCTTGGTTAGTAGCCGGTGGGACAGGGCCTGCTACCTGAAGAAAAGAGATGGAAAAGCTCACTAGACCACTAGACAGACAGAAACTGAAGCTACAAGAGCTTGCTAGAGCTGTGTGTGAAGGAAATAACGCTGGAGTAAAATGTTCCAAATTATCCTCAAGTGGTATCAAGGTATTCATGTTTTATGTCAAATTCCCTTTCCTGTTGGTTTTCTTCAATTGATCCTTGCTCTATATCTCAGCTCCCTTTTCTGTAGTTAAAATGTTATATGTATGACTATTAATATCCACTTTGTAAAGTTGGTCTCTATAAAAAGTTTTTTTTAAAAAGCAAGATTAGAATCAGTCACCTGAGTGACCTGGTTCTCAACCATGGGTGATTTTGTCCCCCAGGGGACATTGGGCAATGTCTGGAGACATTCTGATTGTCACGACTGGGAGGTACTACTGGCCTCTGATGGATAGAGTCCAGGGATGCTGCTAAACGCCCTGCAGTCTCCAGGATGGATCTGGTCCAAAGTTTCATTAGTGCAGTGCTTAAGAAATGCTGCTTTAGTGGTTTCATCAGAACTGAAATTATAACAGCCAAATTTATTACTCAATTTTATGGATTAAAAATGAATTTCTTATTTTCAAAGGGCTTTTGCTTTTATCTTTTTTTCCTTGATGGTAACGATATATGAGAATATTATTTTGCCTGCTGTGTCACCAATCAATAAGTGTTTGTTTCTTTTTTACCGATATGATATTCAACAAAGGTATTTTTGTATTTTAATTTGAGTTTCTCTTATTACTATTAAGTATGAAGTTTTTAGGTATTTATTGATCATATATTTCCTCTTGTGTGAATTGCTTTGTCTGTTTTTTTTCCTTTAGGTTGTACAAGTATTTTTTTCTTGTAAATTTATATTATTAATGATATTTATGCCAGGTTGGGTCATAGTTGTTGCAAGTATTTTCTCAGATTGTTATTTGTCTTTAAATTTTTATGGTGCTTTTTGGAATGCAGAAGATTTTAAGCATCTTTGTGCTAAACTATCAGTCTCTTATGTTTTGTGTTTTTGGTGTCGTGAGTTTGCTAGGGCTGCCATGACAAAGTACTGCAGACCGAGTGGCTTAAGCAACACAGATGTATTGCCTCACAGTTCTGGGGGCGGAAAGTCTGAGATCGCGGTGTTGGCAGGGTTGGCAAAGTGAGGTCTCCCTTCTTGGCCTGTAGCTGGCTCTCTTCTCCCTGTGTCCTCAAATGGTCATCCCTTTGTACCTGGGACCAAATTTCTTCTCCATATAAGGACACTAGTCAGATGAAATTAGGGCTGCCCTAATGACCTCATCTTAATTTAATTACCTCTTTCAAGGCCCAGTCTCCAAATACAGTCACATTCTTAGGTACTAGGAGTTGAGACTTCAACATGTGAATTTGGAGGGGGACATACAATAACCCACAATAGGTATCATGATAGAGAGGCCTCCCTCGTCTTGAGAATATGTAAATATTTGGAGGAAGTTATTCAAACTGCTGAGATTGAGCATCTTCATTCATTTACTTCAGATAGTGGCAGCTGTCGCTGGGGGCTGAGGTGAAGAATAAGTGAGAAAGTGTGTATTTCAAGTGCCCAATTCAGTGCCTGCTCTCAGCTTGTGCCTGCCCCTTTCTGCCAACTATCCCATAGCCTCCATGATGAGAATTCAAGATGCTGTGAAAGCACTGTTCTCTGCAAGTTTGCAGCATATAGTAAGCCAAGAGTATCTAATTTCACATTTCCCCACCTGGCAAGTAAATGGGCCACGTTAATAGTGAGATTACCACATGAGGCTTTTGTGCACAGCATATCCATAAAATGAAATATTGGGTTTCTGCATTTGATTCAATTCTCTTTACTTTCATCGGCCATCATTTCCCTAACTCAGATGGAGAATCTGAGATGGCAGCCCCACCATTTATCGCTCCATACGGACCCTCCAGTACAGGGGGCACACGCCCACTACCTATGGCAGTCATTGCTTACCTATATGACTGGTAAAGAGGAGTGTCTGTCCCTCCCTGATGTATGTTTGGGAAGGGAAACAAAGGCAGAGTTCAGCAAGCCTGAATGATCACAACATCCCAAGTAATGTCCAGCTGACAGCTCCTATTTCCTGTATCTTCTACATAGACAGTTAGGGTGTTGAGATACTATAAGTCTATTTGGAATAAAAAGAATGTAGTACAAAGAAGAGGGGAACAAAACTTTTATGCAGATGTGTTTCCAGTGAGCCTTCCTGAGGCACAGTGTATGGTGCAGGGCAGTGTCCTCAAAAGAGAAAACTAGAGAGCTCAAGGCAGACAGGGTCGTCAAAGGAGATTGGAAGATGCCACCTCAAAATATTCCACTTTGCATTAAGGATTATTTTTGAGCTGAAAGCAATTAAGAAACAGTATATTCAGAAGGAGCTCTCTGCCCTTCTTCTTTCTACTTAAAAGCAGGGCATAAATTTCCATTTGTAAAAATGTCCTTCTCTCCCAAACTAGAAAGAGGACTATTCCAGAGACAACTCTTGTCACCTGAGAGGACTTGAGATGGCATAACAAACCTTACTAAACAACCCTTTCTTACCATATATTTCCAAGTTACCTTTCCACAACATACATTTCCACCCCACCCCCACCCAAGAAGCCCTAACCCCCTCGTCCTTTGTCTAGCCTTTTCTCCACACTTTATCACCCCTTGTTAAGACGGTTTGTGAGCTCCAACTTTTAACCATCTCTTTGAGTTACTCATCTCTGAGTTCTTCTGCATGTATAGGCATTGCATGAATAAATAAACTTTTTTTCTCCTGTTAATCTTTGTTTTGTTAGTTTAATTTCCATGCCTCAGCTACTGAACCTAAGAGGATTGAGGAAAGGTTTTTTTTTTTGTTTGATTTCTTTTTCCCCCCCTCCTCTACATAGTACAGAGAGAAAGGCTGCTTTCAGTTCCACTTTCAGAGGTCCTTTTCCTTTGTATGTAACTCGAATGCCAAGGGAAAACATTGTCTATTTCCTTTTCTATCAAGGACCACTTAACATTTAAAATATGGGACTAGTTCTCCCTCCCCACTATTCATTCCCATAATCATTATAAACCTATTATCTGTCATAAGTGGATAATGATGGCCAGTGGGGCAGAGGACAGCTTGCCTATGGAGAAAAGGGACAGAGGAGTTGAAGCAAATCGTTTCTCCAGCTGTTTGGTGTTTCTTTCCCATTGATCTGCCTTTTGGCCTCTACTGATCCATCTGTCAGGCTCTTTCAGTTTGTGGCGGCACACAGTTCACCAGGGCAATCTTGCTAGTTTTCCCACTACACAGGTCCTATAGAACATCCTCATAGGCTTAACTTTTTATTCTCTTAATAGGGTTTGCTGGTGTAAAAGAGAGTCTAGAAATAAGATAAAAGGGTTTAAAGCCATTCAGGGACCCAAAGCTAAAACTATATGGAAAATTCAGCAGAAAAAAATGTGTGAGGTATTTGGGAATTTTATGAACTCCAAGACCTAATCAAGCTGCCTGGAAAAACAGGGAGAGACGTAACAGAACTTTAAGAGACTTTAGTGAGATGAGTTTCCAACACAGACACGTAGCACTTTGGGCTTAGAACAATGTGTAGCAACAGACAGATTTCTAGATGGGAATCAGGAGTGGTTTTTTGGAGACATGACCCAAAGATAAGAAGGAGACATTCAGCAGAATGATAAAGACAATTTCAACTTGCTCAGGGGTTATAGAGTCACATCTGACATGCAGATTTTGGTAACTAACTCCCAAGTGAGAAGTGACTCCTTTTTTTCATTTAATTCACTCAACTATAAACAATCTCTTTGACATGCTTATTAAGGTTGTAGAATCTTGGTACTGGAATAAAGTAAATCGATCAGCAGTGAAGCAGGAACATTGTAGAATTCTCCACTCATTCCCTAGGTAGGGAGAACCACAAGGCAGAGTGGTTGGAAGGTCTAGCCTACACTTCCCTTTAGTGATTCTTAAATTTTAGCTTGCATAAGAATTATTATATCAAGGAGTTTATTACACAACTTCATGCAGCTTATATTTACTGGGCAAATTTGACTAGACTTGGTTTTATCGCCAGTAGCTCTGATGAGATGTCAGTCGTGGAAAGTATGCATTCAGCCGACACCATGAATGAGATGCTTGTGTGCCCTGGTGAGGTAACTGTGTTCAGGATGTGCACCCTGCCATGAGAGTGCTCCAGGTGTGGTAGGGGGAGGTTGAACAGAAGACTCAAGTGCCCTGAGTGCTGTGCCCGGGGAAGCAAAGACTCTAGGAGATTGCGTTTGTTGACTGAAATTTAGAAATGCATTTCCATCTCAGTTACGCCTGACCAAGCACGGGGCCTGCGTGTTGATGTTTCTTGGAGAGTCTGATGAGACTGTTTATCTTATGTGAAGTTCAGCCATGGGTTTCCCTGATCATTAGTAATCTGCCCAGAGAACTTGGTAGCTCACAACTTAACTGGAGGATGATTTTGCCTCACAGAGGACTTTGGCAGTGTCTGGAGACATTTCTGCCTGTCACAGCTAAAGAGGAGTATTGACCTCTAGTAGGTAGAGGCCAGGGATGCTGCGAACCATCTTACAATGTACAGGACAGCCCCACAGCAAAGGACTATGGCCCCAAACGCTAACAGTGCCAAGGGCAAGAAAACCTGAGCTACAAACTTTCTCTTCTGAATTACATCAGTAGCAACAGTGACGATATATAGAAGCCTCAGAGCTAACTGTTCCCTCCTGGAAATATAAATTCAAGAGGATAAAATGTGGACTTCTGAGGATAACGATGTGGTTCAGATTATTCATTCTGCACTTGTGCACCTGACTCTACCCATGGGAGCCTGGCTGCACCCTGTCTGTGCCATTTGTTAACGTGGGGAAAACTGATGAGGTCTAATTTGGCTGGTTAAGTGAGTTCCCAAGGGATGAACCCTCGCCTCTTTGCTCTCAATGGCTGCTTTATACACTGCTCTAATGTTGTTCTCCACAGAGACACAGGGAGAACTGCATTATTCTCTTCTCACCTGTTCAACAGGTTTTGTCTGAAGAGTCTTTGAGAAATAAATATCAGTTAAAAAGGAAAAAAGCACGCTCGGCCTTTGATTCCTGGAAGGCCAGATGACCTCTTTCAGTGTAATTCTAGACTATTTTGTGTAGAGTTGGGAGGAAGGCGCTCAAAATGCATTTTTATTTCTATTATCTACTCTCTTAACCACCAAGATTATGTGTGCTTTGTTTTGAATAGTGTTACCTGATATTTATACTGAGTCTGTTTTCACATTAGAACCTGTTTTCTTAACTCTTACTCTAGGAAGTGTAATTGAATCTAGATCTTGAATTGCAGTGACTTGGTACAGATAAAATACACTGTCCTTGGAATTCTCAAGTGAATTAAAAGAGTGTAGAGACTATGAAGAAGTCTGTCCCAGTGCAGATTGTCTGCTTGTATTTGTACCTAGGAGATCCAGAATTTATGGAGCAAGTCCCTGTTGTTGAATATTAAATTGTTGTCAAGTTTGGGGAATTACAACCAAAACAGCAATTGGCATTGTTATGGTTAAGTTAATAATTATTTCTTGAGGAAGCATCCTAGAAAAGTAAAATCACTCAAAGGGAACACAGAATTTTAAGGCTTTTGGTACAGTCTGCCAAAAGTACCTCTGGAAAGTTGTACTGATTTATATCCTGAATAGGTGTGCATGGACATGGACTTCCTTCTTTAGAAGTCACGACCAAGAGTTAGGGTAGGAGTGTCTAGGGGGGACAAGAGTACGGTCAATGAACCTACCAAGTTATGATCCAAGAGCTGCTGGAACTCATTCTCTTATTACTCTAGCTCTTACTTGTTTGGCTTTGGCCACTCACCTGTTTCTGGAACATACAAGGCATGCTTCTGCCTCAGGGCCTTTGCTCTTGCTGTTTGAGAAATAGAATATTGCCTACCATATTGGTAAACAAAGAATCTAGCTACCACATGACAGCCACCCTGATTGTGAGCCCTGAGGGCACTCAGGAAGGAAACAAAGAACGCTTGCCATCTAGCAGTCATCAGACTGCAGCCAACCCCTATGGTGCAGCTTGAGGAAACTCTGGATGAGGAAACACTACTGGCCCCAGATAGCTGAGGTGCATATCAAAGGAATGATTTCAGTGAGCCCAGACTCTTGCATCTTCCCATGCATAGAAAAGCATTAAATTCTTTAACTTGAGGTATCTAGTTTTCTTTTATTAACAGTAATCTTTGTTCTGACTTCCTGGTGTTGTTGCAAAAACTCCTATATCCTGGCTCCCCCCTTCCTCTTCAGAGCAGTTTGCTCAGGGTTATTTAAGATGCTGCCTCAGGGCTTGAAGTCCTAAGAATGTCCAATCAATAAAACATAACTCTCAACTTTTAGGTTGTGCATTTTTTTTTCAGTCGACGTGTTCCCTTGGCCTGTGACATGATTCCTCCAGATGTCCACATGGCTCACTGCCTCACTTCTCATAGGTCTTTACTCAGATGCTGTGTCTCACTGATGCTTTCCCTGGTTTCCCTATTTAAGACTGCAGTCCTGCCCCTCCCACAGAGATATACTCACATGCTTCAGATTCTCCTTCCCTGATTCATTTCTGTCCATGTCCCTTGACGCCACCTAATGTGTAGATTTGCTGCTGTATCCCCAGCACTGAGAACAGGGCTGGTACAGAGAAGGGCTCAGTAATTATTTGTTGAACGAGCTGTTGAACCACTGCTTTGAAGATTTGCCTCTGCTGGTTAGCACTCATTATCGTCACACCAGGCTGTCTTCATCATCCTTGGCCAAAGGGACAGCGGTTCTGTTTTGCGTCATTTCCTTTACTTGTCAGCTCTGGTGAAGTTAGTTATTCATATAACTGCTGGTGTTGTTATGATTAACTGCCATTAGGCTGCCGTTATTAACTCTGCTATCTCTATCATCTTAGTCACGCCCAAGGGCCACTGAGCTCGGGGGATAGTAACTGACAAGGCCCACTCTGGTTTGATAAAGAACCAAAGGCACATGTTTGATTAGCACCTTCATACAGAGATCAATTTCTGGAAAAAGGCTAAGAACCCAGTAGAAAAAAGGCAAAGTATTTGGACAGTTCACAGAAAAGTAGACATGGAACTTTGCATCTTTATATTCAGCCTCTCTCACAATAAGAGAAATAGACATTGAAAGTACATTGACGACTTCCCTGGTGGTGCAGTGGTTAAGAATCTGCCTGCCAATGCAGGGGACACAGGTTTGAGCCCTGGTCTGGGAAGATCCCACATGCTGTGGAGCAACTAAGCCCGCGCGCCACAACTACTGAGCCTGCGCGCCGTGGCTACTGAAGCCCGCGCACCTAGAGCCCATGCTCCGCAGCAAGAGAAGCCACCACAATGAGAAACCCGCGCACCGTAACGAAGAGTAGCCCCGGCTCGCTGCAACTAGACAAAGCCCGCACACAGCAATGTAGACCCGACGCAGGCAAAAATAAATAAATAAATTAAAATAAAAGGAAAGTACATTGAGATACATTTTTTTTCAATGCATCAGGTGTGCAAAAGTTCAATCTGTTGGTGAGTCTGTGTGTGAAGAGGCAAGCCTCATCCATTGCTAAAGGGAATATAGATTGGTACAACTCTCACTGTGGAGATATACTTGGAGATGGCTATCAAAATCTAAAACTGCCCATGCTCTTTGACCCACAATTTTGCTTCTGTGAATCTACTGTAAAAATATACTTGCACATGAGCAAAATGATGTATGCATAAGATTTTTCACCAGAGGCTTGTTTATAACAGCCAAAGGTGAGAGATCACCCAGTGGCCCACGGCAGGGGACTGGTTCTTCAGATGAGACACTGGGAAGTTGTTTCATAGCACAGGGAGATCAGCTTGATGCTTTGTGATGACCTAGAGGAGTGGGATAGGGAGGGTGGGAGGGAGGCTTAAGAGGGAGGGGATATGGGGATATACATATACATATAACTGATTCACTTTGTTGTAAAGCAGAAACTAACATAACATTGTAAAGCAATTATACTCTAGTAAAGATGTAAAAAAAAAAACAAAAGGCTGATAAACATAAAAAAAGAAATCAAATAAAATATTAAAAAAAAAAAAGGTATAAAGAACAACTATGCAGCTGTAGAAGGAACCAGGACACAAAATTTGTATTAATATAGAAGGATTTAGAAGATACATGAAATGAAAAAAAACCAGGGTATAGAATGCTGCCTTTTATGTAAAGAAAGTGGGAAATATAATATGCTTTTGCATTTGACTTATATACCTGAAGAAGTTCTGGAGCGATACATAAGAAACTAGTAACAGTGGCTAGCTGGAGGGGTGGGGATGGAAGTGAATATTGGGTGGATGTATCATTTCAGGAGGAGGGAGTTTCTACACTGTCTTTACATGCACACACACACATGCACACACGTTCAAGTTTTGAATCACATGAGTGTTTTACCTGTTCAAAAATATTGTTTTTATTTATTTATTATTTTGTTTTAATTTATTTATTTTATTTATTTACTTTTGGCTGCGTTGGGTCTTTGTTGCTGCACGCAGGCTTTCTCTAGTTGCAGTGAGCTCGGGCTCTAGAGCGCAGTCTCAGTAGTTGTGGAGCACGGGCTTAGTTGCTCTGCGGCATGTGGGATCTTCCCGGACTAGGGCTCGAACCCGTGTCCCCTGCATTGGCAGGCGGATTCTTAACCACTGAGCCACCAGGGAAGCCCCCCAAAATATTAAGTTAAAAAAGTTATCCTAAAAGAAACGAGTGAGTCTGGGAGAGAAAGGCAGCAGAGGATAATCTTACTTCCTTTGTGTAAGCAACACTATTCATTCCAGTGAGAATTCAAGGTCTGTTCTGAATGCTGTACCAGGCGCTACAATTAATTTTCTTCTCATCTTGTGAACTGGCCTTGGGGAGCGAGTGTGTGTGCATGTGTGTGAACCTTGGGGCATTGCGCCTTCCTTAAGATATCTTGGTTGCTATAGTGCAGAGGAGCTCTATTTGTGACACACAGAAAACATTTTAAAGATATGCTGCTTCCTGGCCATGACTTCCTGGACAATCTGTCCTTCCGAAGGCTGCTGAGCACGAGGAGTTTGCATGTACTTCTGGGCAGAGTGAGCCAGGCTCATTCAGACCCTGGGCACCATTCAGAGTAGAAGCAGGCAGTAAGGGACGCCTTGCTTCCCACTGAGGCCTTGGGAGGCTGTTACCTCTCCGGGGCCTCATCTCCAACTCCAGGGCATTGGCACCGTCCCCTCCTTTGCCTTCTCTCCTCTGGAGCCGCCCGTGAATGGTGCAGTTGGCACCCTGTGTCTTCTGCACCCAGAGCCGTTTCTTGTACCAAAACCACCAGTGAAAACAGGAAGTGATAAAACAAAATTCGCCCTGCATCTGCACTGAGCGACTTCTCTTTCTCTTTCTGTCATTCCTCATTAGGTATAGACACGTGCGGCCATCTACACTGTAGGATCCCGCTTCCACCGGCTTTGGACATTGCGGGGATTTGCAATGCCACCACCTGCGGACATCGTCAAGGTGGCCATAGAATGGCCGGGTGCCTACCCCAAGCTCATGGAAATCGACCAGGTTAGTAATACTGGCAGTCATTTAGGGGTTATTTTAGTTTCCCTTCTATTCTGAATTTACAGACTTCAGATAGCTCTTTTTTCTCCTGTTCTCTCTCTGGCTGTGTTGAAAAATTGGTGCGATAATAGTTGCAGTGTAGTTTGATTTCTGTACCACATGCAGTGGCGATGGATGGGGTTTTTATACTCATCCAACATCTACTTGGAGTGTGTCAATACAGGGTTTGTGTCTGAAGCTGTGAGGGAGGCAGGAGGGACAAGAGGACTAGACTCTGGGCAGTTGACACAGTGGAGGCCGTCCCAGCCCTGCCTTGCAGAGACTCATGACTATGTGCTGATTGTTTTATCGTAGACAACACAAATCTTAATTTTTGGAATCACTCTTCTCTTTGGTTTTTGCATAAGCAGCCAACAAGTATGTTGCTACTTTGTCATATTAATAGTTTGGTCATGCGTGGATGGATCTAGAGACTGTCATACAGAGTGAAGTAAGTCAGAAAGAGGAAAACAAATATCGTATATTAACGCGTATATGTGGAACCTAGAAAAATGGTACAGATGAACTGGTTTTCAGGGCAGAAATTGAGACACAGATGGAGAGAACAAACATATGGACACCAAGGAGGGGAAGTGGCGGAGGGGGGTGGTGGTGTGATGAATTGGGCGATTGGGATTGACATGTATACAATGATGTGTATGAAATGGATGACTAGTAAGAACCTGCTGTATAAAAAAAAAATAGTTTGATCATGAAATTAGTGTAGAGGAATGAGTCTTGGATCCTAGCCGGTTGTAATTTTATTATTAGAGTAAAATGCACTCTGGGTCTAGTATATTGTCTGGTATGTAATAAATACTCAGTACATTTTTAGTGAATGAAAAAATGTCAAGAAGACTTTTAAAATGGTTTTACCTATGGAGGCATCGTTTAGTTTGTGTACTGACAGTCTTATGATGTAACTCTCATTTACTATTGATTACAGGCTATCTCAGGAAGGTGGTTTTTGTCATTGTAAATGATTTAAAGGAAAAAAAAAATTGAGGCCTAGTGTATGCTTAAGGGTTTCATGAAGCATATAGTATAGGATTCTAGATGGCTTTCTACATTTTTGAAATTAGGGTACCATGGCAACTCCACTTTTTATGTTCTTGATATTATTTTATGATCTATACTTTTCTGATACTATTTTATGATCTATACATTTTTTCTGGTCAGATTTTATTATCTGATTGAAGACCACTGCAAAATTTACATGGCATTGTGTGGTCCCAAAGGATTCATTAGAATAAATTATAAAGGTCAGATAAGAATTAGTTGAGTTTGAGCATGAATGTAAGAAAGGGTACATTTTTAGGTTTGTTTTCAAAAAAGGTGTCATCAGACCAGCATGTCATAGTCATTTTAACTGTTCTCTGAGGCAGATTTTGTTGACTTCAGAAGCAACCCATGAAAGTAGAGAAGCCCGCCCAGTAATTTTATATACATTTGTGTCAGACAACAGTTGTTTACCTTTTTTTCACATGCTGTTTGAGAGAGGATATGTGTTGAATGTTACTTTAAAATATGGCTGGACTACTTGGTGAAGTCTGAATGTTGTTAAAATTAGGTTTGTCTACAACCCAAGAGAACAATGGTTCAAAGAGATAGAAGTTGGCCTCTCAAGTCCACATGGCAGTCCCGGGCTGGCATGATGCTCCAGTGTCATGGACCCAGGCCCCTTCTGTCTTGTTGCTTTGCCTTCTCCATAGGTGAGGCTGAGGACCCGTTGCTTGAGCATCACCTGAGAGCTCAGTAGATATGCAGAGTCTCAGACCCTACCCAGACCTCCTGACCCAGATGTGCGTTTTAACAAGATCCCCAGGGGATTCCTTGTGTAGTTAAGTCTGAGAAATGCTGAGCTGGATACCAGGTACCCAAGCCCAAGGCCACATCAGAACCACCTGGGGCACTTGTTCAAATGTTCTCTGGGGCCCCAGCCCCAGAGATTCTAAGTCAGTGGTTTAGGTAGACTATTTCTTTTTGCTTCTGCCATGGCCCAGGGTGTTTGGAAACCTCTTCTTTAAGACAGTAGCTCTTGATACATACTCTTAGGGGCCTGTGGAGTCAGTATCTTGTTCCTGCCTTTGGGGATGGCCTTTGCTGTATGTGTGTCTTAATAATTTTTTTTTAAATATTCTTTTTATTTTGGAACAAGTTTAAATTTATAGACGAATTACGAAGATTGTATAGAGAGTTTTTTATACCTTTCACTCAGTTTCTCCTGATGTTAACATCTTAATATAACTGCGGTACATTTGCCAAAACTATGGTAGATTACTAGTAACCGAACTACAAAATTTATTAGGATTTCATCAATTTTTCCACTAATGTCCTTCTGTTACAGGATCCAGTGCAGGAATACCAACTGCATCGTGATGTTTCGTGTTCCCTTTGTCTTCTTCAGTCTTTGACAATTTCTAAGTCTTTCCCTTGTTTTTCATGGCCTGATAGTTTTGAAGAGTAACTTTACTTCAGTACAATTTCACACGCAGAAACGACAAGAATAGTACAAAGGAATTCCTGTCGACCTTTGATCTAGAGTCACTAATTATTAATATTTTGCTTCATTTGCTTTCTTGTTTTTTCTCTCTCTAGTATACCTATCCCCTTTTGAACCATTTGAGGGTGACTTAGGAGCATCACCTCTGTTTACCCCTAAATACTCAATGTGTCCTTCTTAAGAACAAAATCATCCTCTTACATAACCACAGTCTCTTTAAAGAAACCAGAAAATCGAACATTAGTTCAACATTATCATCTAATTCAAAGCCCAAAGCCCATATTCAAATTTCATCAAGTATCCCAATAAGATCCTTGATAGGTATTTTCCTCACAGTCTGACATCCCTCCAGGATCATGTATTACATTTATTGCCATGTCTCTCTGGCCTTCATGGATCTAGAATGGTTCCTTAGTCTTTCTTCATCTTTTGTGACCTTGATAGTATTATAGAGTACAGGACAGCTGTTTTGTGGAATGTCCTTCCGTTTGGGTTTCTCCGATGTTTCCTTCCAATTAGATTCAGGTTTTGCATTTTTGGCAGACAGGCAAGAGAGATGAAGTTGTGTCCTCTTCAGGGCATCATATCAAGAGGCACATGAAGTTTCCTTGTCTCCTTCTTGGTGATGGTTCTGCATTTATACGTGATAATATTGAGGTTCATAGAAGTTAGATGATTTCCTCGTTAGTGAGACCAGGACAGAAACCCAGGCCTCCTGTACTTTGAAGACTGAACTTTTAAACCGTTGGCTAAATTGTAGGGCTCCTGCTAATGCCATAGGGAGACCTCCCCAAAGAGTTAGAGACCCAGTCCCTTTTTGCCCTGCAGCCGCTGAAGTTGGAGAGTGGCAGTTTTGGTATCAGGTGCTGTTTCTTTTTTCTTTTTAAGATTTATTTATTATTAATTTATTTATTTAATTTATTTTTGGCTGCTTTGGGTCTTAGTTGCAGCACGCAGGATCTTCGTTGAGGCATGTGGGATCTTTCATTGTGGCGCGCGGGCTTCTCTTCAGTTGTGGCGTGTGGGTTTTCTCCCTCTAGTTGTGGCACACGGGTTCCAGAGTGCGTGGGCTCTGTAGTTGTGGCGCACAGGCTCCAGGGCACATGGGCTCTGTAGTTTGTGGTGCACACGCTCTCTAGTTGAGGCACGTGAGCTCAGTAGTTCTGGCGCACAGGTTTAGTTGCCTTGCAGCACGTGGGATCTTAGTTCCCTGACCAGGGATCAAACCCGCGTCCCTTGCATTGGAAGGCAGATTCTTTACCACTGGGCCACCAGGGAGGTCCCCAAGTGCTGTTTCTTGATCCAGTTGGAAGTTGGCACAAGAATTGGAAATGTATTTGCACAAACAAGGAAGACTTGAGCAGTGATTATTACTGGGGTTTTCTCCTAATCTTCTACCTTGTTCAATAAGGTCACACCACCTGTTTCTCTCCCATTGCACATTACCTTTGCTCCTTTGGTCTTAGCTACCATTTCACTAAAAGGAATTTCAGGCATTGCTGCCCCATCTTCTCCCCAAACCTCCAGTACCCCTCCACTTGTCACACTGTGTTGTCCTTGTCAATCAGCTTAAACCAGTGGTCCTCAACCTTGTGTGTGCCCAAGAGTCACCCGGGGAGCTGGTGAGAAATGCACATCCCCAGCCCAGCTGCAGAGACTGGGATTCTGCCGACCAGGGATGGGTCCTTAATCTGGTTTGTGACGAGCATTAGGTGAGTCCGAAGCAGGGCCTCCCACACTGCATCATGCAGGGGCTCGTGAGAAACAGCCATGAGCCCGAGTTACTCCATTTTTGAATACTGTTTCTCTAGTGCCTGGTGAACAACCTTCCTTAAGAAGTAAATATTTAATTAATGAATAACCAGGAGAGGGAGCTTCCTGAGTGGGGATCAGTTCTGCTCAGCCAGGGCCCATGAGGTTCAAGGGGATGTCAGCTTGGAGTGGATTGGTTTACCTTCCTTCTGAATTTTGAGGAGACAATTCTGTGTTTCCCCTCCACAGGAAAAGCCCCGAGGAGCTTCTCACAACTGGAGTTTGCTGTCATATGAGGCTCTCGGAAGAGCTGTCAGCTAGCTCTTTTGCTCACGGCGGCAGCCTCTGCACCTGCCTTCACTGTCTGTTGTTGGCTTTGAACCTCAGGAGCCACTTGAGGCTGTAGGTGATGATTGTCTGGATACACAGAGCCAGAAAGGCTCCCCATCCACTCTTCCTGTTAACCTAATATTTTATGAACAGCATATTTCTTAGTCAAGAGTGTCAAAACCCTAGCGCTTTTTTTTTTTTTTGGCGGTACACGGGCTTCTCACTGTTGTGGCCTCTCCCGTTGCGGAGCACAGGCTCTGGACGTGCAGGCTCAGTGGCCATGGCTCACGGGCCCAGCCGCTCCGTGGCATGTGGGGTCTTCCCAGACCGGGGCACGAACCCGTGTCCCCTGCATCGGCAGGCGGACTCTCAACCACTGCGCCACCAGGGAAGCCCCCCCTAGCGCTTTTGACACGAGGCATAATGCTGAGAGGCAGTGTGTCCTAACAGACACAGTACGGGCTCTGGGACATTTAAATCTGGGTGTGGGCCCTGGAGCCCCCCATTCTGTAAGAACCCAGTTAGCCTCTATGAGCCTTGGTATCTTGGCCTGGTCAAGTCGAGATAATAATTTCCCACTTCTTTAATGATTGTGAAGATTAAAGAAAATATATGAACAGAATATAGGACACTGCCAGCTCAGAGTAATTACTCGGTAAAGGCATTATTGCTGCTAGTTTAAGCAAGTCCTCATGAAATTAGAAAATTAGATGCTCTGATTTTTGTTTTTACTTGCCCTTCCATCATGCACAGTTTCCCACCTTTCTCCTTCTTTATCTGCCTAGCTTTGTAAATGTCTAGAAGGAGAAAAAATTAAAGGGCAAGTGGGAGGGAGGCATCAGCTAGTAATAAAGGAACATGCTAACTGGATGTGCAGCCAATTCATGCTATGGAATATTCACTGGCTCCCTAGTACTCCTCCACAATATTTTCTCCCATCTCTTGGCCACCCACCAATATTCTGGGAAGCAGCCCCTCTGTTCCTTGCACATGCTCTTTGGTCCTCCAGTCTCTCCTGCCTCTGTCCTTCCCCCACATGCCTTTCTTTACGAGTACACTGAAGCCAGAAAGCCACTGCTCCCATCCGTGCCTCAGAAGCTCTCTGCTATGTGTTTGCACACCTCCAAAGACCACTCGATGCTTTTTTCTCCTGTCATGCTGTCTTGCTTTTCCACTGCCAGCAGAGGAGGGAAGATGTGTCCCTACTCTCTTCCTAAGGCATTCAGCCTGTCCCAACCCCCATCTGTTTTGCTCCACCTGTGTTTTGACTTGTCCTCTCCCCTTACCTGAGGCTTTGCCCATCAAAATCCCCTTCATTTGTTCTTTTCTCCTCTCCTTTCAACAGGAAGCTCTTCTATACCTACCTTGGAAAATCTTCCTCTTGACCTAGTAACTCTCTTGCTGGAGTATAGTTTATTTTCTGTCTTTCCATTCCAAGCCGATCTAAGTGCTGTCAGTATATGTCATCCATGTTGCTTTGGCATCTACTTGATCTTAGTATGAATAACAATTTCCCTCCCTCTGGTGTTGCTGTCTTTGATGGTACCTATGCCCTCCCGTTTGCTAAATCGAGTGGTCCTCACTCTGTCTTGGTGTCACTCGGCAAAGCTGCTCGTTCGTATCTTCTTGAAACTACCCCCCTCCCTTCATTATGCTTCAGTTCTGAGATTCTCCCTCCTTGTCTGATTAGTCTTTGTGAATTTCCTGCATGGTTCCGTGTCTTTCTCCTTCTTTCTAAATCAGTCACAACCTCAGTGCTTAGCCCTCTGGTCTGCGTGTTCACCAGTGACACTCGTTGGCTCAGATTCCATGTTCTTTCATGGATTTAAGTGTAACTTCTCTCTGAATAATACCAGCTCTGGTCACCAGACTGTCCTACTAACTGGTCATCAGCTCATCTCTCTGTTTAATGGATGCATTATTTCCCTCTATAAACCTTCAGTTGCCTGCAGAATACAAGCAAATGGTTGGTAAAACTGCTCATATGTGAACCTGAAGTCTGATAGGTGTTACCAACTTTTGGAAGTTATTTCATGTAGAATGGGGTTCATTAGATGTGTTATTTATGGCCCCAAGTGTACACACTCCATCCTCTCCATACAACAAGATAGATCTCATCTCTAATCAAGAAAAGCCAGCATGGGCCATCTTGGCAGGCAAGGAGGCCTGATCATCTCTCTTACTTGTGCATCAAACACTTGGGCAGACTGCTATGCTGCAAGTTCAGGCCCAGAGAGGATGATGGGAGGAGTTGCGCGTTTTTCAGTCTTAGTTGTGCAGATCCTTCTCAAATGGTTCAGGGGCGAGGGGTGTGTGCCATTTGCTTCCAGGCTCTCCACGCTCACTCCTGCCACAGCAGCTGCAATTGACCTCTTTTCATTTTTAGATGCTTTGGGGAAAGAGTTTGTTCGAAGAAAGTATACCACAATTAAAAGAAAAAGTCGCGGATGATTCTTGAGCTTTCTAGTATCCCTGAGACTTGAGTCAGATTCCTTAGCTTGCCTTCATGTCCTGCCATGATTTCCCTTTACAGTATCCCAGGTTCAGGGTATTTGCGGGTGCTACGTGCAACTCTCAAGTACCCTCTTGCTTTGTAGAAGCTGCCCCTTTAGGAGTATGTCCCTGCACATTTTTGTCCTTTTTTTTTTTTCATGTCTTGTAGTTTCTTTCTAACAGCCAGCCTGCTTGGATTCCTCCTGCACTCTCTTCCCCTCTCCGCTCCTCTAAATCCTGGCTTTGCTGGCACTGCGGAGAGCCTTCTTTCTGCTCAAGTCCTTTTTGATCATGTAATGTAGTTGTTTCTCCATCCTTCTTATACCATTTTCTTTGCCTGTAGATTTTATTTACAGTTAATATAACCTGTGCCTGATATTATTTACATGTGCCCATGTCTTTTGAAGTATATTATAAGATGTGGATTATAAATAGATTATAAGATGTTATTATAAGCTCTTGGTGGTTAGCCTGATTTACACTACATTTGTATCCTGTGGTCCATCACAATGATCTCTATTTATGTGGGTCTACTTTTGGCTTGAATTGTGAGTAGTAAAGATAAGAATAAAACACTGGTTATTCTCCATTCTCCAAACAGAAAAAATTACAATAGCACTCCTTCTCGTACATGGTTGCAGATTTTATTTTTCTCAAAGAAACATAGATGCATGTGTTTTTAGGCAAGCATGTACAAAATGATTGCCCACGGTTTTCCCTCAGCTGTCCTATTTCTGTAATATATTTAAGATGTAATTCAATACATATAAATTTAATTTACCCATAAAGCTCACTCATTTTTAAAGCTCAATGCATAAAGTACATTGAAGTTTTTGTGCTTGACCTAGGAGTTTAACTCATTCTGTACATAACACTAGTAGTGGTAGTAGTAGTAATAATAGCATGTACCATCTAATCAGCACATATTGTGTGCTAGGCACTGTGTTAAGTGCCCTGCACAGAGTATTTCACCTCCTTCCTACAGTCCAGCAAGGCAGGCTTTATACTTCCCAGTTCATAATTGTTCAGAGGCTCAGTGAGTTGCCTGAGATCACACAGTTAGGAAGCTACTGATTTGAGTCTAGCACTGGGTGACACTAAAACCCAGACAGTTTCTACTAAATCATAAATCTGTTCAGTAGTTCTTTTTTAATTTCATTTCAGCTTTATTGAGGTATAATTGACATATGATGAGAACAATTGAGTTTTACTCTCAGCAAATTTAAAATCATACAGTATAGTATTATCAACTACAGTCACCACGTTTTACATTAGATCCTCAGGCCTTGTTCATCTTATAGCTGAAAGTTTGTATCCTTTGACCAACCTTTCCATATTTCCCCTACCTTCCAGACTCTGGCAACTACTTTTCTACTTTCTGTTTCTATGAGTTTGATTTTTTTTTTTTGTAGATTCTACATATAAGTGATACTAGATGGTATTTGTCTTTCTCTGTCTGGCTTATTTCATGTGTTTGGTAGTTCTCTTTGAGTCTCTCCATCTCTTAGGGCTGTTTAATGGCGGTTTGAAGAGATGCCTATGCCACTGCCAGCTTGCCTGCTGCATCCACTGACAATGTGACTTCCAGGGACATGCTGTAGTATGAAAGCCAAGATTGTATTGCCTTATAAGTTAGGGAAAATATGGCGAGTGGTCTGGGTTATTGCAGAAGGAGCCCACCTGAAGTGAGACAGAGCCTTGAAAGCCAGGTTTCTTTGGGGCTGGACACTGGGAGAGGCAGGCTGGCCTGGTGCTTATGGGCATGGACTTTGGGTGGACTTACTTGGACTCAAAATCTGGGCTGCCACTAAGTGCTGTGTGACTGGGGACAAGCCTCCTGCTTTGTAAGGAAGAATTGTCAATATTTATACATCCTTCCTGGCATTGTGGGGATTCGGTGAGGTAATCACTCAGCGCCCTGCTTAATAATAGAAACCATTAGGAGCCAATTATGATTTTTTTCAGTCATACATAGAATAGAACAAGTTTCTTATGTTTCAAGCAAGGCTGGAACCAATAATACAAACTTTTCCTTAAATGCATTAAAGTTAGCTTTTCAGCCTGAAAACCCATAATTCCCAAGACATTTAAGTATTGAGAGCCTGGTGAACTAAAATGACAGTTGAGCTCCAAATAAAGAGTCTTGAATTCAGATGCAATCACACAG
Organism: Aethalodelphis obliquidens; assembly: GCF_003676395.1. Classification (NCBI taxonomy): domain Eukaryota; kingdom Metazoa; phylum Chordata; class Mammalia; order Artiodactyla; family Delphinidae; genus Aethalodelphis; species Aethalodelphis obliquidens. The sequence continues at coordinate 40,122,271 of NW_020837949.1, forward strand.
AATATACAATTTGAGTGTATTTAATACCACTGAACACTATGTTTAAAAATAGTTAAGATTGTAATTTTAATGTTATGTGTATTTTACCACAATAATAATAATAAAAAATCCCATAGAATCAAGAAAATGAGACTGAATTTCTGGAAAGTGAAGCTCCAACCTTGCCCTGCAGAAATGAAAAGTCATGTAATTTTTCTGGACTGTTCTTTCCTGAGTGGTTGGATTACATCAGGATTTCTCAACTTCAGCACTATTGACATTTTTGACTGCATAATTCTGAGTTTTGAGGGCTGTCCTGTGCATTGTAGGATTTGAGCAGTATCCTGGCCTTTACCCACTAGTTGCCAGTAGCATTCCCTCCCCCAGTTGTGACAACCAAAAATGTCTCCAAACATTGCCAGTGTCCCCAGGGTGGGAGACAGATTTCCCCTTGTTAAGGATGGACTAAATCAGTGGTTCCCAAGCTTGGTTCTGCATCTGAATTGCTTATGAAACGTATTGAACACACAGAGAGGATTATTTGTAGGTGTGGTTCGAGGCCTGGGAATTCCTGTTGTTTTCAAGCTCCATGGCGATACTGATGCTCTCGGACCCAGATTTAGAAATGGCTGTCTCTACACCCCACTACATTTCTAGCTCTATCTGCTTGTGATATCTCTGGCTCCCTCAGTAACGTTTATGCAGTGCTTCAGTGCTTCCATCAGTAAAATGGTCCTAATGGTTCTTCACCTTTAATTACTCTACAGAGAGTATGAACATAACACCGTCAAGAGCTTCTTCTGTTCCACTTAAGAAAGCCTGGGTGTTGTTGCACCACTGCTTTCTGTGCTGTCATAATCAGGTAGAATGATATTGGGACAGGAATAGTCATTGCTCATCTGATTTTTGCAACTCTTGGATTTGGTATTGTAACAACTATTTCTTTTTTAAAAAATTTATTTATTTTAGTTTTGGCTGCTTTGGGTCTTTCCTGCTGCACGCAGGCTTTCTCTAGTTGTGGCGAGTGGGGGCTACTCTTCGTTGCGGTGTGTCGGCTTCTCATTGCGGTGGCTTCTCTTGTTATGGAGCACGGGCTCTAGGCTCATGGGCTTCAGTAGCTGTGGCTCGCGGGCTCAGTAGTTGTGGCACACGGGATTAGTTGCTCCACGGCATGTGGGATCTTCCCAGACCAGGGCTCAAACCTGTGCCCCCTGCATTGGCAGGCGGATTCTTAACCACTGCGCCACCAGGGAAGCCCCTGTAACAACTATTTCTTAAACTTCCTTTACTATAAAGTGACCGAAGTACTTCCCTTTCTGGTTTTAGCTCTGTCCCTTTGTATGTGAGAGTGTATGTAACTTCATAAAATCTTAGAGTTTGCCATGCTTTGGAAGAGAAAGACAGAAAACATATGTCTCCCCTCAGCTGAGAACCCAGTTTAATTGCACAGGAATGAACTCTAGTGTTCTGCTTTTTCTTCTGAAAATGAACTACAGATTTCAGTTTGCTTTCTGGGTAGGAAGGGGTGATAGTCTCCTCCATTCTATTTCCCTTGCTCAACTCTGTCACTAAGAGCACATTGGGTAACTCAGGACAGAGCCCTTTATCAACCGTGCTTTCTTGAGAGTTTGGTGACTAAGACATCTCACATTTCTAGAACGTTTTGCATGTGTCACACTTTGTACTTCATTTTCCTGTTAGGTCAACTGGCAGTTTGCGGAGAGGTATATAAATATGTAGATTTCAGCAGTAAGCAGGACTCTGGGTTCCCAGAAAAAGCTGTTTTGTTCTGCAGAAAGGCAGCTTGTACTTTGTCTCTAGGGGTATATAGACCTGTGCAGTGTGCCCAGAACTGCGAGGGAATGAGAGCAGCCTCAGGGAAAGAAAATATGTGCTCTTCTAGGTTGTTTTTTCTAGAATTTCCATCAGATGTACTTGCGGGTCCTCTGACTAAGTCAGCGATACCAGCGTGGCACTGGACAGCCTCCCCTGCAGCTCCCAAAGTCTCTCAACTAGCAAGTCCTGTGAAGGTTACCTCCTAAATGGTTCTTGATTCTGTCCACCTTTTCTCCATCCTCGCTGCCACTGCTCTCGCTTGTCTCCACTTACCTCCTCAGCTGGCCTCCCGGTCACCTCTCTTACTTCCCCTCCGATGCATTCTCCCAGGCATTCTGCAGTGACTTTCCCGCCGCACTTAGAATAAATTCCAGACGTCCTTGCTGTGGTTATTAGGACCCTGCTATCCTCAGCTCTTGCCTACATCACCAGCTTTGCTTAGAGTCAATGTGGCTTCCCCCAAATTCCTCTGTCTTGGTTCTCATTACAATTGACTTTTTTCCTTTCGTGAATGCATAGTTCACAGAGCCTTTACAAATGTGATTTTTCTCTTAACTGGAAATTACCGCCCCTTCATTTCTCTGCTTATCTAACTCCTGTTCACTCTTCATCCCAGATGAAGAGTAAGCTGCTTAAAAGTCTTCAGATTTCTCAGATCAGACGAAGGCCCTTGTTATATGCACTTGTAACATCCTATATGGCCCCACTTATTCATTGTGTGATGTTCTGCACGGGCCAAGTGTGTTCCCAGTGCCTAGGACAGGGCCTGATATGTGGTAAAATCATAATAATGTGAGCAAAGGAAATAGGTGATGTTCGTACTTTTTCTGTCCTGTGATGCAATTAAATATAATTATGAAAGGAGTGGCCCTGGTGAGAAGAACATCCCTTCCCTTGTTCCCACCATGCATTCTAAATATATTATTATATCTTATGAATTGACTTTATGAAGATCTATTTTTGTCCTTCCATCAAAGTCATCCATAATCGAAAGACAACCAAATGACTTTGAGATAAGCTGTATCAATTTTCAAAATGATTATAGATGGATCATTACCCTGGGACAAGTTTGTGGTGATCTATTTGCATTCGTCAGCCTCATCACCATAAGATGCTCATAATTTCCGCTGTCGCTTCATTCTTGACCTCCTGACCCATGTAAACAACGACCTATCTGCTTACTTGTCATGCCCATCTAGATGTCCCTTGCACCTCAAACTCAACATATTCAAAACAGTCCTCATCGTTCCTTCCAACCCCAAGCCTGTGCAGTTTTGCTTTTCTTCATATTTTCCTTTTCTCAGTGACATATGAACATACACCCAGTTTACTGAAGCTGAAATTACACGTCTTCCTAGACTCTTCTCTTTCCCTCAGCTTTTCTGTCCAATCAGTTACCTCAGAAAACTTACCTGCATCTGGTCCCTCTTTGTCACACCTGCTGCTGCTGCTGTTGGTGGCCCTATTCCCTCTGGTCAGTGTGGAGGAACATAGAGATCAAGGGAGGACTTAAAAATAAGTGTGTCATAGATCCTCAAAGGAAGAACTTTAGAAGAGGGAGACTAGTATCTACACAAACAGGAAATTATGCACACAAAGTAGGTAGACATAAATTGAGAATAGAGGAATATGAGAAAGAAACAATTAAAAATCTCAGAAATAAAAAATATACATATAGTAAGTAAAATGTAAAAAAAAAACCTACAACAGGAAAAAAACAATAAAACACATAGAGTTACTCTACAGTGGATTTGGCTATAGAGAGAACCAGTAACTTGGAAGATGAAAATAAGAAATACATCCAGAATATATTCCAAAAGATAAGGAATGAAAAATATATATGAATGTGAAGTTGTGTTGAAAGGACACGTGAAGAAGTTCCATCCTATGTTTAATTGACAATCCTGTTAATGAAGAACAAGAACGGAAGGAATGATGGAGTGGTGATATTTGAGGAGATCCTGGCTAATATCTTACCTCTCTGGAATTGAAAGAAGTTCCATAGGGGCTCTGGATTTGGCTGGTTGGATGGATAGAGGCTCTGCCATTAGGAGTTGTACGGACTTAATACTCTGTCTAAGAGTCATGAAAAAAGGGAAGGTTTCTAAGCAGGGGAGTGACATGGTATGATTTGTACTTTTGGAAGGTCAAAATTTGAGAATTGTTTTGTGAAGGTAAAATGAAATAAGAGAGACTAGTTAGACAGCTCTTGCAGTAGCCCAGGTGAGAAATGATTATTATGTCATGGCCTAGGATAGTGACAGAGGAGACAAAAAGAAGTCAGACATATGTCTCATCAAGACATATGAGAAGATTAAATTGACAGGAAATTGGTGATTGATTATACGTGGGAGGTAAGAGAGAGCAAAATGTTAAGGATGATAACGAGATTTCTTGTGAACAAATGGGCAAGTGTTGGTGACAGCTACCAAGATAGAAAACACTAGTGGAGGAATATTCAGGTGGAGTCGCATTCTTCGTGGAACACTTACAAATGGGTACAGGAAAATACGAAAGCTTGTCCACATGGTTGGACTTCCTTTCAGATTTCCTTTGTGTTTTGATACACTGGCCAACTTGTCTCTTGGCCTCCAGTGTAATCACCTATCATTAGAAAATGCACATTTGATTGTGTCACTTTCCTGCTTAAAAACCTATGATGAGTCCAAACTGTCAAGAGTTAGACATCTTTGGCCTCCAGCTTGCCTTTCTAGCCACTTTCTCTCATTCACGCATATGACATTGTCAGCTCCTCCATATGCAACATGAACATCCACTTACCGTGACTTTATGGGTGCCCTAAGTAATCCAGATAGCAACTATTTTTAATTGCTTCTCTGTACCCATGGGCAGAATAAAGAGGTTTAGAGAGTAACCTCTGAGGTTGACTTGGCAGGACTGAAGAAGAACAAACAACATGAAGGAGAGGGAAGACGTAACGTTGATTGCAAGATTATTTTCTGGCAGACCAGAAAAAGATGACTAAAAGTTGAAAAGTGAAAAAGAATTTTGGAGTAAGATTTGAATTTGAGGTTATGGAAGGATACACGCTCCAGTTAAAATGGCCTGAGACAGAAGGGGACTATGGAGAAGTCAGGGCTGGAGGTGTTGATTTGAGCATCAAAAGTGAGAAGAAAGTTGGAGCAGAGAGTTCTTCCCCTGGATATCAAAAGATTCGGTGTTGACTTGGGAGTTCATCATAATTTGTGTGGGTAGTCCATGAAGCAGGATCATCTACTATTCTCATTGAGCCTTAAATAACATTTTTCAAAAGCTCACTCTGTGCCAGGAATTAAGAGGCCCAGAATTTCATTGCCTTCCCCTCAGGTGTTAGCTCTGGGCCCTTGGGCTTGTTGTTGATGGTTGCTAGTACTCCAGATTTGGGACAGAGTTAAAGAGCAAGGGTTCTGGAATTATATAGGTCTGGGTTCAAATTCTGGCTTTGCCCCTTATGCTGTGAGGCTTTGAGCAAGCTACTTAACATCTCCAGATGCTCATACAGTTTTCTCATTTGTAATGTAGACTTAGTAACATCATCTTGTAGGGGATATATGGTAGTCACTCAATAAATAGTAGCTACTACTATTATCATTATTATCAGAAGGGCTAGCCAAGTGATGATAGATAATGAAAGTCTGGGTTGATGATATGTCAAAGGTAGGGGAGTTTTAGAAAGTGCATGAGGTTGTGGCCATTCTTTGGATATTCCAGACCCTTCCAGAAGAGCCTGTTTTATTGTTCTTTAAGGCTGTGGTTTAGCCTCAGGTTGCTGTGGTCACATTCATGGGACATATATTTGAGACTTGGAAGCTCACTTCCTCCACTACTTGCTGGCAGATATCTCAGCACATCCATAAGCACTCTAGAAAGAAGGATGAATAGGCGTTAGTGCATCCACTCACGAACAAAGTAAAGCAACTACATGGCAAAGTGAGACAAGTAGTAAAAGGGGGCAAAAAGCCCTACATTAAAAAAGTAAACTCACTTCTTAATACTCCCTTTGCCACTAGTTCCTCTTAGTATTCTTCGACAGTTGCCTTATACCCAATCTCAGTTTCTTCGCAGTTGATAAACCATCATAATCCTGTGTTTAAATTGAACTTGAACTCTACTTTGCCTTCAGAGCTTATCTGGCTTTTTCATAGCTACCCACCTGGTCTGATATCACCCTGTCCATCAGAGTCAGCAATCATTTCTGTTTATCCTACCGAACCTGTCTGACTTTTTTACTTTCATACCATGCACATAAATACGATTGACCTTCCACATATGAACTTGACACAAATAAGGAGACTATTTCACAGGAGTGAAGACAGGCAAACCTTAAGACCTGAACTGAGTCACAGTGTGAATCACTCATTTCCACATAAAACAGGACACTTGACTCAAGGTGTGGTGGAATGAAATGGCCTGCCAGCCAGGCCCGAGTCATCTGGGAGTACTTCTTGGAAAAGACGGATATTAAGGAAGGTAGAGAGGGATATAGGAATTGGGAAATTTGTTGTTTTTGCTGCCTGAGATATTGAAATTTGGAAAAAGATTTTATATCCATAGCAACATTGATATTAGGACAATGTAAAATAGTCAAGGACAAGCAAGGAGACTCAGAAGAGATAACTGATGTGAGTAGGGCTTTATTTTTGCATTGTTCATCTCTACATTTCTGTCCTTTTCTAAAATTGCAGTTTCCCTTCCAACTGAAGGGGAACACAGTTTCTACTGAGTAGAAGTATATCACAATTCCTAAAAGAGAAAGAGGTGTTTCTATTCCTCTTTAACCCACTAATACGTGAGAGCACTAATTATTTTTTGTCTTTGCTCACTTACATAGTCCAGTGATGTTTATGATGCCAAGATTGTACTTTGTCTTGCTGAATCTAATATTTAATTAGTTTCATGAAGCTTGAAACAAATCATTTTTAGTAAACCATTTAGACACAAATCATTTGTCAAGAAAAAGGTGGCATAGCCTGTCATCTTTCCATTTTTAAAATTAATGTGATACATAGTTTTACTACTTTGGAGATGTAGTTGTGAGCTCCCCCCTTTGTCATTTCTGACAGTCACTGAAGTCTTGTGTCAGTGATTCACGTTGGAACTGTCGTCAAAATACTTGCTTTCCAAGAACCAGCTAAATTTGTCTCAGGAAAGTGTGGCTTTTGTCGTTAACTTTCAGACTATTTAGGCAGCTGTTAGGAAAACAGAATACGCATACACACCTCTCGGGACGCATTGGATTCCTCCATGTTAAAGATATATGGCTCAGAAGCATGGAGAGTAGTCATCGGGCTGAACGGAGGAGAAATAACGCTGTTGTAAAATGACTGGTGTCATTGACACAGTGTCAGGAGGCACCTCTGGGAACTAGAAGGGTTATTGCACATGAAATTTTCTCCAAGTCACATTCTAGGCTAAGTCGTAGTAAACATGCATATCCCTTCTCAGAGGTGTCCTGACATTTGGAAGCTGGGTTTCTTTTCTTTCTGGGCCAACATTACTCATAACTGCTGTGCAGAATATGTTCAATGAATTTCCATCTATAAAAGCAAAGTAAAATCCCAAGTGCTGTCTAACTGTCAAAATAAAGCAGCTGTCACATTCTTTTAAAGCACCAGAGAAAGGCTTTTTAATAGTCTGGGACCAAAAACTTTAAGTCTTTGTGGAAAATGGTTTTGCAATTACAGGGCTGTATGACAATGGCACGACGCGAGGGCAGCTGCGTGGTGGTGATGGGGGATTGCTCCTGTCTTCCTTTTGCTGTCGGTCTTCCATCTTTAGCTCCTGCCTGAGCTTCAGAGGCAGTCGGAAGAGACCAGAAGAAAGGGAAAGAAGCTAAAAGTTTGAAAAAAGAATTGTTCTTAATCAAAACATGTTCATTAATTGCACCCTTGTGGCCTAGCAGCCACTCGCTTGGGAGGTGACAGAGGTGTCTCAGAGGCAGTCTCTGCCTCCTAACGAGTATAAGCTAGTTAGCAGAAGAAAGGAAAATGAGTTGAAGAATAAAGAACAGGATGAGATGAGTGCCAAAGGCAGCACTGGGAGTTGGAGTCACTTGAGGAAGAAGGAAGAATTGGATACTCATTCATTCATGTATTTAATTTCTTTAACCAACTTGTAAAAAAAAGTACCTGCAAAGCATCCAAGCAGGATTTAGGAGATGAAAGAACCTATTCATAGGTAACATTTATCCAGTGCCTTGCTATGTACCAGGTGCAATTTCAAGGGTTTTACATACATCCCCTCAGTTGATCTTCACTACCCTGCAATGTGCAAGATACTGCTTTTATTTTCAGAAAAGAAAATGGAAACATTGAGAGGAGAAGTAAAAAGCCTAAAGCTACAAAATTAGGGGCTGCAGAAGTTGGGGTTCAACCCCAGGAAGTCATTTTCTAAAGTCATTCAAGTGCTCATAGTTGGGGGAAGGTATAGAAAAGCTAGTTGGTAAAAATTCAGCCTTTAAAATGCTTTTCTGGTGTCCCTTCACTTACTGTCATGTCATAAGCATTTTTCCCCTCGTGTCTTTAAAAACGTTTGAAATACAGAAGATTTCAATGAAGCCAAGCTTTGTTTTGGGGATGATGCTCATTTTAGGACAAACCTGGGCCTGAGAAGTAGATGTCAGAGGTGGGAACTGCAGCCCACGATCCATAGTTGCTGACAGGCGTGTATCACATCGGATGGGGAAGCTACCAGCCGCCATGGGCTGGTGTCAAGGCATCAGTGTGGGCAGCAGCAGACTTGAGAGCTCCGAGGTGAGCATTTGGCCTGGGTAATATCCGCAGGCCGGTGCCCTGCCAATGGGCAGAAACAGATGGTTGATCAGGAACTGCGCAGCTCATCAGGGAGGGGACACTGATGAGGGACAGCAGCTGGGTCGTGTCCGGAGAACGTGCCTCAAGGCAGGTGGGACTCCACAACCTCCGAAATAAACAACTGGGGACTCCCAAGGATGTTTCTTCTTGGGGTTCTCTCATGCCTGAAAGCAGCCATGAGCTTTGGGTGGGAGAGTGATCTTTTTTTTTAAGAGATGAAAGCGAGACAGGGGGAGGATCTGGTTTACTGAGGAAGAAGATGAAGTGTTAATCTTGAAGGGGTGGCAGGACATCCACCAGGGGTTGTTGGGAATGGAGGACCAGACCTTAGAAGAAGGGTCATAGTGGGTGACATGGATTCAGGAATTTATGACACTGGCATTTCATTAAAGGCAGGAGAGAGTTTAGAAAGGAGAGTGAAGGATCAACATCTACTTTAAGGATTAGGTAGAAAGAGTAAATATTCTTTTCTCTCTCTAATCCTTAAAAAAATCTTTTTTTTTTTTTCTTACCCAATTGCAGTAGGTTTAATAGTGTCCAAGTCGTAACCCCCAGAATATGCAAAGGTGATCTTATTTGGAAAAAGGGTTTTTGCATATTTACTTGTGGATCTTGAGATGAGATCACCCTGGATTTAGGGTGGGCCCTAAATCCTCCTTATAAGAACAGGAGAGAAGACCATATGAGGACAGAGGCAGAGATGTGGATCACAACTGAATTGCTGGGGAATTTGGCCATTCTCAGGAATCTAGGTGATTTCATGTAAAGTAGATCAATCTTTTTGTGCAGGAGATTTGCTTTCTGGACTTACTCTTTGATAAATTAAGTTGAATAAAGGAATTCTTTTGGAGAATAAGAGTAAAAATAAAAAGGGAGGAATAAATTTCCCCCCCCAAAAAACAAAAAAAGCTTACCCCTTGAATAGAACTGTTGGCACATGGTACCTTTCCAACCAAATTCGGATGGAAATGCATACTTTGACAAATAAAAATTTTTGTGCCATCATTAAGATTTTCCCAGATTAATATAAAGAGAAGAAATACTTTCTCATGCTGCAAGATGACCTCACCGTTGCTAAAGGGAACGGCGTAGAGAGTGCACATAATCCCCAGTCCCCTGCACAAGGAAATCTGGTAACTGTCTAACCCTCTGGGTTATCCTGAAAAACATTCCTGCTCTTCGCTTCTCACTGCTGAGTCTGAGAAGGCAGTTTTGACCTTCAGAACAAAAAGCTTAAAGGATTTAGTTACGATTTTTTTAAGTTATGAAAACATGCTCAGGCAATTAAAATAATTGTGCCTCAATATTCTACATCCAGATATATTCATATCGAGTGTAGAAGTTAGTTTTCATTCCTTTAGAGTTTATGGAATCAAAGGGAGAGGAACCAGTTTTCATCCTTTTAGATCAAATTTTCTTTTCTCCTGGGCTTTCGTCTCAATGAGGTAAAAGGCAAATTATTCCGTGGGTCTACAAAAAGCTACCAAGGCATTGCACTTGTCACCCTACTTCCAAGTCATAGAGAACTGGGCAGATAGATGGAAACATCTTATGTGACCTGAACAAATGTTAACTAAAACATAGAGCCGACCTTTGGCTTAGAATTTAAGTCAGGCAAGGGGCTCACGTCAAATTGAGGGCTTTGTATAGGAAGCGAGAAAAGCACTGCTACCAGAAGAGTGTATTTGGGGTATCTCATTCAGTCCCTGTTTACAGGAGCAGTTCGTGTTTACCTGTGTGGCCTTGCTAATGGATGGAGACAATTATACCTGTTGAATTATACTCTTCATCCCCCGGCTGACTCAATGCTCTTCCAAACTGTGAATCACAGAGTGGTCTGTGAGGGGAGTGGTGACAACCTTCACGTGTCTGAGCAGCTGCTTCGAGCCACCCTGCAGTGGTTTACCTGGTAGGAAGTGGGATGTGTGCTGGTTAATCCAGGCTGTCCTTCGAAATGGTTTACTTTTACAGTCAAGCCTTTTTTGTGTGTTTGTTTTGGAAAGGAAAGTTAGTGAATGTGTGGCTTTTCCATTTAACAGAAGTGTACTGAGTCTCCTCTGTGTACTGTGCAACTAGTACTGAGGGGTGGAGAAGGTTACAAAGATGAATTAAGGTGCCTTGTTCTCAAGGGACAAGAAGATAAGGCAGATATACTAAGTCCTTAGGAGTGATATATTTAATGTGCTAAGCACAGAGGGACTGATCTCTATCTGGGGAAATCAGGGACATCTCCTTAGAGGAGGTATCATTGTTAGAGTTGGAACAGAAAGGAGGAGATGGACATTTTAACAAATGGCATTAAGTGAAAGTATGGGGGTGGGATTTTTTTGGATGAATCATCCGCTAATCCAGAAGCATGGGGAACGTGTACAACATTAGTAAAGCCTGACTGCTTGAGACCAGATTGTGGAAGGCCTTGGATGACAAGCTAAGGGATTATACTGTATAGGTGATGGTCATGGAGGACCTATGAAGGCTACTGGAGCCAAAGAATGACATGAGTTAAGTTTGTGGGGAAAGCGTGATTTTGCCTAATTATAGTTAACGTGGGGATTGGAGACAAAGAAACTGGAGATGCAAAGACTTTTTTGCAAGGATCTGGCACCAAGATCCTGAGAACTCTTAACCAAAGGTGGTAGCAAGATCTGGAAAGGATTAAGGGGAGAGAGGTTGTGGAGGAAGGAATGATGGGACTCAGTGTCTTGTAAATATCCGTACGTCACAGAATAGAGAAGGCAAAGATAAGTTCCCTAGAAGTGTACATGGAAGAACTGCCAGAAGTAGGCAAGGCAAGTGCAGGAACTAATGGAAGATAGGAATCTGAGTTTGATGGACCAGTGGAGCATTTGATTGGAAACTTATGGCAAGTAGTTAGTGCTAGTAATGATGGGCTGGTACTCAGGAAAGGCACTGGGGCTGAGGAAACAGAATTAAGGGTGATGGAATTGGGGTATGACTTATCTGGTAGGAGTTGGAAGGAGGAGTGTCAGGATTTTAGAAGAGTGGTTAGGAGGAGGTGAGAAATAATGATGTGAATGTCACAGAGGAAAATGCTGCATCACCTGTAACATATCAGAACTGGAGAGTGAAGAAATAAAGGTTAATGATGCTCCGGGCTGTAGTGGTTTCATAATAAGACACAGAAATCATGGCTGGGATGGAGGGAGTGTGGGGGCAGGGCCATGCTATTATTGGAGTAGATTGATGGGTAGGGAATGGTGAGAGTGATGATTTTTTGTTTGTATATTTAATAAAATGCTTGAAGGAGAGTTAACATGCTATTTCTAACAAACTGTCAGAGATTTGCAAGGGTGTTTGGGATCAGGCTATAGACTTGGGGCAGTTGAAATGAATGAGGAACTGACCAATTAAGTAAAAACAGAAGAGATAGGAACCGAAATTTGGAGTTAGGAAGCTAGAGATAAAAGAGAAATAATGAAAGATCTCTTGAATTTTATCGAAGGATTATTGATTATAACTGTAGGAGACTGAAGGAAATATAGCAGCTCTGGAAAGAGTGTTTCAAAAAGAAGGTAGTAATGATATTGTCAAATAAGGTGGATGGATTAAGGGAGATGAGAATTGTGAAAAGTCATTGGAATTAGGTTTGGGCGGTGGAGCCAGTGTTTCATTGGAACAGATGAAGAATGGAGGAGACAGGTGTAGGAAGTGGGCCATGGGACCAGCCCTGTCCTTACATAACATTCGTTTTAACTGGTGAGGCTGCATTATGAGTGCATTATGTTCAGTTAACTATGGTTCCTTTTCCTCTGTGGTTTAAAGTTTTTCTTTAATCTTTCTCTATTAAATCTCTAAGTTTTGTTCTTCCAGAGTCTTTACTCCTTTCATATATCCAACTTCAGAATGTTCTAGATATGACAGTTCTAGAAGCCCATAGACTTCTGTCTTTTCAAATTTGATTCTGAATCTATGAATCAGACCTGAATTAAAATCCAAGAAATTCCTCTAAGTTACCTAGACTAAGAATTCTAATTCTGAAAGCTGTAATTTAAATGCTTTCTCCTACATCAATAGCAATACTTTCCTGGGCTGATCTGTCCTTTCAATGTAATTTAAGTCTGAAATCCAGCCCTGTTATTTATATTTCAGTTTTGAGGGTACAAGAAGTAAGATTAGGAGGGTAGGAGACCACTAGGTCCTCATGAAATACCGATAGCCTGGAGAAGCCACTGGCAACTGGAAGTGCAAAATCCTCATCTTATGGGAAAAGTTTTGTTTCTAAAGCTCCTTTGTCCTTTGGTTGTGAGAGCACATCTGCCCCTTGACTCACAGCCAGAGCCATAAACAATGGACAAGTTCTTGCAAAGGTCTAGGAGTTGTGTGACCTGTAACCTCACTGTAGAACCCAATCTCCATTTCCAATCTTATTCTAAAGGAGACCAACTCAGAATGTCAGGAATACTTACCATCTTTCCACCCCTCAACAATTCTAGGTCCCTTTTCTGCCCACTGCATTTATAGTTGTAGGTTTAGTCATAGACCCTAGAGCTCCAGAGGGTGGGAGAGCATTGAAGGAACACTGAGGACTGTGTTGGAGCTTTTATCAGGGCCTAGAGGCCCTTCGAAAGGACTATGAAGAGTGCTCAGAACTAACGAAGAGGGCAGACCTAGCAGCATCGGGTCCAAGGGCAAGGATGTAAAGAGGAAATCAAGGTCTTCTAGTGATGTGAGAGGGTAAGGAAGTGGAGCCCTAACCCTTTTTTAAAATATTTTGCCCTTTGTTTTAATTCTCATTTAATTTAATTTAATTTAAAATTCTTACAACCACCCTAAGGACTGGATAGGTCCTCTGCCCATTTTACAGGTAAGTTAGTTGAGGTTCAGCAAATTAAGGAAATTGTAGGTCTCACTGCAGAGAGGTTGACACAGCTAGGATTTGAACTGAGTCTGCTTGATTCAGAATTCCTTCCCCCATAGGACAGTGCCCCTCAGAGGGACAGGAGGAAAACATGTTTAGATGCTTTTCTGTGGTTGTATCTGAAAACCCAGGGCCATGTGTTGTATTTCTTTGATTTCTCTTCCCCATTTGTTTCTTGTCTGTAATGTGTTCCTTTGGTTGACACACTACTGCCCATCCCAGGAGATAGCCAGGGTCTGTTTGCATCCAAAGCAGAAAGAGTTTCGACATCTCTGGGCGAGCTGTGTGTGTCTCTTCACTACATTCTTTCGATCTGGAGGCAGGCGGAGCACAGCTGTGGCTGTTAGGCCAAGAGCACAGCTGTAGTCAGCCGCCAGTTGACACCATGGCACATGGTGTCATGGTCCCATTACTTGAGTGTGTCCTGCTCAAGCCGCTGCGTGATTGGCATTTGCATGGGCCACAGTTGGGGGAAGAATTCTCTGCACTTTGGAGGAACAATGTCACCATGCTTCGTATTCCATTTGCCTCATGTTCTCATAAAAATAGCCCACATCCAAGCTTGTTTGCATAAAATGGAACTGCTGGTTGCCCGATTCATGTACTACTCTTGAGGAATTCTGGTTATCATTTGACCTTACGGATTGTCATTGCCTGTGAGATCTTTGACCAAAGCTATGTTTCATCCTGATTTTAATGTGGCTAAGTTAAATATGATCTATGTTTTTTTCAATTAGCAATGTTAAAGTATAGAAAAAATGACCACAAGGGTGATAAATCATTAATACAGTTGGTGGTGATGGCTGGTCGATTATTCCCTTGAGAAAAACAACACACTCACTGACACAACCAAGAATAGCATATGTAAATTCTTCTTACTTAGATATCTCTTTATTAGGCCTCTTCTTCTTCTTTTTTTTTTTTTTTTAATGTAAAATGATGAAATGAAACTGACACAAAGTATTTCCTTTTTTTCTATTTTCAGAAAAAACCACTGTCTGCAATAATAAAGGAAGTCTGTGATGGGTAAGTGTTACTCAGGATTTATCCGGGGAGCTCCAGTCCACAAATTGAAAGGCAAATAAAATATTCTTGAGCAATCATTAAATATTATTCACTAAGTCACTATTTGACCTGCCAAAAGACACCAAGAATTACTGTGTAAGATTTCCATGCCTTTTCAGCCAAAAAAATTATCACTGTTTCTCAAGGAATAGAAAGTGTAGAATGGCTGATATGTGGACACTGGAATTGATATTATTTATTTTGAAAAGTTGTGGTTCATTCATCCTGCTCACCCGGGAGCAGTGTAAGTTCCTGAGGTTAAGTACATACTTCATCTGGTATAAAATGAGAGGGCCACTCAGGTCCCCATAGAAGATAAAATAATTTAAAAGACAGGTCAATGGGCGGTTGTGCTGCCATGTGGAACTCCACAATGATAGTGAACTTTCCTACTTCTCTGGGGTTGCTCTAACAATCCAAAGGAAAAGCACATTGATATGGAAGTTGCGTGAGGTTTTTCATTTTTAAAGCAGAAGTGTGAATAGAGTATTACCTGGAATTTATTTAAGACCTGAGATCCTTAATTGGAACGTTCCAAGCTACAGCAAGCATACCGATTGGGGACTGTAGACTACAGAGACAATTGAAATGTAACCATTATCAAAAATTTAAATTGCACTTATTTCCCTCTCTCTGCTCCACTCACTCCTTCATAATAGGGAGGGATGGAACTTTACATTTAAATACCCTTCCCTCAAAGCCATGAAGATAAAATGCCTAGGGCTTCCCTGGTGGCACAGTGGTTGAGAGTCCACCTGCCGATGCAGGGGACACGGGTTTGTGCCCCGGTCTGGGAGGATCCCACATGCCGTGGAGCGGCTGGGCCCGTGAGCCATGGCCGCTGGGCCTGGGCGTCCGGAGCCTGTGCTCTGCGACGGGAGAGGCCACAGCAGTGAGAGGCCCGCGTACCACAAAAAAAAAAAAGATAAAATGCCTAAAGGTGAGCAATAGGCTTGGAATAACACCTAGATGACCCACATCTGAAATGGTTGGTCTCAGGGTCATGAAAGGGGAGCTAATGCCATTTTGTTTTAGGAACTGCACTATGGGTAACTTGGGTACTGGCTCAATTCCAATCATAGGGTGTTTATTTCATCTAACCCTATCAAACTATAAACAAGAAAATGACCCTTTTTTGTTTTTTTCTGATCAGTTTATGCTTGTATTTTTCAGGTGGTCCCTTGCCAACCATGAATACTTTGCACTGCAGCACGCTGATAGTTCAAACTTCTATATCACAGAAAAGGTAGGTCAACCGCGTTATTTAATCTGGGACACTTATATTTAAAGGAGATTAAAACATAAATGATGTTTCCTCTACTCAGGACTAAACATGCTGGTCTAAATTTTGCATCTCTACCATCCACAAAAATAGAGTCTGCAAAGCAAACAACTGCTACTTTAGTATTAGCAAGGGGATATTTAGCCCATTCAAGAGTGAAGACCAAATATGTTTCTGCGTCCTGTTTTAGCAACAGCATTTGCCTTCTAACTGTGAATTTACTAATTATCTCTCTTTCTTATTGCTTGGTTAAAGCATTTATTTGATACTTAATGACTTAGTCTAGCTTTTCTTTCTCAGAATTTTTTTTTCAGAATAACCTCTAAGCCCTGCTTAAAGTTATTGAAAGAATGACAAGAAACCATTTCGAAGGTGGCATTGTGTAGGCACTGAGTGTTCTGTGGTTCTTGGGAACACTGCTTTCTTCCTGGGTGATTTTATCTCTTTAGGAAGCTTGGAGGAGAAGGAGGGAATTGTGAAGACTACAGTGGCTCTGGCAGCAAGTACAATGAATGTCTTAGAGACCCCTAATGAGAGAAAGGAAAACTAACATTTATTCAGCACCTACTATGTGCCAGGACCTGGGCCAAGCACATCACCTCTGTTTGTTGATTTTGTCCTCAAGACTAATCTGTGATGGAAACCACAGTGGCTTTGGTTAACAGATAAGAAACCGAATCATAGAAGTCAGATGGCTTGGCCAATATCTCAGGGGTAATAAACCACAGAAGAAAGTGCTTTATTCTTCCCAGATGGTCCCTGGAATTTTCATAACTGATCATGTTTTCTTCTGCACACTGATTGCCAGAAAGCTGAGAGTTAACAAGTGGACTAGATTTCCTGGCCTGTGTTGTGTTTATTCCTTTTACTTGTTGCTTTGATTCATTCCGCAAGCAGTTTTCTGTCTTTACTTCCCCCTTGCTTCGTTTTCTTCAGATTTTTTATTCCTTTTATATTTATATAATCTGCATGCTATTCTCGGTGAGATAAAGAGGATATAAATAAATAAAAGTTAAATGTTAGCAGTTGAGTGTATTGTTGTTGATACCCTTAAACAGAAGACTGTCTCATTTACCTTGGTTCACCTTTTAAAGGTAACTAAAATATTGTGACTTTGGGGGTATTATTGGAAAAGATTGGATGGCTGTCTACTATTTAGGATATAATATGAAAAAGTTTAAAAATTATTAAGTGATAAAATTATAGGACAACAGAAGTTATAATAGTGTTTTTCAAACATCACCATTTAATGGGTAGTGAAATCAATTTAGTGGGTGTCCATAGCATTAAAAATTGGAATATAATAGAGTAAAATAGGTCACAGTACATCACCTGTGTTGTTTCTGAGAAACTTATGTCACACACACACCTGTATATAATACTAGTATATTGTGCTAGTGTTTTACCCTAGGCTGTGCCCCAAAAGCCATCGAGTCACAGTTAACTCTGCCTTTGATTAACTGTATTGGCTGTGTCCCCTGGTGGCTGTCCTGTCTTCTGTCATCATTCTCAGGAGACCTCAATGTATTGGTGATTTTACTAAGGATGGAATTCTCAGACTAGAGAACATAAGCATCACAGGGAGAATCATTTAAAAATGTAGGTTTTTCAGATCGCAACCCCAGAGACTCAGAATGAGCAAGCCTTGGATATGGCCTAGGATTTTGCAGTTTACGAGCCCTCTGTGGAATTCTGATGCAGGTACCCAGGGACTACTTGGAGGAACACTGCTCTGGGACCACTTTTCTGAAGAGATGGGACCCGAGTGTCCCAGGCATTGTGCACTATGAACAGAGGTCAAGTGCTAAGTTTCATTTAGGAGGGTGTTTGTGTGCGGCCAATTCGTAGAATAATTTAAAAATTCATATACTATTTATGCTTTTACTCTAATTCACATTAATATCTAACATTAATATCTAATTTTCTGATATTAACATTAATATCAGAAAATTCAAACTACTCAGAACAATGGGAAAATTATTATTTTATTGGGCATCCTAGTTATTTTCTGAGAGATCTTGTTTGGCCTGAGGAAATCCTGAATGTTGAATTTAAAGGGACTGCCACCTAAATCTGTCATCAATCTGTCTGTCTCTCTTCATTGGCCAGTAGTGAGGATTCTTCCTTTACTAAAAGTTTAGGGAATGAGGAGGCTCATTTTCCCAATTGCAGCTCTTTGTTTGTAAGTAAAATGTCATCGCTCTTCCTCCTACAGCTGTCACAGAGCACAGTGTATGCATGTGACACAAAACGTGACACACAAAGGGCAGGAGATGGATCTTGAGTTCTGGGTCCACAGGGGCAAACCTGGGCCACCTTCAGTCTGCGGTTAGGTCCATCTAGTTCTTTGCAAGTATTCTTAAAAATAGAGCCCATTTCCCCCCCTTTTTTTAAAGTAATGTATTTAACATCATCTTGGTTACTTACAGCCCAGTGAGTTGTTAGGTGATATTTGTGTTACCGTGGTAACCGGTGACTAATTTTCGAAACTTGTGCATGTTCTTAGTTAATGACTTTCCCTTGTATGTGAGGTGGTCTCCCTTCTTCTGACACAGGTAAAATATCACCTGTAATTTTAAAGAAGAAAAATTCTCCAGCCCTGGCTGGACAAGCTAACATATTCTGTAACTGATAGATGCTTGTGATTCTCTACTAAGATCCTCAGGAAGGCACCTCCCCTGCTTTTCTCATGTTATCCAAGCCCATTTTCTGAAATTGTCTTCGTTTGCTTATTGGGCCATTAACTTCTGTTTTTCATCGCAGGGGGTAAAAATGTCACATTGTTGAGCAGTGTTCAGCAGAAGCATAGCATGCAAATGCCTTAGAGAAAGTTAAGATTCAGCTATTTACAAGTTCAAATTCTGCCCCAGAAACTTTCATATTTCAGGGTGATGTCTCAGACACAGAGAGAAAATACAAAATAAAAAGTGAATTGTGTATTTTTTCAGCTTTACGGAGGTGTAATTGACAAACAAAATTGTAAGATATTTAAGCATATGTCATGGTCATTTGATATACATATACATTGTGAAAGGATTCCCATCCTGTTAATTAACGTATCCATCATCGCTATTTATTTATTTGGTGAAAACATTTAAATTCTACTTTCATAGCAAATTTCAATTATACAATACAGTGCTATCAACTAAGTCACCATATTTTACATTAGATCCTGAGACCTAGTCATTTTATAACCTGAAATGTTGTACCCTTTTACTTACTTCTTTCTATTTCTCCCAACCCTTCAGCCCCTGGCAACCATTTTTTCTACTCTCTGTTTCAATGAGTTTGACTTTCTTTGAAGATTCCACGGATAAGTGATTCCATGCAGTATTTGTCTTTCTCCGTCTGACTTGTTTCCCTTATCATGGTGCCCTCACGGTTCATCCATGTTGTTGCAAATGGCAGGATTTCCTTCCTTCTCATGGCTGAATAATATTCTATTGTATATATCTACCACATCTTCTTTATCCCTTCATACGTTGACATCACTTCGGTTGTTTCCATATCTTGGCAGTTGTGAATAATGCTGCAGTGGATATGGGAATACAGATACCTCTTCGATATCCTGTTTTCATTTCCTTTGGATATATACCCAGAAGTGGGACGGTTGGATCCTTATTGTAGTTCCATTTTTGATTTTTTGAGGCACCTTCATGCTGTTCTCCATAGTGCCTATACCAATTTATATTCCCACCGACAGTGTATGAGGGCTCTCTTTTCTTCACATCCTTACCAGCACTTATCTCTCTCTCTTTTTGTTTTTGATAATAACCATTCTAACAGGTGTGAGGTGATTTCTCATTATGGTTTTAATTTGCATGTCCCTGATGATTAGTGATGTTGATTAGTCATATACGTGTTGGCTGTTTGTATGTCTTCTTTGGAAAAATGCCTATGCACTTTCTCTGCCCATTTTTTAAATTGGGCTTTTTTTTCTTTTCTTTCTATTGAGTTGTGTGAGTTTGTTAACGCATTTTGGATATTGACCCCTTATCAGATATATGATTTGCAGATATTTCTCTCTTTTCCACATATTGCCTTTTCATTTTGTTGATGGTTTCCTTTGCTGTGCAGAAGCTTTTTATTTATTTATTTTTTTAACATCTTTATTGGGGTATAATTGCTTTACAATGGTGTGTTAGTTTCTGCTTTATAACAAAGTGAATCAGTTATACATATACATATGTTCCCATATCTCTTCCCTCTTGCGTCTCCCTCCCTGCAGAAGCTTTTTAATTTGATGTAGTCCATTTGTTTACTTTAAGTATTCCAGTGGAATTTGTCTTCCAAAAAAGAATTTTATATAGAGAGAGGGCTAAGCATTTTAGTCCATTATCTTCATTCCAGTCTGATGAGGCAGGTTATTATTATCTCCATTTTACAATGAGGAAAGTGAGACAGAGAGAGATTATGCAACAACCCGTTTAGGTCATACAGATGGGCAGTGGTTGAGCTGAGGCTTGAACCCAGGTGGGTCTGCCTCCAAAGCTGTCTGTGCCACCTCCTGGAAACCCTCTGCCCCCACTACCTGGGCCCTGGTTTGTTTATGATGCTCCTTTTTTTTTTTTTGCTGACACCAGGCCAGTGATCCTGATGGTAATTGCCTCAGGACAATAAATACAGGAAGTTACAGCCTGTGAGCATTGCTTACCAGCTTTAGTCTGTGACCTTTTTATTCCTTAAGAGGATGGCTTGGAGGAAGTTGTAACAGATAATCTTCCACTCACTGGGGATTAGCAAAACACATTTTCATTTGCCTTTGGTCTGGACTGTATAATTGTCTAAGGTAGTATTATTGCATTAATACCATATTTTTTAGGCAAACAGGAAAATTGCCTTGTCATCCTTAACCCTAAGCATGCAGACAGGTAGGTCCCCAGAAAGCATGGGGCATGGTAGAGGGCATCTTTAGGAGATCGTGTACTTGTGGACAATTGAAGTTTTCTCATGATTTCAGGACGGTATTTTGGTCCCCTGTGCTAAGACCTACTTCAGAATGTGTGAAGTACAGTGATATACCATGGCAGTATCTTATTTCTATAAGTTTTTATTTTGTAAGAATAGAGATATCCATTTCTCATCCAGGCCCTCTCTGCAAAGCTGGCCCCAGGAACTTTCGGGGAAAGAAGTGGGGTCATTTGAAGGGCACCCCTTTTTAATGCCATTCCCACTTCCTAGGTGCTCTGTGTTCTCAGACAGGCCTTGAGCTTCCCCGAATCCCTGGGCAGACAGGGCTTGTGTATCCCTGGGACTTGTATGTCTGACCCGGGTCAGGAGACTACTCAATCATAGTGTGGAATTCAGTTCACCTGTCACACTTCAAGCACTGGGCTCTACAAAGAGCTCAGTGAGATGAATCCCTTTCATTCTCTGCATCCATGGATCTCAGGGTCTAGTGGGGGAAGAATACCTTGAAGTGGGCACAGGTTTTGAGGAAGAAGAGGCAGGAACCAAACGATTATAGAAGAGAAGAGGGATCCAGAAGGGTCCTGGAGTGGGCTAACCATGTCTGAACTGAACTTTGAGAAACTAACGGGAAAAGTATTCATTCAAAGACAGAACTCTGTTTCTGAGTTTTAGGCACCTTCGTAGGTCAGCTGGGGCATTAGTCGGGGGGATGGTAACAACTGTCCTGCACATTTGTTGGATGCTTGCTCTGTGGCAGGCGCTGAGCTAAACGCTTCGCTTCACATGGGCTCTTTGTTGTACTTGAGTCTTCACAGGAAGCCTGTGAAACAGGTTTTATTGTTACCTGCTCCATTCTCTGGAGGGCACAACTGGGGCTCAGGGGTGTAAGCAACAGAGCAGGGATGGACACAGGAAGTCTGGCTTCAGAGCCAGTGTCCTGTGCTCTTGGGCCGTGCCGTGGGACAGGCAGGAATCTCGGCACTTCTCATCGTGCTGTGCCACAGATGGAAGGCACACCAGTTCTTGGTGCGGGAGGTGGAAATCCATCTTTCCATCCTCTCTTTTACCTCCCTGGTTTCCTCTACTGACAGTCCTCATTCTACTACCTCTTGGTTCTCCAAAAAGCATTTGATCCTATTTATACCCGTGACCCAATAACCCAATTGCATCAGCATTGCTGAGCAAAGTAATTTGCCTTAAAAATTCCCCAGAGATACACACATTACCAGCAGAGTTTCTTTTCCATTTGGAACGAGGCTGGTGAGCCCAAGGGAGCTGGTTCCATCCCTGTGTGGGGAGGTTGGCTTTGCACAGAGACAATGGTTGGTGCTTCTCAGCTGGGTTGGTTAACCCAAGGGCGTGAGTCCTTATTGGTCACTAAACAAATTGAGCACAGGGGTGTCATGTGACTGCCTCAAGGACACTGTAATGAAAACAGTTCAGTGCACTAGACATCTCTGGTGCACTTGCTTCATCTTTTAAAAAGTGGCTAAAATATTGTGGGGTTTGGGCTATTATTGGGAAAGGATTGGGGAATTTTCTTCTATATGAGTATAATGCGAAAAGTGTAAAATTGTCTTTGAATGATAAAATTACAGGACAATAGAGGTAATAGTAGGGCTTTTCAAACTGTTGGTCATCACTTGTTAGTGGGTGGTAAATCAGTTTAGTAGGTTGAAGGAGCATTAAAAAATGGACTATAACAGGATAGAAAACAGAGTGTGTTACATGTGTTGCTTTGTGAAATATTTGTTTCATGTGCATTCATGTGTAATACATGTTTAGTCTTATTTTTTACCCTGGGGTCAAAAATGTTTGAAAGTCACTGAAAATATTTACGAGGTGGGGGATTAACTAGGGAGAATAAATGCAAGTGCTGTATGTTAAGTAGTTTAAGGAGACCTCGTGTTTGGAATGTGTTCTTCCCTGAAGAAGGTAATACACACACCAGCACCACTAGCACCAGCACCAAACAAAATACAAAGCAAACTGAGGCATGTCTTTTCCTGGGGAGCTGCCGGTCCACTGGCTCCTAGGAGGGGCAGCCTATGGCCTGGTGCCATGTGTCCCTTCTCTATTGCCCCCAATAGCTAAGGGGACCAGAAGTTGACACCTTACCCTAGCTGAGCCCCCCTGGCCCCCCGCACCGTGCTTCTCTTCTGGGAATCTGAAATTGAGAGGTGAGTTGGGTGATGATGTTTGCTAGAACGGGAAGGTGAGATGGAGTCAAAGCTGCTGTGGTGTCAGGGCAGATGCATCTTCCTACAAGCTGAATGTGGGGCTTTGCAGCCCCGGCCATAAGTACACAGAGTAACACCAGTCTGCAGAAAGGATTGAGATAAGTGGGGATGAAGGCCTGTGAGGGAGTCAGAGGATGGGCAGAGGGAGCGGCTTCCAATCCTGATTTCCTCTCTGCTTTCTGTTTCCTGTCTTTGCATCCCTGTGAGAGGATATCCTGTGGCTTTACTGTCCTTCCCCTGAAACCACTGTACTTGGGTCTCTGTTACTCTTTTTTTAAAAAAAATATTAATTATTTATTTATTTTTGGCTGTGTTGGGTCTTCGTTTCTGTGCGTGGGCTTTCTTCTAGTTGCGGCGAGCGGGGGCCACTCTTCATCGCGGTGCGCGGGCCTCTCACTGTCGTGCCCTCTCTTGTTGCGGAGCACAAGCTCCAGACGCAGAGGCTCAGTAGTTGTGGCTCACGGGCCTAGTTGCTCCGCGGGCATGTGGGATCTTCCCAGACCAGGGCTCGAACCGTGTCCCCTGCATTGGCAGGCAGATTCTCAACCACTGCGCCACCAGGAAGCCCTCCGTTACTCTTGGTCAAAGAACTTTCACTGGGACAGGCATTTTAATTTGAGCAAACCAGAGCCCAGGAACATTGTAAATTTCCTAACCTAGCCACACATCCTATGCGACATTCCTTTTTCTGCTGCTGCTTGTGGTAAAAGATTCCGGATTTGTTCAACAGAAGCCACTGTGGCTGCCTCAGCAAGTTATCCCTCAGCCAGGTGTGATGAACATGGGTTGCCACCTGCTGATCTGGGCCAGTGCCTCCAGGACTGGCTCTCAGCAGGCAGAAATGGGCAAAGAAAGACGGTCCCGCTTTTCACCTTGCGCTGACTCTTCAGCTCTCCTGGGGCTCCTGGCTCCCAGCATTTCTCTCTTGCTGCCCTGTTGCCCCATCTCTTGCCTTTCTCATACCCTGCTGCCTGCTCTCCCTTTGTTAAAGACTCCGCATTCACATGTGCCTCGCTGCTGAATTCTTTCTCTTCTGATTTATAACTGAGCCTGACTTCTGGTGTGGATGCTCCTTGTCCTGCTGGCTGCTTGTATGCCTGTCACCAGCCTTTAGAAAGCACTGAACTCTTCTAGACAGGCTGCTTGTCTTGGATCTGCCAGCTCATGATCCAGGGCTGTCAAAACATGCCAGGAGGAAAAGAGCCATGCATGCATGTATTCAAGGAAAGAAACTTGTACTGACTTCCCATATGTGCCAAGCGCTGTGCTAAGCTTTTAACATCTTAATTGAGATATAATTCCTACACCATAAAAACTACCATTTCAAGTGTACAATGCAATGGCTTCTAGCATATTTACAAAGTTGTACAGTACTTAATTTTATTTATTTATTATTATTATTATTAATTTTTCCGGTATGCGGGCCTCTCACTGTTGTGACCTCTCCCGTTGCGGAGCACAGGCTCCGGACGCGCAGGCTCAGCGGCCATGGCTCACGGCCCCAGCTGCTCCGCGGCATGTGGGATATTCCCGGACCGGGGCACGAACCCGTGTCCCCTGCATCGGCAGGCGGACTCTCAACCACTGCGCCCCCAGGGAAGCCCCAGTACTTTATTTTTCAGATAGTAAATCTGTGTCATTTCTATTCAGGGTATTTTCAAGTTCCAAACCAGAAGCTCTCAGATGCAAATGGAGATCACAGCCTCAAATCTAGACATGCAGATCCACTAGATCAAGGCTGCACTTCAAACATTTTTAACAAGTCCAGGTGGTACTGGTGCCCCATTTGAACATTACCCATTAGAAATGTGGGCAGCCTCTGGATCTTTCTCTTTATTCCTGCATGCGGTGTGTCGGCTGAAGAAAAATGCGCGACCTGAAAGTGGCCAGTTATGTTTTATTTAGGGACTTTACTGAGGACTATAGCCCAGGAGACAGCCTCTCAGGTAGCTGTGAGGAACTGTTCCAAAGAGGGAAGGGAGGAGCCAGGATACAGAGGAATTTTTGCAAAACAAAAAACAAACACCAAAACATTTAGTCAAACATCAAAAGATTACTGCTAAAAACCAGGCATCTCAAGTTAATGATTTTAGTGCTTTCTACATTTGGGAGGATTCAAGAGTCTGGGCTCACTGAAATTATTCCTTAGATGCGCATCTTAACCATCTAGGGTCGGTATCCTGGTTTTCTACATCCTGAATTCCCCTCAGGGCACAGGTTGGGGCTGCTGCTGTGGCTGATGGCTTGGTGGCAGCAACATTTGTTGTTTACCAGAATGGCAGGCAACATTCTTTGTTTACTGAAGTGGCAGGCAATATTTTTTGTCTGCAGAAGAAAACCCATGTTGTGAATTCTTATAGGCTAGAAGTCCTGTGCGCTGCCTGAAGTGGTGACATCATTCTGCTTGGTTTTCACTGTTGCTGAGAGAGAACGAGGTCCAACTTTCTTCCTAACCTGGCCGTCAGGGTGTGTGTCACAATCTAGCCCCAGTCGACATGTTCTTTTTGCCATCTTTTTCTTGTTCTCTCCGCTTTAGCCAAATTGCCTTAACGTTCTCCAAATAAACCTTGCTCTGTCTCCCCCATGTAGCTTTACTCACCTGGAATTCAGTCCTGCCTACCCTCCCTCCCTCCATCCCATTGTGTTTCAGGCAGTAGATTAGATGCTGGGAATAAAGAGATGAAATGACAGACTCCTTGCTTCTGGGGGAGATGAGTCTTACCAACAAACACACCCAGGAAGTAATGCCATTAAAACGACTGCCATTTCGGGACAGCCGACCCTCCTCTCCCTCCCAATCCTAAATTGTCTGAGCTGGAAGAAACCATAGCTGCTTGCCTGAAATAATCTTAATACTGATGTTGGAGATTAGTGCCTTCATTCAGTCCTTCAGCTCTAAATCTCTTCCCTTCTTCTCTGCTGCTACAGGAATTATTGTCTTTTTATTGTCTCTTAGGTCCATTTGATAGCTAAGCAGGATCTGCATGTCTTTATTGTTGCCTTGAAGTGGTACTTAACCATTTGTGTGCTAATTTGTATTTTCCCCTCACTGGAGTTGCAAGTGACTTACAAGCAAAAACTTCGTGTTCTCCCTCTGGGGCCCCTGCAGTGTCTCGTAGTTCCTTGAACATATTCTTCAGGTGTTCGAAGATTTTTTGTGGATTTTATGTGATGCAGTTTTCTGTGTAAGAGAAAAGATACAATTAGTTGCTTAATAAATTATGTATGATGTTGGCTAATTCAATTACCAGAATATGCACATAAACTTTCAGATTATTCACAGTGGAGGGATCATAGAGTGAGTAAATGAATCTTAATGCTCCTCTTAGAGTCTTAAATCAGTGTTAAAAAGTTGGCTTTTAGTATCGCAGGACTGATTAATTATCTTTTCCAAAATAAGTACGTACACACATACACACACACACATAATATTTATACTGTGCTGGGTGTCGACTAAAATTTTTAAAGATTCATCAGATTTCATAAGATGATACTTAAACCCAGTCCCATGGATTTAAGTACTCCTTCTTTAGAATAAATGACCTGTTTCTGAGAATTTGGTCAGCTGTATGAATTTATCTCTAGTCCACAGCAATAGCTATGGGGAGGGAAAAATAAGAGACCCTCTGGTACCTCATACAAATAATTCTTCATTAGGCAGATGAACAAAGAGTAATATTTCAAAGTCAGTATATTTTTATTTTCATTATAGCAAACGACAACTTCTAAGAACCAAACTGTAGTTTTGACAGATAATTTACCCCCAATTTTATGATTTTTGTTGTTCAATTCTGAGAAAGTGAGTTTTACTTTACTTCGCCCTGGGGGATCCGTTGATATTCTTGTAGTTCACCCATCTTCGGTTCTTCATTTCCGGCAGTTGGCTCTGTGGAAGCAGTGATCACGGATGAGTAGAGAGATTCCTAGGCTTAAATACATGCTTTAGAGTTTCCATGAAGGAAAACATGGGCAGTGACTTTGAAACCTTGTCAGCATTTTCTCCCCACTCCACATACTCTTTTCCATTAAATGAAGGAGAAACTTAGGATAGTCACACTCCACCGTGGTGACACATTTTCCAATAACCAAGGAACAATTGAATGCAAGTGTTTGCAGTTGGAATTATATGTACATACGGTGAAAGCCAGTCACTAAGAACAGAGGTTGTAGCAAGAATCTTGAGCAACAGGAAAAGCACTTTGGAATTTGTCATATCGTGTTTGCTGTGTCTTAGTCCTTTCAGCTTGGCTATCAAAAATACCATAGACTGAGTGTCTTACAAACAACAGTTTTCGAGGCCGGTAGATGAAGGCGCTGGCAGATTCAGTGCTTGGTGAGGGGCTGCTTCCTGGTTCATAGATGGCCCTCTGTCGCTGTAACCTCATAAGGCAGAAAGGGAGAGGCAGCTTTCGTAAGGGCACTAATCCCATTCATGAGGGCTCCCCTCTCATCATCTAATCACCTCCCAAAGGCCACACCTCATAATACCATCACACTGGGCATTAGGATTTAACAAATGGCTTTTGGGTGGACACAAACATTTAGTCTATAGCAACATGCCACATGTGAACCAAGAAAGTTTTATTATCATCCCCCAGACCTTACATTTTGAGTTTCTCCAAGCCAGGAACCAAAAGATTATTAATATTATTCATATTTACTTTAAGAACATATTGGATTTTTCCCAATTCAGTCACCAAAGACAAAAGGCTGCAGTTGAGCTAAGGGCAGGATGATAGCCACATGACATACTTGGGTTTTTGGTTCCTGGGACGTTGTTTGGGATAGAATGATACGTACTACTCTTGGGTTCCCTCAGCCCTTTCTCAATTCATCAAGCCCAACCTGTGAAAATTGAAGTATACTCACACACTGGTACACAGCATACATGCATCAGAGTGTCCTAACTTTCCCCAGGAGCTATCCAGCCCTGCCATTAGGCTTCAGCCAGCTGTTTTCTTTTCTGGGAATGTCGCCCCACCTCTCTCCTGGTACCTTTGCTCTTAGTGACTCAAACTAAATTGGCATTAAACTTACTGAAGTCTCTAAAAACATTTTTGGGGTGTTTTTAGAGTTTTCTAATTAAGAGTTTGGGAATTGGATGGGAGCTATCATTTAAAATCATTTAGTGTTTTTCCTCTAGAGAGGACTTGGAGGAGTATATACTTATTTCAGGATGAAGTAAAAAAAAAAAAAAGACAGTCCAAGTTGAGTAATATAAATGAGAGGTAGCAGGGGAGAGGAGGGTACTGACTGCCACCAACATTACTCAGATGTCAGTGGGTTTTATGTCTTGTTATTTAATGTTTACCACTGACTGTTGGATAGAGGCTATAACAAGATGATTGCACAGGCGGCTAACTTCTTTTGCTTAGGCTCCCTAGCTTGTGTTTGGTAAGATACTACTGCTTCTAGAATTGCAGGCAAAGATAAATGCCAGAGGTCATGATAATTCCATGTTCTCCAGTTCAGCTATTAAACAAATGAATAGATTGACTCAAGTACTGAAACATTTAACTGTGTAATGCTCAGTTACAGGATGAATGACACATGGGTTTCCTGCAAAGGCAGGCACTTGTTTACCAGAAATGATCCTAGAAACACCAGAACACCCCTTGTAAAGAAAACAAACAACAGTAAAAAGCAAAAACCCATTATCAGTAGAGGAGATTAGTTCTGAGAATGGCCCTGCGACTCTTACATTGTGTCCCAAAGCCAGAAACCTAATTGCAAATTTCCTAAGTACAATCCCATTCATGTTTTTTATACTCTAGGAATGAGGTTTATTTTTGAATAGCTATTGGACTATGTTTCTCAAAGTTTTAAGTTGAAGACAGAATATATACCTTGTGCCAAAGGTAACAAAATAGTCATGAAACAATAGTCACCGAAATGTGTTTTCATTGTTGTTGTTATTTTTAGTCTATTATTTTCTGTTTTGTTTTATGTTTTTTAAATGTTTGCTAGGATCCATCAGGATGACTTCATGACTATCACTGATCGTGATCCATAGTGTGAAAAACATTTCATTACGTTCTTTGCTGTACAGTGTCACAAAGTTAGATATCCTCACTTTACTATCCCAGTATCTAGAACAATGCGCAAAAAAATATTTATTTAATGAAAAGATGAATACCCACTACATCAGTAAATCAGTGACTCAAGGGCAGACTTGAGGGATAGGCATGAACAAAAGGAAGAAGAGAAATAAAAGAAAGATACAAAATTTTGTAGAAAGACTGGGGAGAGGGCAGAGGAAGATCTTGCCTCAACCCAAGAAAGGTAGTAAGCCTGCAGCTGGTTTCTGGATATGGCACTCTGTGACATTTGGGGCTCTAGGATGCCCACACACTTTCCACTGTGATCAGAGTTACGTTACAGTAATAACTATTGCATGATCATTTCTTTTTATCTCCATAGTTCCATTCATTTTTGCATTAAAAATACCCCATATTTAGTAACCTGAAGCAAAACCCATTGTTAGTGGAGATGATACTTACTGATTCTCTGGGTGAGGCATTTGGACATGGCAAAGCAAGAATGATGGCTTGTCTCTGACGATGTCTGGAGTCTCATCTGGGAAGGCACAAATACCTGGGGGCTGGAATCATTTGGAAGCTTCTTCACTTACATGTCTGGCTCCTGGGCTGGGATGACGCAAAGGCAGAGCTCAGTTGGGACTGTACACTGGACTGCCTACCTGTGGTCTTTCCATGTGGCTTGGGCTTCCTCACAGCATGGTGGCAATGTTCCTAGAAGCCCCCTGAGAGGGCATTTCCTGAGAGCCAATATTCCAGGAGAACCAAGAAGAAGCTATATGGCTCTTTATGACCTAGCCTTGGAAGTTCTGTAGAATCTTCTGCTGTACTCTATTGCTGAAATTAGTCATAACCCTCCCCAGATTCAAGGGGAGAAGACATGGGCTCCTCCTCTCTATGGAAAGGATGGCAAACAACTTTGGGGCTTTTTAATTAAACCACTATATGCCATATCCCATTACCTTTCTTTTTCAGGAAAAAGCTGTTAGATAGAGTTACTATTTTCCAGAAGTTATCCAAAGATTAAATTTATCTTTTACTTTTGCTAGATTTCAACTTTTTAAGCTAAGAGGAAGAAGAAAAGGTAGTTAAAATAAGAAATATAGAAGGAAGTTTACAGCATTAAAACATAGAGCAGCAATGAGGTGATTTTCCACATTGATAAAAGATACAGGAGGAGGAACAATTTATTGCTTCTTTTTCTTAAGGGTGGAGAGGGGAAGCTGGGTAAATTGAACAAGTGTTCAGAGGAATTTAGAGGGAATTAGGCACCTTGATATTTACACCTTCTTTTGAGTATAATTCTTGGGGAAATGGGTTTACTTCCTTTGCCGTGTCTGAAGATTAAAGTTAAAAAATAAGTGCTTTGTTACCATCAACTCCACTTGTAAACCAGTAACTGCTCTTCATTTATCAAAGACAGTCTTGTGCTTGGTACTGTGACTAAAGAGAAAGCTGAAAGATACCTGGTTTGTTAATTGCAGTCCTATCAAGTCTCTAGGGCTGGTGCAGGGCAGGTTAACCTTGGTTATCAAGTACCTTCTTCAGTCACTTCTCACTCTTACAGGGGAAAAATACAAAAAAATAAAAAATTACTTTAAAAGTGATTCATTGTGATCTTATCTAAGCTTTTCCATTTCATTTAGAGATGAATAGGAAGGGATGGTTCCTCCTCTATTCTTATTTTTTAAATGTATTTCTTCTCTTTTCTCATTGTTAGTCTGCTCCCTATTGTTTATTTTTAGTTCTCCTCTGACCCTTTTTCTTCCTGCTGACCCCTTCCTTCCTTCCTTCTTTCCTTTCTGTTAGTCTGTAACTTTATTTTTCTTTCACTCCATCTTTCCTCACTACCATCTCCTTTTTTAGGTTATTAGCCATCTTTTTAAAAATTTCTCTTCCTAGTCTCTGTTCATCTCCTTTTCTTTCTCTCCTCTATGTTCAGATGCCCTCTCTCTTGAAACTTTAGACTTGCAAGCACTGTAGTTAGGTTTAGATTTTTAGGTATAAAAAAATAGTGAGGTGCCACTTGACTAATATAATGCAACTTACATAAAACTTTCCTTTTTTCAGTATCTGCTACTCCTAAGCAAACAGATATGAAATCTCAAGTTTCATTAAAAAATTTACATAAGCGGATAAGCACATTGGAGACATAGTAGAAGTAAAAAACAGAGTACAAATTGTTTTAATTATCAGAATCCTAGTGCTCAGAGAAAACCACTGACATTTTAGTATATACACTTCAAAATTTGAGTTTGAGTGTGCATTTGTTTTGTAGAATGTGATCGTAGCATACACGTTCTTTCATAACTTGCATTTTAACTTAATATATAGCGGGCATCTTAACATGTTAGTGTACTCTGCCTACTTCACTATGTAATGAAGACTAAACTGGATAATGCTGGCAAAACACTTTGCCAGGCGCTTAGCCCACGGTCATCCCTCAGTGAGTCATAGTTCCTATTTATTCGTCAAACTTAATGGCTGAGAAGTATTGAACTCAGTTTTTAAGTCAGTTCTTTTTGTTTTGATTTTTAGATTGTTTGCTTTTTTTCTTTCTTCCTCTTTCTCTCTCTTCCTTTTCTTTAAACAACACTGAAGTGTCCATTCCTTAAACTGAGTCTTTGTGTAATTCCTTAACCATTTCCTTACAAAATATCAATAGAAGTTGAACGAAGAGTCAAACTGGGTCGTCCTGACTTAATTCAGCCACTGCTTACTGATGACCCCTTGGGTGCCAGGCACTTTCATGAGCGATTTCATTTAAGCATTTAGGGCTCACAGAGGTCTTGGGAGGTTTTGGAGTTTAGGTCACACAACTATGAGTGTCATCTTTGGAACTGAAACTGAGATCTTCTATATTATTGTGAAGAACGTTCCATTTCAGGGGATTTTAGGGATGGTTCATGAATTGCAGAAGTATTTGATTTATCTGGCCTTTTAAATGGTAATTTTGAACTGTTTCAACATGAATAAAAAATCAACATAAACTGTAGTAATAACCTTATTATTATTAACTTAAGCTGTTGGGTTAAGTTGACTTTAGGTGGACCTCAACATGAAGCATTTTATTTCCTTCATCCTTGTGCATACATTTACACTTCTTATAAACGTGTCATTGACTGGGAAGATTGGAGTGTTTTATTTTAAATCAGGCATGAATCTACCCACTCGAGTAAAATCACCTAAGTAAGTTTACCTGTGCCGCACCTGAGTGCCTGCTTCATGTACAGTCAGGGCTAGTTCAGGCTGCTTGGCTGGGCTGCATGTCAGGTGTCCAGTAACAGGGGAAGACCCAATTTTATTCCTTTATGTAAGTTTGGGGTGCTTTTCTGCCTGACTTCCAGTATTTATTATGAGGAATGAGAGTTGAGGTTAGATGTTAGTTACACAGATCTGAAAGAAAAAAATGCCCTATTGTTCCCTTTCCAAGCATCCGGAGAAACTCCTGAGATTTAAAGGTCACCATTGACAACTACATATCTGGGTATGGTAGGCAGAATTCTAAGGTGGCGCCCAAGATTCCCATCCCCTACTGTTGCATGCCCCATCCAAATCCTTCCTCTTGAGTGTGGTCTGGACCTGTGAATCTGAAGGGATGTCACTCAGGTGATTACATCACAGTTTGTCAAAGGGATTTGCAGATACAGTTAAGGTCCATGATCACTTGACTTTGGGTTGGCTTTGGGTTCATCAAAAGGGAGATTAGCCTTGTGCACCTGACTTAATCAGATGGGCCCTTTAAAGAAGGTGAAGCATTAAAGCGATGCTCTCCTGTTGGCCTGAGAAGGTGCAGATTGCCAGGTTGTGGGGAAGGCTACAGGGTAAGGACCTGAGAGCAGCCTCTGGGAGTTGAGCATGATCCCTGGTCAACAGCTGGTGAGGAAATGGGAGGAAGTGGGAGGAAGTGGGATCTTAGTCAAACAACCACAGGAAACAAATTAAGTAGCAACTGGAATGAACTTGGAAGTGGCCTCTGAGTTCCAAATAAGGATGCAGCCATCTGACACCTTGATTTCAGCCCTGTGTCACCCCGAGCAGAGGACCCAGTTAAAATGTGCTACCCTCCTGACCCCATAGAAACTGTGACATCATACATTTGTTTCGGCTTCCAAGGTTTTGGTAATTTGTTTTGTAACAACAGAAAATGAGCACATTGTGTGAATGTATCCAGATTTTCTCTACATTGAATAAGATAACAGAACACAAAAGCAAATTGAATGTGGAAGCTTGTTATATTATTGTAATGATCATCCATAATGCCAGATATTAAATTTTTACGTTAATAAAAAAACCTCATTATTCTTGCTGATTACCTTAAAAAGTATACATTTACAAACCTAAGCTCATAAAACATGTTAATATTAATACAATACCTCTTTGTCTATTTTAGGTTCTGAGGGATTTTTTTCCCTTTCTAGAACAAAAAGATTCCATTATTTGAAAACCACTGGCTTGACTAATAGGCACTTTTTAAAAAGACTGCATTTTGGTTGTTTTAAGAATGTAGCTGTTGGCAGGGAAAAGAGCAGGATTGTACAAGGCTAATTTATAGTCAGCACATTGGTTTTAAATATATGTTTATCTTTAATTGTTCCTTCATTACAAAGTAATGCATAGATGTAAGAAATCCAGCCACTACTTTTGATTTAGACAGATGAGTTTTGCACTAGTGATTGTTTTGAAATCAGAAGTCATTTAAATAGTAATTTAAAACTTCTAAAGCATGCAATATTTCAAACCTCTCAAAAAGTACAGAAAATGGGGGCTTCCCTGATGGCGCAGTGGTTGAGAGTCCACCTGCCGATGCAGGGGACACGGGTTCGTGCCCCGGTCCGGGAAGATCCCACATGCCGCAGAGCGGCTGGACCCGTGAGCCATGGCCGCTGAGCGCCTGCGGGTCTGGAGCCTGTGCTCCGCAACGGGGGAAGCCACAACAGTGAGAGGCCCGCGTACCGCTAAAAAAAAAAAAAAAAAAAAAAAGTACAGAAAATGATATAACTGATACCCATACACCCAATCATCTAGATGTTAACAGAGGCTAACATTTTGCCTGTTGCTTCAGGTTTTCTTTTTTAGAAAAGTACAAATCCAGCTGCAACGCTCTTCTATCATTTCTCCTGCCTCTCCTCCTATTCCTCCCTCCCCAGAGGTAAATACTAGCCTGAAATGGATGTCTATTATTCTCATGAATGTTTTATAGATTTTCTACGTATGTATGTATTCATGAATAATATAGAGAATTGTTTTATACTTTAAAATTTAAATGATTGGTATCATACGGAAGGTAACATTGTGCAATTTCATTTTTTCACCCAAAGTTATATTTTTGAGATAAATAATGAATAATGTCCCATGGCATGAATAAAGCACAGTTGATTTATCCTTTTTTCTGCAGATAAGCAGCTGTTTCCCCAATTTTGGTATCACAAATAGTGCTGTCATGAATATTCTTGTTTATGTGATTCCATTTGAACATTTCTCTAGAATAGAAAGTAGGAAGCTGTTGGGTTGAATCTTTAACTTTGCTAGGAGTTGCCAAACTGCTTTCCAAAGCGGTTCTGCTAGCCTGGTCCCACCCACAAAGTAGAGTTCCTCTTCCCTTCTTTTCACCCTGTGTTTGTTGTCATAGTCCTGCTAATGCTAGCCAACTGGATGGGGCGTGGGGGGCATGCGACTTCTTGTGGCTTTAATGTGTATTTCCCTAATTGCTGAGGCTGAGCCTATTTCCTATGTTTGTTATGCTTCAGATTTCCCTTCTGCAAACTGCCTGTACAGTCTTTGTCGAATAGCAGGAGGGGAGTGTTTTATTCTCATTGATTTATAGGAGTTCTTTATAGGATATGGACAATTCTTTTTTATGTAGCTACCCCTAGTCCATAACTGTTTAATTTTCTATGGTGTCTCTCGTCAAACAGAAGTTAATAAGACCATTTTAATATGATCAGATTGATCACTTTTCCCTTTATTGCTTGGGCTACTTATGTTTTGTTTAAAAGCACTTCCACTAGTCATGTATTATAAAGATATTCTCTTTTATTTTCTTTCAGAAGTTAAAGAGTCTTGATTTTCATATAGATCATTAATCCATTTTGAAAGAGAGAGAGAGAGAGAGAGAGAGAGAGAGTGTGTGTGTGTGTGTGTGTGTGTGTGTGTGTGTGAGTGTGCGCGCACACGCGTGTGCGCATGTTTCTATTAGGTAGGGATCTAATTTTATCTTTTTCCTCCTAGCACCTTTTATTGAGTAATTCATTACTCACCTTCCCACCCCCATGATTTACATCTCACCTCTGTAGTGAGTCAAGTTTCCGTGATTATCGGCATCTCAGTGGCTTTCTGTTTTGTTCCTTACCGTACAGCTTTGAGCACTTACAACTCAGTAACAAGGCTTGATGTTTACTGGGATGAATCTGTCTTCTTTTCCTTTATCAAAATCACCCTGCGTAGTGTAAGTCTTTTACTTTGCCAAATGAATTTTAGCATCAGTTTGTCAAATCCTGTAAAAATTTTGATTAAAATGGAATTAATTTATGGATTAACTTTGGAGGGAAATTGCTTTCATTAGCATATTGTTTATCTCATCCACGAAAATATATTTTTCCATTTATTAGAATGTTCCTTAAACTTTTTCAACAAAGTCATAATTTTTACCTCAAAGTTCTTGTGTATATTTAGTAATATATGTGCCTAGGTACCTCATAATTTTGTATCTATCATAAATCGTATCTGTTTTTAAGCACTTCCACTCTTTATGACTATTTATGTACGATTTATTGAGTGTTTGCTGTGTACAAGGCTTTCTGTTGAGCTTAATTTCTGCAAATACACCGAGATGTATTTATCAGTGTATTTCCTGTTTTTTATTATTAACAAAATTAAGTATCAGAGAGATTAAGTAACCTGATGATTATATATGATTAACTGTACAGCCTAGATTTTAACTCAGTTTTATCTAAATCTTTACCTTTTGCTAAAAGCCTTTTCTTTTAAATCAGCTAATGTTTCTCTGATGTATGTCATCTTGTTTCACAGTATCTTTTTTTTTTTTTTTTTTTTTGCGGTACGCGGGCCTCTCACTGCTGTGGCCCCTCCCGTTGCGGAGCACAGGCTCCGGACGCGCAGGCTCAGCGGCCATGGCTCACGGGCCCAGCCACTCCCCGGCATGTGGGATCTTCCCGGACCGGGGCACGAACCCGCATCCCCTGCATCGGCAGGTGGACTCCCAACCACTGCGCCACCAGGGAAGCCCTCACAGTATCTTTTTATAGTAAAAACCCAGAATTTAATTACAGAGTCTCTATGTGAAAAAGGCATTTATTTTACCAAGTAGAAGTCCCTTCATACCAGTTAGTTAATTCATCTGGATAGCACGTTTATGGCAGAGAATAAGTCTATAAAAGAAATGTTTCTCTGGCTGTTATTTTTGGATCAACTCTTAAGGAAAACACCTGTCCTAATTGACTTAATGTGTTATTTTTCTTGCTCACTACTTCACTTGTGCTTAGAGGAATTTAGGGTGAGTCCTCCCGACAAGACAGACAGCTTCTAGAGGCAAGGCCTGGATGTCCAAGTGCAGGGTGGATGCTCCAGTCAAAAAAAAGAAGAAAAGCTAAGATGTAGATGAGCTTTTTAATACATTTAAAGTTTTTTAAAATTGAGGTATAATTGACACAACATTATGTTAATTTCAGGTGTGCAGCATAATGATTCAACATTATGTATATTGTGAAACGATCACCACAGTAAGTCTGGTTAACACCCCTTACCATATGTAGTTAACAATTTTTTTCTTAGCAACTTACAAAGATGCAATACAGTATTATTAACTGTAGTCACCGTGCTGTACATGACATGCCCATCACTTATTTACTTTATAACTGGAAATTTGTACCTTTGACTCCGTTCACCCATTTTGCCCACCCCATACTCCCCGCCTCTGGCAACCACCAATGTAATCTGTTCTCTGTATCTATGAACTAGAGGTTTGTTTGCTTTTTTTTTTTTTTGTGAAGATTCCACGTATGAGTGAGATATACAGTATTTATCTTTGTCCGACTTATTTCACTTAGCATAATATCCTTAGGGTCCATCCATATTGTAGCTAATGACAGGATTTCCTGTTTCTCATGGCTGAATGATATTTCACTGTATATATGTATACCACATTTTCTTGATGCATTCATTCATCAGTGGGCACTTAGGTTGTTTCCATATCTGGGCTATTATGAATAATGATGCAGTAAACATGGAGGTGCATATATCTTTTCAAGTCAGTGGTTTCATTTTCTTTGGATAAATACCCAGAAGTGGGATTGTGGGATCATATTGTAGTTCTATTTTTAACTTTTTGAGGACGCTTCATACTATTTTCCATAGTGGCTGCACCAATTTACATTCCCACCAGCGGTGCACAAGGGTTCCCTTTTCTCCACATCTTTGCACACACTTGTTATTATTTTATCTTTTTGATGATAGCCAATGAAAACGGGTGTGAGGCAGTATCTCATTGTGGTTTTAATTTGCATTTCCCTCATGATTAGGGTTGTTGAGCATCTTTTCATGTACCTCTTGGCCATTTTCCTTTGGAAGAAAATGTCTACTCAGTTCCTCTGCCCATTTTTTTTCATCAGATTGTTTTTTTGCTATTGACTTTTAAGAGTTCTTCATATATTTTGGATATTAACCCCTTCTCAGATACATGATTTGTAAATCATTTGTAAATTATTTTTTGCCATTCAGTATGTTGCTTTTTCATTTTGTTGATGGTTTCCTTTAATGTGAAGAAGCTTTTTAATTTGATGTAGTCCCACTTGTTTATTTTTTTACTTTTGTTGCCTTTGCTTTTAGTGTCAAATCTAAAAAGTCCAAGGCCCATGTTAAGAAGCTTACCGCCTGTGTTTTCTTCTAGAATTTTTATGGTAATACTTTCAAAGTTTTGACTGTTTAATTACCTCCTCTTTCATTTATCATCCATCCTGACTTCTCTGGAGAAGTCTACTTAAACTCTAATTTTTCTCCTAGTGCAAGAAGGAAGAAGAGATAGGATAGAAGGGAGGAACTTCTAGTGGGATTCAAGCTAAAGCCCATTTGTTCTCTAGTGTGTCCTGTTGGGTAGTTTCACTTCCAACACTGAGGCCAATCCTGCTTTTCTAAGGCCCCTGTCTGGCCTCTTCTCATCACTGGGCCCTTCCTCTTAGGGCTGAAACAGGTGAGTTTCTGGGAGTGGTTCTGGACGGTTTTGTGAGCGTCAGAGCTCAGTTGTAGATGTCTGGGGCTGTTTGTAACTCTGCTTCTGTGCTAGAGCAGCCTGATGCTGTGGCTTAGGTGAACAATATGGTGGAATATGGTTCACTTCCATTCAGGACATTATTGAGGACACAAGGATTGATAGTGGGACATGAGCAATTATATCTCAGTTATCCCTTTTTTAAAAATGCTTAATGATACACGTGCCTCCTAGTAGGCATGAAATAAATAGCCGCTGGTTGACTGAAGATTGTAGAATAGGGAAGGAAAGGAAAGATGGTCTGAGATTTATCTGAATTGTGGGAGGAAGAAAGGGACAGTGTTTCTATCTTTGAAGACATAAGTGGCCAGTTAGTTTTAGTTTACAGATATATTCTGGCTATTGCTTTAGGTCCTATTACGATGAAAATATCCATTCCGTTCATTCAAAAAGTATGTATTGAGCATGTTTTACATACAAGGCACTGTTTTTGACACTGGTGATGATCAAAACCTGAAGATGCCCACTCCTCTCGTGTATATGTTCTCATGGGTGTGGGTAGAGACAGACAGGAGATTTTAAAAAAATGAACAAGGTATTTTCAGATTGGAGTAAGTGCTCTGAAGGAAATAAATGGGGTAACATGATAAAGATTTGGGGGCAGAGTGTGGTAGGCAGGCATTGCTGTTGAGCTCAGTCTGCCAGGCTAGCCATGTAATTTAGGTTCAAGAATGGATTAGAAATACGACTTGACTTGGTTTAAAGCCAAGATTGCTGTAAAGCATCAGGGAGTGTCCTTCTAAAGAGGTGACATTTGTGCCAAGACTTGAGACTCACAAGGAGGCAGATCATAGCATTGCAGGAAAAGGCACAGCCAGAACAGAAGCCTTGAAGCACGAAGGGCTTGTTGTGATAAGGAGCAAAGGGGAGCAGGATGGTGAGCTGGGGAGTGGGGGAGTATCAGATATGATTGTTAGAGTTTGGCCAGGGCCACATCGGGAGTTTTTTAAACCATTGTAGGAATAGGGATTTTCTTCTAAGTACAGTGGAAAGCCACCGTTTTAACCCAGGCTCCATGAACTTGTATAGGAAGAAAGTTATAACTGTGTGAAAATAAAAATTTTGCATTATTTCAATGATGAATGTAGACAACCAGCCATGATAGTATAAATAGTATCTGTATTGATGTTACCGGTAGAAATCATAGATATTTCCACTTATTACTGTTATTGCAGTGATCTCAAAATGTCATTTATGATCATTACATTAATTAGAAATTACGGTAGTTATTAGCGCTTATAATGTATCTTGTTATTTCATGCATTAATAAAGGCGCCAGTGAACTATAACCTGTGGACCAAATCCAGGCTGCCACCTGGTTTTGTAAATAAAGTTTATTGGAATACAGCCATGCCCATTCATTTATGTATCATAGTTGCAACAGAAAATTTCTTTCCCTGCAACGCCTAAACTACTTAGTATCTGACTCTTTCTGGAAAAAGTTTGCTGATACCTGTACTGATAAAGAAGCATATATATTACTATGGTACAATTTTAAAAATTGGGTAACTGTTGGTTTCTTTGCAAGCTCATGTGTTTTATTTTATGCATTTGAAAACGTTATTTATAGAAGTGACCCATAGGCTTCACCAGATGGCCAAAACATCCATGACCAGGGGGCAAAAAGAAAGGAAAAAGAATCCCTGCCCAGAACACTGCAGGGCAGGGATTCTTTTTTGTCTCTTTTTTTTCCCTTGCCCCCCTCCTTTTTCATATTTTTCATGTTTTCATTACCCAGTACCTAAGCTGCCTCTTCTTCTCTTTTTTTTTTTTTTTTTTGTGGTACGCGGGCCTCTCACTGCTGTGGCCTCTCCCATTGCGGAGCACAGGCTCCGGACGCGCAGGCTCAGCGGCCATGGCTCACGGGCCCAGCCGCTCCGCGGCATGTGGGATCTTCCCGGACCGGGGCACGAACCCGTGTCCCCTGCATCGGCAGGCGGACTCTCAACCACTGCACCACCAGGGAAGCCCAGCTGCCTCTTCTTTATGGATGATGTTTTGAGTCTTTCCCGTGTGCCAGGCAGGGTCTTTATTAGGACTGTCTAATTTAATGCCCATGACAGCACCATATGGCCTAGGTGTGACGGTCTTCATGCAGCAGTGAGGGAGGCTCGGAGGTGTTGTCAAGCCCATGTATTAATTTACCGAATGTTCACTGAGCACCTGCTATATGCCAGGCTCTGTGCCAAATGCCCAGGTGACAAAGCTGTCTGTGATGATGCCAAGGTTTGACTCAGGCCCATCTGATGCCAGTGTGGGGGAGGCTCACATCACAGCAGGTGATGTTCAGGATGACAGGTGACACCACACTGTCTCTTTGAAGCCAGCCAGCAAGCAGCCAGCAAACTCGGTCACTCTTCCTTCTCTTGTGTTTCCATCCCACTTTGCTCCATAGCTCTCCTCCACTCTAAAGGTTTATGTCTCGTTCTCACTCCTTAGTCTGTTGTTTGCATCGGCTTTGCCTAGAATAGACCATGGAGTTGGTATTTTCCCAGCTGTAGCAGCAACCTTAGTGATCCCTGCCAATGCCACTGGAATGGCCCTTTAAAATCTTTCTTTTTTGCAAGCATGAGCTTCTTTCCTGTAAGTGCATCTCTCTTCTCCAGAACTTTGTGGATTTCTAAGACCACAGGCTCTAATTTGCCCATCACAACCCAGGTTTAAACATTTGCACATGTCATTTGATTGAGGGGTAGGTTAAAATTGATAGCAGGAGGGCCTGGCAATCAAGTCTCTATCTCAAATGAACAGAAAAATGGGACCGTAGGGCAAGGCCTGGTCGACGTGGTTCACCCCAGCTTGTGCAAGTCCTTCTGTCCAAAACCAGGGAGGTTGCTTTCTTCCCTAGAAACATAGCCAATGTTCGTTAGCTGGGTTGGGCAAATACAGTATCAGGCATTTTTCTTAATTTCTTTTGTTTTTTCACATGTTGCAAGTGGAGAGCATTGTTCACCTGATTATCTACCTGGGCACCAGGATTTTATCAGTATCTACACACATACTCCATCAATTTGAACTCATACTGCAATACTGTTTTGCAGCCTACATTTTTCACTTGCTAACTAAAAAAATAATGCAGGAGGCTGCAAATAAGAAAAGAGTTTATTGGGGGTCTTAAGAATTGCAATTCGGAAGACACAGGTTGGGGTAACTCTGGAAGAGTGTTCTGGAAGAGAAAGAGTCAGGGGTGTATAAAGACAAAAAGGCACAGGGTTGTTAGAGGTTGCCTGGGGTGAGAACTGTGGTTGACTCTGACGTGAATCAGAAAATATTTGTCCTTAAGGAACCACAAGCTGTTTTAGGAAAGGGGTCCAATAAGTCGATAGACCATCACAAGTTATTTTAGGATAAGGGTCCGATAAGTATCTTGAATTTCTGGCAGGTGTTCTGGATCCCTTCATCAGGTCAAAAGGTCAGATTCCATCCAGTGTGACATGTGCATAGGTCACACTTCCTTAAAGGTCCCCAGCTTCATTTTAGAGAGCTCTCTTCACAATACGGACTCCATTTTTATTTTCCTTTCACATACTTCACAATACAGTGTGACATGTTCTCATATTATTAAACACTCTTTCATACCAACACTTTAATGGCTATATCATGTATCATTGGCCTGCTTTACCATTTTTATTTAAATTTTCCTTCATATTAAGTGACATTTGGAAGATCTGGTATGTCAGTCAGGGTTCAGTCAGGATACAGTTCAAATATCATTATTTGAACCGGGGAAATTTAATTTAAAAATCAGTAACTAGTGGAATCTGTTAACTGCGAGCAAAGGGGTAGCAAAGGACTCTGGTGGGTCCCCAGAAGGAGCAGTTGTAGCAAAGTAGCTGTGGCCTCTAGTCTGAGGAGGAGAGGACAATTTAAGAACTAAAGACCCCCCAGGGGGCACCGCCCCCTTCCCCAGGGCTCTTCAAAGAGAGCATGGCTACCACAGAGGCATCACCACAGTGATGAAGGATGCAGGCCTGTGCTGAACTATGGGAGTGTGTCTTGCTGGAAGGTTGAGTAAGCAGAGCTGCTTGGAAGTGGCTTCGATAGGAGTAGGGCCTGAGGGTGGATCAGACCTGTGGACTTCTACACTTACTACTACTACTACTACTAAAATGGTGGCTCAAAAGAGAACTGCCTTTCTATGACCAGGCAGGATTATTCCAATGCTCTCTTTTGGTGAAGCTTAACATTCTCCTACGATGGCAAACGGGAAATGCTTGCAGGGTCCATCTCCAATATATAAAGTGAGGCCAAGAATGTTGGATTTAGGGTTGAGAGACAATAAATGAATAACTGAAACACTTGGGCTTGCTTTTAGTTGTATTTCTCTGTTATAAACAATGTTTCAGTGGACATCTTTTGTAAAATGTCCGCCTCTCTGATGTTTCCAAAGGAAAAATTCATAAAATTTGATTTTTAAGGCTTTTATTAAACATTACAAAATAACCCATGAAAAATGTGTCTCTATTTACTGTCCTTCAAGTTATGTGTGGGAGGAAAGGCACATATTTTTGTCATAGAACTTATTACTCACTAGCTTTTCGGTTCTTGGGTTTATCTATTGGATTGTGAACTTGGAGACTGGAGGTGCTCCGAGCCAGGAGTCCTATGGTTGGAGCCTGGGGTCTAACTTAGTAAGTGCCAAGCCCTGCAGTGATGGAGGCAGCTGTGTGTTGTTGGAACCCTCCACCACCTTGCCCAATCTCCTTAACTTACTCCCTTTCCATTCTAATTCGCTGCTGCTGACAGATTTATTTCTCTGAAACATCCCCTTGGTCATAATGCTCAAAAGCCTTAAATGTTTCCTCTTTGTTCATTGTATTGAGAATAAAAGAGAAGTGAAGAGAATTGACCTTGGGTGCTGGGCCCCTTGCTTCCATTCTTTTGATGAGGAAACTAAAGCCAGTGGACTTGCCCAAGGTCACATTGGAAGTCCGTTGGTCCAGGCTCAACCTGGAGCTTCCTTCCTTCCAGTTCACTGCTCTTTCCAGGCTCCCAGACCCCTGCTGGTCAATTGTCCTC
Source organism: Aethalodelphis obliquidens (assembly GCF_003676395.1). Lineage (NCBI taxonomy): Eukaryota > Metazoa > Chordata > Mammalia > Artiodactyla > Delphinidae > Aethalodelphis > Aethalodelphis obliquidens. The sequence continues at coordinate 40,165,618 of NW_020837949.1, forward strand.
ACCACCTTGTTGTTCTCCCAGCACAGCACCTGTAGTGAAAGAGAGTCTATGAATACACGTCCACATCCTTTGACACTCATACTATGTCTCTGCTGGTGCTTATCCCGCCGTCTGTATTGCCAGAAAGATCCCTATCACCTTCTGTGCTCAAGGGACTGGCTACTCTGACTGCAAGGTGGATTCCATCTAAATAGTGACCTGCCATTACATTTTTTTTTTTTTTTTGTGCCACACCACATGGCATGTGGGATCTTAGTTCCCCAACCAGGGATTGAACCCACACCCCCGGCAGTGGAAGCATGGAGTCTTAACCACTGGACTGCCAGGGAAGTCCTATTACTTTTTAACAGATTGGACTCAGTCAATTCTTATCCTAGGGTGTTAGAGGGACACAGACGTGGATTGGGTTCTACCCTGAGCTTTTGGTCCTGGGGCCTGGACACCAGGTAGAGGCAGGTGTGTGCTCACTCCTGCCATATGAAAGTGGCTGAGGAAACAAGCATCTTCCCTGACTTTCTAAAAGGGTGCCTCTTTTTAAGCAGCAGTGAACATCTAATAGTGCCTGTTGCTTTAAGATAAGCATGTTCTTCTCCAGAAAAACACTGTTCTTTTTCTCTGTCTCCTACAAGTAGTTGATTAAAATGCCAAGGGAGGCAGGCATTCTCCTGCTGTTCCTCCCCTTGGGCTCACCACACCCCGTAGACTCCCTGGGCTCCTGCAGGCTGTCTGACCGCTTCGCTCCACTTCTTCCACCCAGGTCTTATTACAGGTAGAAAGAGAGCAAAGTGGTCCGGTCTGTGTTTACACAGCACAAATAAGTAGTTAACAGAATCTTACTTAACACCTGTCTTGCCTGTCTGCTCTTGGTTTGGGGAATTGTGTAAATGGTACATGGGTGCTGTGAAAAGTAAAATGATTAAAGAAACACAATAACTGAGAATAGAACCTAGCTAGAGGCTTGAAGAAAGAGTGGAACAGAGTCAAAGCAAGATCCTTCAAATCCACGGGTGATGATGAGCTGCTAAAGCCATATGGGGCTGAGGGGGGGGGGGAGGAACGTGGTCCCTGATGGGAAGGACCCCTGGGGGAAGGCTGAAATATTAGTTACGGAAAATGTACAGTTAGAATAGTTTGCCACCCTTTCTTCCTTATCCTTTTTCCCCACCTCACCTCTCAGCCTTTTTTTCCCTGGCTTTTGTGGGTTCAGATTTATTTTAGGGTATTTCTATCCTCCTCCTCAAATGTTAGACCTGTAGTCCTCCGTCTAGAGGCATTGCTCTGTAACCTAGCAACCGGCATGTCATATGCGGTCCTCACTTATTTCCTTCAGCCCAGAGATCTGAAGATCATGCAAATAGACACATAAAGGAGGGAAAGGATCAGGTCTACATGCAAAATCAGTCTTTGTGATGATTGAGCAATGGATGCGAAGAACAGCCTTATTTCCTAGTAATACATCCAAAGTAAGGGCCTCATCACATCAGGAGAGAGAGACAGTGATAGACAAAGACAGAGCAAGGAGGGGAAGAAGGAGCCCAAGAAAAGATCCTGGAGCTTCCCGGGCTTGTGGGGTTGTAAGTGCCCCCTCCCCCGCCGCCTCCCCCTCCGACCTCCTGCTTTCCTTGCTCAATAGCAGGAAGAGGGGTAGAATTTGGAATTTTTGACCAGGGAATGATTCCTAATTTGTCTGGCTACATAGAAAGTTGGCATACTGAGATAAATTTCAGAGGGAGAAATATGACAACAGTGACGTTTTTCTGCAGGATCTTATTATCCAGTCCACACAGAGGCCGAGTCACTGAGCTGATTCTGTGAATTAACACAAAGACATCCTCTCGAGACGCCTGTGAATGTCAGGGGCTAGCACAGTCTGCCACTGCTGGCTTAGGAGTAACTGGGACAGTGGGGCTTTAGCGGGCTTTCACTGGGCCCCTTGTCATTCTTCCCGTGCATTGTGTGCCGTTAGGACGTTACCCGCAGAAATGTTCTTTCTGCTGCTTTCTCCTCCTCAGTTTTGAGGAGCTGGCATTAGTCTTGTTTGCCTCACTTTATTACCTCGAATTTCAGAATACTTACTCTAAATGTGATGCATAGTCTTATGAATTAGACTGGGATGATTCTAAACTTCATTGTTCATCAGAATTACTTGGGAGCAGAGTGAAAATAGAGAGTCCCAGGTCCCTGAGTGTGGGCTTGGCGAGCTGGGGAGTCCCAGAAATCTGCATTTTAATACTCATGGTGATTCTAGAGCCAATGGTGTGAAGATCCCATGAGAATCGGAGATTAAAGGCTGATTTCCTAGAGAGGGGCATGGGACAGTTTCTTGGCTCTGTGAGTTGACGGATACATTCTTCATTATTGCAGAATCCCCCTCTCCATTTGAAGGGAGGGAGTTCACTTTTATTTTTTGTTCCTTCCCCATGTGCTTTTATATGTCATTTAGTGGTGTTCCTTGTCTGGCCCGAGAGAGGTGACCTTGACTCTGTTGAATGCTGATGGATAGGTCTTGTTGAAAGCTGCTTCCCAAAGGTCAGTGGCATAACCTGTTGATGAGGCAAAGCTGGCCAGTGTATTAGTCACCTCACTAAGGGAGAACAGTACCAGGCCAAGCTGTGGCAGCACCCCGGCAGGTAGAGGTGTATCGGTCAGGGTTCAACGAGAGGTGATGGTCAGCGGGTAGAGGGCGGCAGCCAATGGACAGGATAAGGAAGTACAATCACACACACCCATACACACACACACAGCCCTTATTGAATGCTTGGAGGACTGCATCAAAGAAGGCCCCTCTGAAACAGACCTAGAGGCCTGAGACTGTGATAAAAGAGTGAGTGGCAGCTCCCCAGCCTTTGATGCGGAGCCCGCTGTGTGCCAGACCTCCCTCCTCAGCCATGCTGGTCTGCTGATAGAAGAGGCGTACAGTTGCTAACTGTTATTCTGCTGGATATGTGCTGCTGACTTCCTAAAGTCTTAGACTCAGGATAACATAGATGGCACTATTCTTTTTACTGATTGGATTACATATAGAGAGAGACTAGCTAAAAACAAATAAGCATATGCAGCACTGTGCTTTTTAGATGTTATTTTTGCACTAATGATAAACAGCTAACTTTTTTTCGTGAGTGTTTGCAAGGTGTTTGCCATTCTCTGCTCTAAGCACTTTAAATGGATTGTTTCAGTTAATCCTCAGAACAGCCTTAGGAGACAGGTGTTCTCCTTATTTTACACCTGAACAAACTGACACAAAGGGCAGCTGTGTCACTTGTAGCAGATTCCCCAGGTGAGAAGTGAAATGTGGGTCCAACTGAGACTGTCCTATCTGGAAATCCAACTCTTAAATGATGCTGCAGCGTCTGGATGGAACTTATGAAATTAAGAGTAAGTCCAAGCCTTTTCCTTTGTCTACATCACAAGTTAGACAGCCTTGGAGAGCAAAGGGTGTCATCAGTCTGTGGCAGATGAGGTGCAATCCAGGTGATCTTCCTGATAGAATAGTCTCTGAAGCAGATGTCTACCATTGCCTATTTCTTTCAGTTTATCTACCTTTCTGTCGGGACCTTAACGTTTTTAATGCATATAATAGTGGCTCTTCTACTTATCTTTTTTATTCCAAAATACAAAATCCTGATTAAGAAACATCTTTTTAGGGAAAAGGAAGAGACAGAGGGCAAATGGACTGCCAACTGGGAAGGGAGGCGTGCTGCTCTCGGTGTAATAGTCCAGATCGCTCTCATTTTTGAACCAGTTCTAGGCCAGGCACAGATCATCTGTCACGTCTGGTTCTTACCACATTCTCTAAGCGATGACTTGTTCTTCCCATATTAGGGAAGAGAAAACTTAGGTCAGAGTGGTTAAGTAGCTCGCACTGAGCACACAAGCTGGTGCGAGACGGAGGTCGTTTGAACCCAGCCCTGCCTGTCAGTGGTTTTAACACTGCTTTTGTTTTAAACAATCCTCAAGACCCTTTCTTCAAAGAACTCCTACTTGGGTCCCAGAAAGTCAGGAGTCAACGTTGCAGGAGCCAACGTTGCAGGAGCCAACATGGGGGCCTGGAAGTCAACTGCTTGAGGTCACCCCAGCCATACTCCCACCCGGTGCCCCGTGCCCAGGGCATCCCAGGGAACACCTGGAAATCTGCAGAGCATTTGTTAATACCGTTCTTACTTCTTTGCTCTCATATATGTTGACCAGGTGATGAGCTCCCCCCTTGAAGATAAAGGCAAGATCTAGATCTTCTTACCTTTTCCAGAGAGAGCACAGCATCTGGTGTCAGATATGCTCCCCACCCTGATGAGTGTGAGTCTGCCCTTCCCCCTCCATGATGTTGGGCAAATAATTTATCCTCTTGGTAACTTTGGTTTCTTATCTTTAAAATGAGCATCAAGTTACTATGATGGTTAAATAAGCATTCCAACAAAACCCAAAAACCCTCACCCCAGTGCCTTTCAATAAATGTTAGTTTATTGCTTTTATTAGGAATGCTTCATCGTCACTCCTAATTTTCATGAGGAGAGATTATTGCTAAACCCTCCTGGTTTCTTCATACCCTCTTTCCCTACTTGATTCATTATTTGGGAAGAATAAACTGGGCCCCCTTTTCCTCTTGGGAAGGAACTTGCCTTTGGTCTTACCTCAACGGGTATGTTAACCTGAGGGTTTAGTTATCTGTCTACTGGTTCTCACTCTCAGCCTTGTGTTCCACAATCACTAATAAAGGAGGTATTTTAGCCTTTCATCTTCTGACTCTCTTTCATTTAGAACCTGACAGGAAAGAGGTATGCTATGTGTCCGGCTTCCTTAATTCTATAATTACTATTTGTGGTCTTCCTCTCCAATTCTCACAGAGGCATAGAATTTTAGAGTTGAAAGGAGTTTTTTTTTAAAAGACTGAAATTCATTTCACCATCTCATACCTGAGCCTGGCTGCCAGGTGGCTATTCAGCCCTTGCCTGCACACTTCGGGTAATGAGGACCTTGCTCTCTCAAGAGGTGGCCCAGGGTGTCTGGCTGGGGATGCTCTAGATTGCGCTGAAATTGCCCGAGGAAGGTTTGGATCCGGCAGTATGGAGTTTTCAGGCCTGAACTCTGTATAAAACGTTCAGATTAGGTTTTCTTTGGGAGAGAGTATTGGCCTGAAGCCTGTTCGCTTTCAAATAATTCTTTTACAAAATTCATTTTCCAATAAGTAGTCAGAATTGGCTGAGGGAGAGAGTGAGTGTTCTATGTGTTTTTGGCAGCCCATCCTGAGAAATTTCCCAACAATTCAGCGTGCCTGCTGCATCCTGAGCAAATTCTAGCTTGGGACTTGTCTGAAACGGTACAGGAGAAGGGCCCACAAGGCACTTTATTAACCTCCTGGCCTCAGTGCTCCAGGGTGAGGGATGCGGTGTTGTGACTCCCAGAAGGCCAACTTCTGAAAGCTGAGCATGGTGCGTACTCTGGTGGCCGAAAGGAAAACTACCAGTGAAATTCTCCCTTCAATGCCAAAGATGCTAAGTGAAAGTTTCAAGACACTCGCCTCAAATACACTTGCCACGTGGAGGTGGACCGATTTGGGATCTGCTCGCTCATTTATGCTGTTTGTTCTTAACTTCAACGCAAAATGCAGTAGGGACCAGCAAATGTTAAGAAACCAGGTTCCTTTCTAACCTTTCCTTTAAAAAAGAACAGCTTTATTGAGATATAATTCACGTACCAAAAAACTCACCTTATAAAGCGTTCAATTCATTGGATTTTACTCTATTCACAGATTTTTTAAATCATCACCATAATCAATTTTAGAACATTTAATCACCCCCCAAAACCCCTGAACCCATTAGCACTCACTCCCAGATCCTCCTCCGCCAGCCCTTGGAAACCATTAATCTGCTTTGTTTCTATGGATTTGCCTCTTCTGATAAATGGAATCATAAAGTATGTGGCCTCTGCCTCTAGATTCTTTCACTCGATATTTTCAAGATTCATCCGTGTGGTAGTGTGTATCAATACTTCATCTCTTTTGATGGCCTAATAAGATTCCATTGTATGGATTTACCACCTTTTGTTTATCTAGTCATCTGCTGATGGACATTCAGGTTGTTTACACTTTGGGCTATTATGAATAACATTTCTATGAACATTCATGTACAAGTTTTTATGTGGACATACAGTTTCGGTTCTCTTGGGTGTATATGTAGGAATGGTATTGCTGGGTCATATTCCCTTAATAACCTTTTTAAATTGCTTTTTTTGATTGCTGTCCTTGGGCCCCATATTCCTGTTTTCTGGGTTGATATTCACTTCCTCTGTACTGAATGCTGTCCATGACTTGGTATAAAGAAACAGAACAGAAATAGACTCACGGACTTTGAAAACAAACTTATGGTTCCCAAAGGGGAAAGGTCGGGGAGCGGGGGAGGGATGAGTTAACAGTATGGGATTAACATATACACGCTACTATATATAAAATAGATAATCAACAAGGACCTACTGTATAGCACAGGGAACTCTACTCACTATTCTGTAATAACCTATATGGGAAAAGAATCTGAAAAAGAATGGGTATATGTATATGTATAACTGAATCACTTTGCTGTGCACCCGAAACTAACACAACATTGTAAATCAGCTATACTCCAAAATAAAATAAAAATTAAATTAAACAAAAAGAATTGAAGGGAAAAATATAAAGTTAATACATCTGGGACCCAGTTTAAAGTTCTTTGTGAAATAACTAAAAATTACTCAAGTGAGAATAAACTGAATCATCTGAATGCTTATTATACAGAGTCTCTGCTAGATTATATTTACCTTTGTTCTCTTCTTTCCCAAGCGTCCACTTGAAGAGTTACAAAGATTTTTTTTTTCTTTTCCAGAATCGCAATGAAATAAAAAATGGCACTATCCTTCGATTAACCACATCTCCAGTAAGTTGATCTTTGTTTGTAGCTTTCTAGTAAAGTCTTTGATCTGCAGTTTGTTAAAGGGATTATGGGATGTTAATTTTTCACGGTGACTTTTGTGTGAAACAAAAGATCTTTGGACGGTCCTCATATTCTGGACTGGCAGGAATGCCCCTCCTTCTATTTCCCATTACAGAAAGGGCAATTTTTGTTCCAGGTTATGTGCAAGTAAATTGATCTTAAAGTTTGAGTTTGGGGGTCATCTCAGCAATTCTCATATTACAGATGGGATAACTCAGCTGTACTGATCGGTTTTTACCTACCTGTCCACAGATCCACCTAAGGCCATCTGAACAAATTCAGACAACAAACAAAGGAAATAAAACTAGAGACAGCCCGTTACTTCCCTTTGAAGTCAGAGGGTGTGTCTGTGTGTGAAAGAGAGAGTGTTTAAGCATTTTCTAGTTTTGGTCAGTTATTATGACAATTCATAAAAATATAGTTTAAGAAATGTTTGCCACTTAACACTGTTTCACTGACAGCTGATTCTAGGAAAAAAACCCAAAACACTTTAAAGTCTTCCAGATAAAAGCTGCTAAACAAAATGCTGCAGTATATTTAGATTACTATAGCTGACTGTGTTGCTTATCTTGATCTTTCTGGCTGGCTTATAGATACTTTGGGTAGTAACATTAGCATATTTAAACTACGTATTTTTCACAGTGCATTTTACCGCACTCCTAAAAAATAATCTGCACAAAATACACCAAGTGTTACTATTTTCACTTGCATATGTGATGAAAACTGTGTCTAGCTCTCATTTTCAGTTTCCACTGAAGCCATGTGGTAGGCTAAAAATAAATTTAAAAATTGGGAAAAGCATCTGGCTAAAATTAAATTGTGGGTACTGTAACCACCACAAATTCTTCTTGTCGAAAATTACATTAAGAGAGGCTTACAAACTCCTGAACATTTCACCCAGTAACATTTCGAGCCTAAACACAGTGATGGACTCCATAAGAATATGCCGCTGGCGTTGGCTGAACTGTCTTTTGGTACCTTCTTTTCCACTTAATGGGAATTATGATTCATACTCACTTTTCAGTGGCTACATGATGAGCTGAGACATTTTTGTCTGCCTTAGCATTGATCTTCTTACTTTAGTCAGCATGAATTCATGTTAATTTGACCTTTAGAGACCATGGTTTCATTTGGGTTTTGTAGTTCCTATTTATCCTGCTGAAATTATTCACCTGCTTGATGGGCAGAAAGAGTACACCTTGCCTTTTGTTTCGTCTCAGAATTAGAAAGGCACTGCTTTTTGTTAAAAATCTAGGTCTTCACTAAATGAAGTCAATTCTCTTTTTTATTTGCCGTGGGTTCATGAACAAAATTTCTGCAGCGCTAAGCTACCCCTTGAAAGAATGTTAGGTGTTGGGCGGGGTGGAGTTTGTCAGCATCTGGAAAGTCAAGTACTAACACCATGGCATGACTTGGCATCACTGGGGACAATGGAGCTTGTGCCCTTCATATACCCAGCACGGTGAATGGAGAGATGTGAAAGCCAGTGCACAAGGCAATACTATACGATGGAATTCACTACAAGAGATTGGTTTACATTTTCCAGAGGACAGTGGTCCCCAAACCTGAATCGTTGGTAGAATTTTTAAAATGCTGATGTCTGAGCCTTTAAAGAGAAGCTGAATAATGGTATCTAGGAATAGGGTCCAGGCACCTGCAGTTTACGTAAGCATTTATGATTTGACTGTAGCCACAGGGTATAGAATTGGGAATTATACTAGAATCAAGGTAGTTTGGATCTGTAAACTTCACTTGTTGCTGGTAGATTTTTTAAAAAATTACTTTGTGTTTGCCTGAAAAATATGGGTCAGCATATGCTAACTCTTTCACTTTTTACATACACAATAAAAATATATTTAAAAAAATAGCTGTCTCTATTAAATTTGCTAGGAGGTAATAGAGTACCATAAAGAAACTGGCAAGCAGTGTTGCGCTAGCTTTTACAAGTCCTTTCATCTACCTCAGCTGAACTCTCCCTGTAGCCAGAAAAGACGCGCACATGCCCACACTCGATACACACATGCATACACACACTCTTGTTTTAGGCCATGTGCAGCTGGGCTGAGTCTCACCTCCACTCTATCAGTGATGGTATTTTTGTTGATGGATTTATTTTCAGTCCTTCTCTATATAGAACTATCCTTTCTGGATTGTTCCTAACAAAATAGGGCATTAATAAGAGAAGATCGAAGAAAACAACCTGCATTTTTATTCTTTTAAAAGTCCGACACTTGGGTGATGGTCTTCCTCTGCATTGCACATCTTTAGACAGTCTCTCTAGTGACCATCTTAAACATGTATCTTTTGTAGGTGTCCTATCCTTATCCATCTCTCCAGTATCATGAAAATCTAGCCATGAACATACTCAGGGAATGTGTACAAATGTGTGTGAATTTCTGAGCATTTCAGGGTTTGGAGACCTTCAGATTGTGCAGCTAAGTAGTGTTCCCTTGTACCTGCCATGACAATAATACCTATGGAAATCTAACCTGAGGTCACATGTTGCATAAAGCATATTTTACATAAATTTTGGCTAGCGTTCCTATTAGAAGAAGCGTGCGTTCCCAGACCATTGTTTTCACTTTCCTGAAATTTTTGTTTTTAAAAGTTTTCACAGTAAATATATTTGTAGTCTTGGAGTGTGGAAAGCCACTCTAAGTAGGGCACAAAACCCAGAAGTCATAAAGAAAAAGATTGATAAATTTGACTACCAAAAAATAAAAACAACCCTACAAAACCTTCATGTTTGGAAAGAATTCCAGAAGCAAAGTCAAAAACAGCAAATTAAGGAAAACAATTGGCAGCATGCATGATAAATAGAGGCCTAATTCCTCGATCTGCAGGATCTCTTATGAATAAATTAGCTGCCCCCAAAGCAGATGGCCAAAAGCTATAAACAAAGATGATTTCGTTCTCTCTCTTGATCTATAAATCTCTCTATATAGTCTATCTATAGATATATATAGATAGATGGATCTATATAGATCTATATATGGCTATTTAGCTATAGCTGTATAGATCTATATAGATATAGATATATATGAAAGAAAAAACTCAATCTTTCTCTCAAAAGAGATGAAAATCTACACTCCTAGATAATCAAGGTGTGAGGCAAAGACGCTGTGGTGTCAAGAGTATAAATTGGTACAGCCTCTTTGGAGGGCAATTTAGCTGTATCCACCCAAGCTTAAAATACATATGTCTTTGTCCTAACAATTTTACTGCTGGGAATTTATCCAATAGATAGACTCACAAAAGCACTGCAGGACGCGCGCGCGCGCACACACACACACACACACACACACACACACCATACACACCCATACAGGGCTGTATGCGTCATTGCTTTCAGTAATCAAAAACTGAAACCTGTTAACTGTCTATCAGTTGGGACTAGTTAAATGCATTAGGTAATAACCATGCGATAGAATACTGTGTAGCTGTAAAAAAAGAATGTGTTATGCTGCCTCAGAGGCATCTAAAAATTTTATTAAGTGCAAAAGCAGGTTGCAGAACATTGTGTATGGAGTGACAGCGTTATGCACAGGGAAAGGAGGTATATATGTATGTTGATAAAAGGACAAAAATGATTCTCAAGGGACACAAGAAACTGTTAACATTAGGCTAACTTTATTTATCATTTTATAACTTCTGGTAGTACTTACATATTTCTATACCATGTGCTGGTGTTATTTTTAATTAAATAAATACACACACAAATACATATCATAATGTCACTACAGTATACAAGAGGTGAATCATAACATTCCATGCTAAAACCATTCCAGTATTCCAAACTATTAGATTTTTAAGAGCCGTTTTATATATGACCCGAGCTCTTCTTGCCTTTTATCGCTCATTTGGCCCGTGTGGACATATTAAATAAAACTGCTGATCCAGTATCTACTGTTGCTTTGTCAGCTCTAAGCATAACCCTGCCTTTCTGTTCTCTCTTGTTTGGAGAAATGATATTAGAGGCATCTGGGTCAGAGGGCTTGTCACACTGATTTTGGGGGCCAGTTACCCGGGCTAAAAGAAAAGCAGTGTTATCTCACTCTCTCTGTGGATTCAGGTTAGCAGAGATTCTTAACAGGGAGGTCATTAAAATTTTTGGAACCAATTTCTCTCCACGGAGCTGAGAAACTTGAAAAGAATTGTAAGCTGTCTTAAGTTCTATTTCTCTCCATTGCCCTATGAGCCTAACTCAGAGAGAAGCCAGTGGAGGCTTTTAGGCAGAGGAGTGACAAGATCACTCTGGCTGCTGCCCAAGAACAGACTGTAGGTGGCAGGGGGACAGGTTAGGAGCTCAGTGCAGCAGTCCCGGCAGGAGATGAAGATGGTGCGGGCTGCCTGCGTTGTAAGGATGCGGAGGGTCTGAAGGAGTGTTAGAGGGCAAGCGCTAGCACTTCCGGATACTTTGGATGTGGTGCCCCTTGAGAGAGGCTGCGAGGATGGCCCGGTATTTGGGCACAATAAACAGTAGTGCTGTTTACTGGAATAGAAAGTTTGGGAAGGGGAAAATGAAGAGTTCGAGATGCCTGTTATGTGCCCATGAGCACAACATGTCAACCAGGCAGTTAGGAATGTGTGTCGGGCAGCCTGGAGAATACAGGTGTGCCAGCCATCACAGGTACGTGGCATGGAAGGCCATGCGCTGGGTGAGGTTGTCTGCCACAGGGAAGGCAGGGCCCTGGGCACACTCTCAGGTTTGGAGGAGGAGCTGGCCAGGAAGCCAACAGAAGAAAGTGCCTCAAGGAGAAAGAAAGGAACACTTAGGTGTGCTGAAGGCTGCTGAGACAGTGGGAAGATCAGATGAGCGAGGAGGGTGTGCTGCACAGAGGTGTTGGTAGCATTATGGAGCTGCTGTCCGCGGAGGTAGGGGTGAGAGTGGAAGCCTCGTGGAGGTGAGGAGAAGAGAGAGTATGAGGTGAGGTGAGTTGCAGCTTTAGACCCACTCTTTGTTCCAGAACTTTTGCAGAGAGTGGAAGCAGTGAAATGAGGGCCTGGCTGGAAGTGAATTGATTGGCTCAATGTACAAAGGTTTGTACATTTCTGTTTGTTTTTTTAAGACAGGACCAACCTATTAGATATGTTTGCAGCTGGAAATGATCCACTGCAGGGAGAGAAACTGATGTACGGGTGAAAGGGGGACAAAACAGAAGCAGAATACCTGAGAAGGTGAGAGCGTAAGGGCTCTAGAGCTGCAGGGAAAGATTGACCTTGGATAGGAAATAGGGGCCGGGTGCATAGAATCAGGAAGAAGCAAAGCGTGAGAGTAGAGACCCTGGGCCGTGTCCTTGGAAATAAGAAGATGAAGGAACTCTGGCTGTGCTTTTTGAAGTAGGAAGGTGCAGGAACTCCTGGCTGACCGCTTTGATTTCCTCAATAAAATGTGAGGCAAGATCACTGGTGTGAGGGAAGCAGGGGATGGGGGAGTTTAAGGAGAGAAGAAAAGGTGTGAAGGAGTCATTTTGGAGGGACATAGCAGACATTCTAGGAAAGCGTAGTCTGGTTGCTGGGCAATATTGAGTGTACATTTGAAAATATCTGTGAAACCTGTGATCCTAAAGACATTTTAGATTACTTCTTAATTGGTATCACGGACCCGGAACCATTCTGGAAGTTTCTTGGGAATAATTTTAAGTAGGACCTTAAAGAATAGAGATGGTAAATACCTGGCACACCTGTACCATACATACCCGTTCTGTGTTCACCTGTGATCACTCGGAGGCTGTTTCCCTCTGAGCCCGGGCCCAGAACTTTCTCAGTCCAGGACATTAGGCAGTCACACTGAGCTGTCTGAGGGGCTCAAGGCGAAACTTGTTTTCTATCCTTAGCACAATTCCAGAAAATAAAACTTACTATCTGATACAATCACCCGTATAGCTGCTAGACTCTTTTCAGTTGTGCTAACTGCTTGAAAAATCAGAACTAAGGTTACTTTATTTTTTAATAATGTAGATTCCCCCCAAACATAAAAATATTGCAGACTCATGGAATATTTGAAAAGTGAAGCCTGCTACAAAACATTATGTAGAATATTACAATTCATAAATAACAATGGGTCATATCTTGATTTGTTTCCTTGGGTTGTATTTATGCAAATATGTGTGCATAATATTCATTTATTTCTTCAAGCACTTAGTGGAATTTTTTTGAACTCCTGGTAAATGCCAGGCTCTGTTCTAGGTACCGGAGATAAAGTGGTGAGCAAATCTGACATACTTCTTCTCCTTTACGTTCCAGTGGATACACGCCCACACCCATACACATATACCTCTGCCCCTCAAACAAGAAAATATATTTGCATCCTCCCCTTTCTCCTAATATTCCATCATGAAGATGTGCCCATGCTATCCTATATTCTCTGAAAGTTTCATTTTTAATCCCATATGATATTTCATCCTATGACTATATCATGAGTTTTTTAACCATTGTCCTATTGTTGAACATTTTGGTGGCTTCCAGGGTTTGAATCTAATGCTATTTTGAGAGCTCTAAAGGTACCACACATCTGTCTAGATATCTAAATGCATCCTTTCAGTCAGGGATGCTCATCACCACCCAGGATTCCTCCAGCTCCGCTGCTCATGAACTCCTTAGGCCGCCTGGCCCAGTCGGCTTGCCTGTCCTCACCTCCTGCCACTTTCTCCTTTGCTCTCCAACCCCAGATACATTGGTCCTCCTTCTGTCCCTCCAGACATGACGGACTCGTTCCTCCTGTACCTCCTTTGTACCAACCATTCCTGCTGCCCAGAATATCTTCCTCGGCCCTTGCCTGATGTGCCTGACTCCTTGGCAATCAGATCTCTGCATCAATGTTGCTTTTTAGGCTGCTTGTCCCTGAAAACCACTCCATCTTAAAAAGCCACCCATCACTATCTCATTCCTCTTTTAGGTTTTGCTATGAACTCAGCGATATTTAATTTCTTACTGTTAATTTGTTTTATTGTCTGCCCCCCACCTCGAGGACGTAAGCTCCAGGAGGGCAAGAAGCTTGCCTCCTGTTTGTTGCAGAATCCTAAATATATAGAGCAGCGCCTGGCTCAGAGTAAGCTTCCAGGAGTATTTGTTGAATCAGTGAGTGAGGATTCTGTCTTTGATTTTGAAGGGGCATAGCTGCCCAGGCTCTATCTTAGCTCCAGCATGGACAAGCTGTGTGACCCTGGGCAAGTTACTTAACTTCTCTACACTTCCATTTCCTTTGTAAAATGAAGATAATGAAAGCTCCTGCCTGATAGATTGAATGAAGTCCTTCAGGAAGATATTTTGAATAGTGGTTCATAAAAAACACTAGGTGGGAATTCCCTGGCAGTCCAGTGGTTAGGACTCCGCACTTTCACTGCCGAGGGCCTGGATTCGATCCCTGGTCGGGGAACTAAGATCCTGCAAGCCACACAGCGCGGCCAAAAACTGAAAATCTCTAAGTAACTGTCAGCTGTTTTTATTAGTGGTATTAACAGCACCAAACACTATTAATTATGACAATGAAATCATTTTTGAGTCCTCATTATTATCATAATCTCTATAGTAAATGCAGACTTCCTGCTGGGAGAAAAATGTATTTTTCAAGGAATTCAAAGTGACTCACTTGGTTTAAATATTGTATGTTACTGTTAATGCTGTATCTGCATTTGAAAATTTTGGAGAATGGTACATCTTTGAACAATGTAGAAAGATAAATAAAGTGATTCTCCCTTTCTAAACAATGGAATTTAGGGTTTGAGCCGTTTGTCAGCTATATGGGTATCAGTGAACGAGTAGGAAAGGTTCTTATTCTCCTGCACCTTCCTTTGCTTCCTTCTTCTATTGTAGTTTCTGATGCAAAATGTCAAGTTTTGGTTATAATTACATGGGAGACCATAGTATATGTCTCTGACCAAGTGATAGCAGTATGGGTTTCATCTGTCTTGGTCACTGAAGGATTGCATTGGTTTCCCTGCTGAATCCCCTTCTTTCTGCGGGGCTGCTTCCAGGTGACAGTGAAGGGAAGCTGGACAGGGAGGAAGGGGGCACTTGGGGTGGAGTCCCTTTGCTCTCAGTTCCTGTGTGGGTTCTGTTTTTTCTGCTCTGCAATCTTAGCCCTGTTATAGTTCACATGGGGCTCCTCTGATATTTCTAATCAGTTTCTGTTTGGGAGAAGATGCCTCATTGTTGGGGTCAAATATACCTTCTTCCCCTTTCTCAGAAATATGACAAGTTTCAAAGGAGAATATGAGAATGGCAGAGTGCTTCAACCATTGCAGTTTTGAGTTAATAACTACAAAGATATTCAGTTATTTCTATTAAGCAAAAACACAGGCAGAAAAATTTATTATCTTATTTTTCCTACCTTCTGTCCCAACTGAAAGGTAGATATGGAAACCTTGACTGGGTGAATGAGAAATACAGAAGACACATTATTATCTAGAAGTTCAGCTCCTCCAGTATACTTCTGTCCTGCATGTAGAAGCAACATGCAAATGCCTTAAAAAGGGGAACTTTAATTGGAGACAAAGCTGCTAATTTGGTTGCCTAATTATTTAGGCAATAGCTAATGCACAGTGAAACACGAGTTGTTGAAAAGTGGAATTTACAAACCGCATTGTGCTGTGCTGGAAGACTTTCCGAAACCCAGAAAGATGATTTGGGTGTCTAATGAAGCTTTTAAACATTGTGTGTAGGCAGTTATTACTCAGAGTATTGACGGAATGGGTGAACATGCTGTATAAATTTGTGTAATTGCTTAATTAAGCAAATAGCTTTCTGTCATTTATAGATAATAATTTTACTTAAAAAGTAAACATTCTCCCCTCCGCACTGCCATACCCGCTCCATTTCTGGGGTTTTACTGTTCTTGGGTTCTTGCTTTTCCTTGAGATGGGAATATGGGTCCTGTCAAAAGAGGGCAACTGATTCCCGCTGTGAAATTGACAGGCATTGCCTGAAGGTGGAGTCATTATGATTGGAAACCTGCCCTTGGTTTGTAATACTCATCTGGTCTTGTGCTTTTGGCCTTGGAGTCTTCATTTCTCAATGAGATGTTAATATTTTGTCTGTTGTGGTTTCCTCCGTGAATACTGTGCTTTGTTTTTGTCCCCGGTGAGGCTCAAAACGCCCACCAGCTCCATGAACGAATCCAGTCGTCGAGTATGGACGCCAAGCTGGAGGCCCTGAAGGACTTGGCCAGCCTCTCCCGGGATGTCACGTTTGCCCAGGAGTTTATCAATCTGGATGGCATCTCTCTCCTCACGCAGATGGTTGAAAGCGGCACTGAGTAAGCATCTTTTACCTAGACTTCCAATCTGTCCTGTACTTTGTAATGTTTTGGGTATTTGTTACTTTTCTTGTACTTGCAATTTCTAGTTTTAAATGCCAGGAATTGTCTAGGCTCAGGGAAAAAAAAATGGCGTTTAAGATAATGTGTGGTCTGTGGTTTCATAATGTATCACTATGTTCTCCACCCACCAACTAGCCATTATCTAAGACAATCTCTGAAATTTTAGATTTATAAGGAAAAATATTAGTCATTATCTCTAAGGGCCTTTCCAACACAAATTATAATTCTTCAAAATATAAATCCCTCACATCCTTTGCTTATCCCTAAAAAAAGATTTCCTTCCCTGACTCCATTTTTTTAAAAAGTTAGAATACCTCCTTATGTTTCAAAGTCTTAAACCAGGTCAAAATAACATCCCTGAAGTAATTTTTTAAAAAATTAACACTTGACTGATGAAATACATGTCCTTAATTATTTATCATTAAGTACAATAAACATTTATTAGGTACCCATTGTGTGCAAAAAAGTGGAAGTTGGGAAAATTTTAAATGATGTGAACCTTGCCATCTAAATATTTATGGAGGCAGAATTCAGTTGAGGTACAATTCCTCCTGAGGGCTGGGAGTCTAGAGGTTGGACCAGTTACATCTCATGGAACCTTATAGGGGGGTGCGGGGGGAGGTATCAGTGAATGGGCCTTGAAGGAGTTTGAGTTCTACCATGAGCAAGGAAGGAATGGGCATTGGGGAGCTCACCTTCTCAGGGTAGGGTTTGATCTCTGGTGTGATTCTCTGGCTACAGAGCCAGATGGGTCTAGCTTTTACATGTGTGGACAGATAACTCCCTTGACCACAGAATACCAGGGTAGGGTCCACAGGACACTGCTCATTTCCGTATAGTCAGGTGCAACTGGTGAAGACTGTTAGAGCATGCCAGTTAGAGCATGTGAGAATGCTGAGCCAGCTAACTACATAGTAATTTGCTAAATAAATAATGTGCAGAGTTGAGATAGGCATTTGTTAGGAAAGAATAAATAGCATTTAGAATTGGGGTGTAAACCTGGGCCAGTTAAATCTCTCTTCAGTACGTGGTGATTTAAAGAATGACCTGCTGACTGTACATGGTAGAGACCTATCTTGACCCACTCCCTTCCTTCCTTCCTTTCTTCCTTCCTGTCTCCTCCTACACTTGGCATTATTTAGCCTCTGTAGTTGGCACTAATGAAGATTCTTTTTTTCCCCTCATTCAAAGAGAGCATGTTTTATAACAGCAAGAATATCTCCTGTATAAGAATGTTCTCTAGAGTTTGGAGTTGGAGGCCTTCATAAAGAAGTAGAGAAAATATCTAGGAGTGAATGGGGGCAGGGGAGTCAAATCCAAGAGGACTGGCAGGCAGGACTGGGTGATCTGGAAAGGCTCAATTGTAGACAGGTATCATTTATTTTTTTGATGATGACTAAAACTCTGCTCATTACATTTTTGGCAAACATCAGCTTAGAGTAGGGCAGAGAATCTCAAATCCTGGGTGTTACCAGAATCCAAAGTGGTTACTGAAAAATTGGGGTTGGAGCTTGAAACAGCTTGAGGAAAGTTAAATTAGTTTAAGGATCCAGGAGACTGGCCCAAGGAAAAGGAGAAAGAGGGTTCTGTCTTTGTTGGAAGCTCCAGCTGAAATCTAGGGTAGCGCGTGTCAGATCCCTCGTTCCCTGTTACTAGTGAGCAGTGGATTGCGAGTTGTGATTGCAACCACCTTCCCTGGTAACTGTGGACAACTTCATGGGACTGCCACATGTGGTAGACCCCTCTTCACGCCCACCACTGCTTCTGGTGGGACAGTGAGCCCTGGGAGCTTCTGCCTCCATCACATTTACAAGGTGTTAGATAAAAATGTAAAACTGTCCTCATGTTTATTGATTTATCTAAGTCCCAGCCATTGATGTATCAAAAACACTGCATCGGAGCTAGTCATAATGGAACCTGCTAATATTAGGTGATTCTGCCACAAATACCTAAGTATCCAGGGGCTTAAGCTCTGGAATATTCAGAATGACATTGTGTTAATACTTCCAAATTTATCAGAATTGCAATTAATTACAATTACAGTGGTACATACGCTGATAGCCAGAGTCCATGTGATATGCGCCCTGAATAGAGGACTGGAGCTGAGCTCCAGTACCTCTGGAGGTTGGCAGTTACATATTTGACAATGAGGGAAAATGCATGTTAGGGGCTTTACTTTTTTAGTTTCTCATTATATTTGTTTGCTAGTGCTTCCATAACAAAATAGCACAGACCAGGTGGCTTAAAGAACAGAAATTTACATTCGCACAGTGCTGGTGGCTGGAAGCCCAAGATCAAGGTGTTGGCAGGTTTGGTTTCTTCTGCAGCTCTCTCCTTGATTTGCTCATGGCCACCTTCTTCCTAAGTCCTCACATCATCTTTCCTCTGAGCACAAGCATCCCTGGTGTCTCTTTGTGTGTCTAAATTTCCTCCTCTTATAAGGACACCAGTCAGATTGGATTAGGACACACCCTAATGACCTCATTTTAACTTAATCACCTCTTTAAAGGCTCTACCTCCAAATACTGTCCCATTCTGAGGCACTGGGGGCAGGGATTCGACATATGAATTTGGGGGGGGGACACAATTCAGCTGATAAGACTCATCAAAGGGACACTCCCACCTTGTGCTCCAGAAGAGAAAGAGTAAAAACTGATACTATGTATTGTCTTGTCAACATTAGGACTTTTCATCTGTGCTGTTGCCTTACTCTATAATTCATCTTGACTTACTGAGTGACCCAAAGACTGATCACTGGGGACAGGAGGTCTGAATTATATCTCTATGTTTCACATGTTAATACTGAATTTACTTTATGTGGACCACAGTAACTGAATTCTTTTTTTCTATACTGTATCATCCTCATTAATATTTTAATTATTTATAATCTGTAAGCCATCCCAATTTGTTACATGCAGCCAGATTTCAGACAGATGAGCAAAACTCAAGACCAGATCTTGGGTGAGTTCCGGTTTGCATTGTCTCTTACACTTTCCCAACACACTATGTTACTGGGAAGGGATGATGTCTCTCTGAATCACCTTAGTGTGTGCCCTCATCACCATTTTATATAAGTTATAGGTCATGCTACACTTAGGGATGGAGGAAAGAGGGCACTGGTGCTGTACAACCTCCTCCCTTCCTTCTGCAAGGTCCTGCAACTCATGCTAAGAAGCTGCTCATTTAATGCACAGCTATTTTCAGGTCTTTTGCTCAGATGAAAAAGAAAAGAGAAAGACACTTTTCTTAAAAGGAAACCCGGCTTCTCAATTAAACTTAAACAAGACTTTAATTAATTAACAGGAAACCTCTGGAATATAAACGGCACAAATTAAATAGACCCTACAATTTGGAAGGCATTTACTTATGACTCCTGGGCAGACTTCCAGCTGGGAAGGGCAGAGGTTTCCTGAGCAGGACCTGTGGAAATTTTTAGGAAACACTGAAGAAATGTAGCTGGAATTTTTCTGCTTACTTTGAGCTGTAATGAGATTCAAAGATACACTTGCCTGTTTGCCATTGCCCAAGGCTGAGCTTTTAAAGGTCTCTCTCCAGCTGGTACCAGGAGCGACGATGGGGGGAAAATTAGCCACAAAGGAGCAAGGGGAAGTGTCACTTTGGCAGAACACAGTGTCTAAAACTTGAATTTTAATCTTTCCATTCTTGTGGAATTTTGAAATTCCATGTCTAGTTTCAGCTTGAAACATCGATGTAGAAGCAAATAAATTTGTGGGGAAACTTGTTTCCCCAACCTGAGCCAGGAAATGGTGCCCATTAAGGAATGGGCAGTGGTTTTTTGTAAAGATTTCTCAGAAATTATATATTTTATTTTATTTGAAAGAAAAAATATTGTACCTGCAACTCTAAATCCATTGTAGTGAATAACACTGCTTTTCTTTGGGTTTTAACAAAACACTGTGTTCTTTTTCTATGCTGCTATGCACATAGACAATTGGACAGTTTACCCTGTGCCCTTCTACTGTTCACCCATCAGAAGAACAGGGGGAACATTTCCAAGAATGAAAGGATCCTTATAGTTTCCCACTTGGCAACATGACAGGAAAATTATGCCCTTGGAATATGAGTAAGCAGTAGCAACACTCTGGCAGAAAAGTTAAGAGTGAAAGAAATTAAATTCACATGTTTACGAAAAACTCATTTTTTTTGAATTAGCTTTTTCTCCTTAATAAAAAAAATACATTTATTGTTTAAAAAATAAGTGTAAATAAGCAGAAGGAGGAGAATAAGAGTCATTTGTAATCTCCCTTTCCAGAGACAAATATTTTTAACATCTTGGTGTATATTGTTTTTGTATATGCTTTTAGATACACACGCACACACATACACTGGCTTTACAAAAGTAGAATTATATTATTCATGCTCTCTGTAGCCTGCTTTTTGTACCTAACAATATTCCCACGTGGTTAAATATTATTCCCCTCATCATTTTTGTTATCTGCCTATTAATTCATTTTTAAAGCTCTGTTGAGGTACAATTGATATGCAGTGTAATAGGAGAATTTCAAGGATATGCAGAGTAGAGTTAACCATTCCCCTGTTGTTGGATATTTACACTGCTTTCAGGTTTTTTCAGGATTATGAACATTCTCTCATCAGTTTTTCTTTCAGCAGAATCTCTGTGAATATTTATTCTGTTGGAATAAAATTCCTGATTCAGAGGATATACACATGTTGAAGCTGTGTTAAATTAAGAACAGCCCCATAGCTTGTTGACGTGTCCTAATTTGTACTTTACCATTCATATCGGGGGTATGTCCATTCCTAACACCCTGGGCAATACTGGGCTGGCGTTTCCTTAGGGATTCTAGCTTTCCTAAGAAAAATAGCAGTGAGGTATTTGAGGAGCTTTCACTGATCTGGGGAATTTATAAGTACTTTTTACTTGCTTGGTTGGTCATTTCTCCGAAATTGGCTGTATTAGGAACAGGTCAAAGAGTCCCGTAGTTGTTTTAGAGATATGTAAAGCCCTTAAGTAATAGTCTTAAAAACAAACCACATTTGCTGTATAAACTATCAATCCCCTCCGCATTCTGTCATATAGATGACACAGATGAGGATGTTTGGGTGTATGTATAGCTATGTGTGTTTGTGTTTATAACAATTGTCATTGTTAGCACACGAACAGTTTCATATTAAACTTCGATTATTCAGATCGTTTCCTCCTGGCTGGAATCAGAGCTGTGACTGTTTCTCAGGAGATGTGAAAATTGAGTTATGACCTGAATTAAGCACCCTGAAATGATGTCTTGGCTTTGATGTTGCCTGGCACCCACACTTGAGAATGGATTTGTAGGTTTTATTCATTTAGCAAAGTATATATTATTTAAGTGCTGAATATTCCTGACACTGGGTTAGGCACATGGGTGTATGTGTGTGCGTAGAAAATACAAACATGCATGACAGTTTGCGACTACGTGTGACATTTTTTGAAATTTTGTCTTCACACAAAAGATGAATTTCTTTTTTGAAAGTAACTTTGTTAACCTCCACGGACATGGATTGTTGGCTCTAACTCATGCTGTCGCTTCTGAGAATTCAGTGTCTCTTATAATCCTTGGTTGTTCTGGAAGGTCCAGGCCAGGCCAAATTCATCAGCGACTCTTTGCCAGCCGCCAAGCACAGGTCACACCATGTGTGTCTTGCACTTCACCTCGGACAGAGGCCATGGGGAGGAGCAAGTACCTCCCCAGACAGAGTCGGAAAGAACCTGCTCTGTGTGGTCTGTGGGCCCCAGCTGAGAAGCCTGCTGCGTCTTCCCAGCTCCCTCTGTCTGCTCTCCTGGAGCTGCAGTTAGCAGAGCTCAGGGAGTTCCAACTGCAGCAGCCCTTCTGGGGCCCTGCCAGAAATTTGCATCACAAACGCTAAAGGGGCCAACCGTCTAGGGCTTTGTCGGGGGTTGTGTGGCAGAAAATCCCTTATGCTGGAACTCCGCCTGGCCATCCCTTTTTGCTTTGTTTCTGTGTCTTTGTCTATCACTCCGGTAATGGAAATGAGAAGGGGTCACACAGCCTGTTTAAAGAAGAGATTATCTTCTGCTAGAGAAGAGATGCCATAGCTTGGGCTGAGGTGAGGGGCTTCTGATCACTGTGAAACATCAGTCTTTCGAGAATCATTTGTTCTCCAGATATGTTTCTTTTAAAGTGAGTATATATTGAGAGAGAGAGAGAGAGAGAGAGAAACTCAGTTAGGAAAACAGACATCACAACAAAAAGTTCGTCTTCTGCTTACGTTTACTCTGAAACCAAAGTGAGGAAGTGGAGAAGTAAGAAACACTGTTTAGGCAATGAATTTCTTTCTGCACTCTGGTCAGGGAGAACTTTCTAAGGCCAGGGTCTGCTACAGGGGGTAGAACACATAGATAAACCTAAGGATGCTCAGGCCCTAAGCGAGAAAGTTATTTTGGAAAATTGCAGTGACTGCTTTATATGTTACACACACACATCCCACAGCATTAATTTTGTAGCAGTTCTGTTAAAAGATTAACTGAGGCATATTAAAAATTTTTAGAGTGTATTTGAGCAAAAATCAGTTAGAATCGGTCAGTGCCAAACTGGAAGTGGTTAGGAACACTCTACCCACCGGGGCTGGTGGGGGAGAGGGGAGACTCTTGTAGAGAAGAAGTGGAAGCAAAGCAAGGGAGTTGTTGGATTAGCTGTAGTTTAAAGTCTAGTTGGCTGTTTGTGATTGTTTGTCCTTAGGTTTCCATTTCCTAACCTGGAGGCATTTGCAGGTTTAGGGTTTTAGATTGCTTTTACAGGCCTCCAGAGCATTAGAGCCCCTTCGGTCTAAAGGCCTCCTTGTTCAATTAATTTAACAGTTCCAGACTTAATGGAGAAATTGCAAGATCAAGTTTCACCAGTTGTCCTGTTTGTGTCCTTTACAAAGACCTAACTCCAGAGAGCCCCTGGCACCCAGTTGTCCTGTCTTCTCCTAATTGTTGCAGGAAGGGGGGGACTCCTTCCAGGGCCCGAGAGTGGGCTCTTGTCTAACACTCAGAAATGAATTGTCCTAGGAGACACATGTACTGACAAAGCAAAAGACTATTGGAAAGGGGAGTCCGGGCAGAGAGCAGCAGGGTCAGGGAAGCTGGGAGAGCTGTTCCTCCACGTGGCTCACAATCTCAGGTTTTATGGCAATGGGGTTAGTTTCCAAGTGGTCTCTGGCCAGTCATCTTGCTTGTGCTCATATTTGGACTGACTCGGGGTCCTTTCTGGTGGTACGTGCATCTCTCAGCCAAGATGGATTCCAGTGAGAAGGATTCTGGGAGGTTGATAGGACATATGGACTGGCCTCTCCTCCCTCCTTTCGGCCCCTCCCGAATTCTCCCGGTTAGTTTTTGGTGGCAACACCTTATCAGGACCTCTTGTTGCCAGACAACTCATCCAAGTGCCTGGCCAAGGCGGGTGGTTTCAGTCTCTTGCAATCTGGAGCTATTCCTTAGTCTTTCCTTTTCTCTCATGGCTTTGACATTTTTTGAGATTAGAGGTGAGCCATTTTTAGAATATTCCCCAGTTGGGGTTTATTAAAAGGTAATTAATTAAAAGGTAATTATCAGGGAAAGATAAAAGCATGGCTTTCATAGAGATTATAAAATTGAATATGTGTAAAAGATGTATTTTACTCATCTGATATGAGGGAACCAGGGAGATGTTTTCACTGGTTCAAAGGGAGAGTCAAAAGGGCACAAATTTATATGAAACAGAGCAATGTCGAAGTGAATTGCAAATGGAGACAAAACTGGTTTTTCACCTGCAGGGAGGAAGTTAATTAAATCACCACTAGGCAGGACAAAATATACATATGCATCAGTTACCTACAGCTTAAAGACAGCAGGGCTGGAATCAGGGCTGGATAACCCAGAAGAGTAAGCCAGAGACACTGCATAGTTTCCTACTGAAACACGAAGTCCTTTTTCTACAGGTTTCTCCAGTGTTTTCTTCTTTTAGAAAACATATGTCTTTGGCTAGAATATCACAGATGCTTGTGTTTATTTCATTGCATCCTCTTAATGGCACATGATGTCTCTTTGTCTTATTACTGATGTTCACTTTGACCACTTGTTAAGATAGCGCCTTCCTGGTATCTCCCTGTAATGCAATTTCGCCCCTTTGTAAATAATTAAGAAATAATTTTGGAGTAGTTACACCATGGGAAATGGAAAGTGGTACAAATCAGGTTTGTATATTTTCTCCCAGAGATTTGGTTCTTCAACAATACTAACACGCCACTCTTTAAAGCAATGTAGGCCATTTGTTCCCTGTTTTATTCATTGGGCTATAATTTATCACTATTATTATTTATTTTGATGTCCAGTTTGTCCCAGATATGGCTTTGGAAACTTCATCAAGCTGTATTCTGTGTCCTGCCTTGTCTCCCATTATTCTTTGAGCATTTCTGTACTTTTTGGCTCAGCGAAATTTTCCAGGCTTATCTACATCTTTCCAGCCCTGGACCGAGTCATTTCTCCAAGGAACCCCAGTTCCTTTTAGTGGAGGGTAGTGTTTGGCTCTTGCAAAAGGGCCCAAACTCTGCTCAGGCCTCCTTCCCCATGGCCACCTACTTCTTCCACTCTGCCCAATGGCTATTTGAAGGAGAAGGAAAGGAAGCTAACATATATGTGGATGAAAAATGTCTGCCTGCCATATCAGTAAACAAAGGACATTGTGGCCATCACGTCATCAGCCACTGCAGCTGCCTCCTACCACCCTGAGGGGGTTCAGGATGGAGAAAAGCAGGATACTGGCCCTAAATCGCTAAGGTGCATGTCAAAGGAATGATTTCAATGAGCCCAGACTGTTGCATCTTCTTATATATGGAAAAGCACTAAATCCATTAACTTAAGATGTCTGGTTTTTCTTTAGTTAACCATAATCTTTTGATGTTCTGACTCCCTGGTTTATTGCAAAACTCCTATGTGTCCCGGCTCCTCCCTTTCCTCTTTGGAGCCATCCCTCAGCACTATCTGAGAGGCTGCCTCTGGGACTGAGTCCTCAGAAAGTCCAGCGAATAAAATATAATTCTCAACTTTTAGGTAGTGCATTTTTTCTATATATATCAAATATATGTATATATATATATATATATTTAAATAAAGGCAGGTTAAGGAGGGGGAAGGGCGCAGGAAGAGGAAGATCACCTTATATACATTTTTAACTCCCCAGGTTTTTTTTTTTTGTTTTTGTTTTTTGTGGTACGCGGGCCTCTCACCGCCGTGGCCTCTTCCGTTGTGGAGCACAAGCTCCGGACGCGCAGGCTCAGCGGACATGGCTCACGGGCCCAGCCGCTCCGCGGCATGTGGGATTTTCCCGGACCGGGGCACGAACCGGCGTCCGCTGCATCGGCAGGCGGACTCTCAACCACTGCGCCACCAGGGAAGCCCTAACTTGCCAAGGGAAGCTCTAACTCGCCAGTTTTATCAAATACTAGATCTGATCTTCTCGTGGTCAGTTAGGTTTCTGAAGTGGTTACATTTTATGTGGTCGAAAATGTGAAACTTAACTTCTTCCGAATTGAGTACGTACTCTGCATGTGCCTGACATTATAGTAGTTGAGTTACAGAGCAAGCCTTTGCCTTCAGGTAGCTAGAAGGACAGTGAGATGTCCTAAGTCATGCAGCTGATGTATTCTCAGCACTGTGGACATGGGCGCCACCCTCAGTCTGGTCAAGGAAGGGAAATCAGAAGTCAGGGAGGCTGCACAGAGGAGCCTTGAATCAGATGAATTTGGGGTAGGACTTAGCTAGTCCGACAGGGAGGGGAAGGGTATTCCCCCAGCAGAGGGAAGAACACACTTAATGCCAGAGAAATGTGGCAGACTTGAGGAATGGGAAGTGGTTTGATAAGGTTAGAAACACTTGTTTCCGAATCTTTTTGACCTAATCTTGACTAGTGTTTTTTAGCTCTGCTTTTTCATTGAAAATATGCCCCTCTTATTTCTAGGGATTTCCCCCTGTTGAATATATACCCATTCTGAGCCAAATGGAGTGTTCTTGTTGCCTTTACTCTTAAGTAAATGCAATAGGTTGGTTACAGTGGTTTAATTCCCATCTTTTGATTGTTTTGTATCATTAAAAAAAACACCAATTTATTGCTTGGAGAAATGTTTTGAAATGAATTAAGTTCTCTTAATGACTGTTAAATCTGCCCTATATCTCATCCTGGGCTTTCTTCGTGATATGTAATTTGTGTAAAACTCATTGCTTTCACACATGCTCCTTACGTGACTGTTTTTGAATTTTGCAGACGATACCAGAAATTGCAGAAGATCATGAAGCCTTGGTAAGAATTTCTGATGCGTTGATTCAGATGATATAACACTTCCTTCTTCTCTGCCTAATGAAACCCTGTCCTCTGACTGATTGTGTAACCATGTGTCTAGATGTTTTGAGTAAGTGATTTATTTTTGCTTTTTTTTTAAATTAATTTTTTTTTAATTTTTTTTTTTTTTGGCTGTGTTGGGTCTTCGTTTCTGTGCGAGAGCTTTCTCTAGTTGTGGCAAGCGGGGGCCACTGTTCATCGCGGTGCGTGGGCCTCTCACTGTCGCGGACTCACTTGTTGCGGAGCACAGCCTCCATCCAGACGCGCAGGCTCAGTAGTTGTGGCTCACAGGCCTAGTTGCTCCGCGGCATGTGGGATCTTCCCAGACCAGGGCTCGAACCTGTGTCCCCTGCATTGGCAGGCAGATTCTCAACCACTGTGCCACCAGGGAAGCCCCTTTTTGATGTTCTTATGAACAGGTTCTTTAAAAATTTATTAACCTTTTCTCTTTGCTTTGTGGTAGAAAGAGTATTTTATGTTTGTAACCATAAAATGATCACATCAGGATTGCTACCCTTCTCCTGGAGCAAGGCTAGGCATAATTTTATGTATTACTTAAAAAAAAACTTTCTTTTTTGTGGCCTATGTGATGTTCAAAGTCAAAAGTCTTTGATTTTCTTCAGTGGTTTGGTAAGAAAAAGATCCGCATTAAAAAAAATATTTAGGGCTGAAGTATGGAATGAAAATTATTTACTTTCAGTCTGAGAATGTGTTCAACCACCTATATATTTGTGAATTGCCTGATAATTACGTCTGGAAATCTCAAAACTTCTTTCTTAGAGTATTCCCTCCTCAGTGCCTTTATTATCCACTAAACAAGGTGAGTCCAAAGAGGATCTAACAAACTCTCTATAATAGGTTGAACAAAGTCCCATTTTGCTAAGTTGTTAAGTGTACAGTTTCGGTTTGAGAAGGAAGACTGAACAGTATCTGAAAATGTGCACCTTATTTTTTAAGCCTTCAGAGAAAATTCTGATCAGGGTATGATAGTGGTCTCAAATCATTCATCTTCCCCTACCCCTCCCACTAGAAGAAGTATTAATTGCAGGAACTCTTCAGTTATTAAATTCTAATAAAGTAGAAATATTGAGTTTTTAGGGTAAAGCTTCTTAAACCTAACTTTGATATATATTTTTAATATAGTAGAAGCACTTAATGGTAATAGCGGTAGAAGCCATCTTTTATGGGAATTTACTCTGTCCTGGGCATTGTCTCAATGTTTACACTCGTTACTTCTAATTCACACTTTTATCCACCATACAAGATGAGTAAAATTAGAATTGTTTCCTTTATGATGAAGTTAAAATGAGGTGGTGTTGGGATTCAAACTGATTTTTTCTCTAACAACCTCATACAATTTGCTAATGCAGAAGAATTTTGGGCTCTGAAGCCAAAATAATTTCTTAAAATTTATCTGCCAGTAGTTTTAATCTTTTGGTATATAGAGGTGTTGGAAGTGTGACTAAGCGTGAATCATGATTTCCATTTATCAATCGCAGACAAAATCAATGCTCGGGGCCCTGGTAATTGCAAAGTAGCTTAATCAGACTAAGTACCATAGATAATAATTATAAACTCTAGACAAAATATTGCAAACAGAAACATCTAAAAACAAGTGTCTGAAGAAACTGTCTAGCAACTGAAAACAGACAGAAAGAAGTAAGTCAATCTTTGAGAGAACAAATAAGCCCTAGATGAGATTTGTGTGTTTACAGCTTTTTGCCTGAGGAGTCCTGCTTATCCAGGTATCATGGGGTGACAAGAACCCTCAGTGTTAGTAAGTTACTAAGAGGATATAGTTTGGGGCTGGCAGAGCGGCTAGATTATTAAGGGGAATCCATGAAAGGAAGGAGGCTCAGAGGGTATGAGACGACCCCATATCTATATATAAACTCTGCCAAATCTATCACTGATCACTAAAGTGTGAATATACGTGTGTATGGGAACCCCAAAGGGACCTGGTAAAATTAGCAACTGGAAATGGGAAGAATTGGGAAGAGATTTAAACTGTCACTCACTGAGGAGTTTGGAGTCTGATTCTAGCCAAGTTAACTTCCTACTAGAACAAAAACCAATTCTTCAGAAGAACAAAGCTGAACTATGGCCTTGGCAATGTTTCATTCCCAATGTTCAGAATACAGTAAAAAATTAGTAGGTATATAAGGAATAGGAAAAGATGACCTATACTTAAGAAAAGAAATAAAGCAAGCAGTAGAAGCCTGCCTTGAGATGACCCAGATGTTGGAAATAGCAGATGAAAATTTTAAAGCAATGTTTATAAATATATTAAAAGACTAAAGAAAAGCATTAGCATATTAAATTTGCAGATGGGGAGTCTCAGCAGAGAAATGGAAATAAGAAATAACCAATTGGAAATTATGAAACTGAAAAGTATAATATTTAAAATGAAAAATTCAGTGTAGGATTTGAAGATGGCAGAAGAGACAGTAACCTTGAAGATATATCAGTATAGGTTACCCAATCTGAGGACTAGATAAGGTGAATAGTGAATAATTGACCTGTGAGATAGTAACAGTTGATTTTAAATACATTTAATTGGGGTCCCAGAGAGAGAGGAAAAAGATAACGGGGCAGAAAAATGTTTGAGGAAATAATGATAGAAAATTTCTGAAATTTGTTGAAAAACATAAATTTTTAGATCTAAGAAGCTTGTTGAACCCAAGTGGGATAGATAGAAAACTATGCCTAGAAACATCATAGTCAAACTTCTGAAATTGAAGGATAAAAAGGATACCTTGAAGGCAGCCAGAGAAAATCAACTTATTACATTAAGAAAATGAAAATAAGAATGAGAGCTGACTTCTCATTAGAAATATGGAGGCCAGAAGGCAACCTCTTAAAAGTGCTGAAAGAAAAAAAAAAAAAACTTGTCAACCCAGAATTCTTTTCTAATAACTATCTTGGAAATGAAGGTGAAATAAAAGTACTTTCAAATAAAGGAAAACTAAGATGGTTCATTGTTAGCAGATACACACTACAGGAAATATGAAGGAAGTTCTTCAATTAAGAGGCTTCAGATCAGATTTGAAAAAGCAGGACCCAGCTATATGCTGTTTACAAGAGATATACTATAAATACAAAAGAACATGTAGTTTGAAAGTGGAAAAACATACACCATGTAACTGGAGATAATAATAAAACATTTGTTTTATTAATATCAGTCACAATAAGACTTCAAGGCAACATATTATCAAAGATTAAGAGAGATAATTCACAATAAAAAATGGTTGGCTCATTAGGAAGACATAAAGTGTTAAATGTGTCTGTACCTAATATATAAGGCTTCAAAGTACATGAAGCAAAATCTGACAACTAAAGAGAAGTATAGACAAATCTGTAATCATGGTTGGAGATTTTAACACTCTTTTCTAATTTCTTTTTTAATTTCTAATCTCCCTTCAAGAAAGAATTTGCTCATCAACCCTGAGGAGTACAGTTAGCTGATAGCTTCCTGCTATAGCACGTTCAAGATCCATAACAGCTTTCAAACCAAGACCATACACGCTCTTTCTAGGCAGCCCCTAGTCAGAGAGCCTGATGAGCACGGTGCACATACCAGGGCCTGGCCATTTCTGCCCATTGTGGGACCCCTCTAACAATCCGTATTTATACTGAGCTTCCTCTTGGGTTGGCTGGGACTGTCAGAGCTACATCTGCGTCCTCTTTCCTTTCACAGGCATCATGTCTACCTCGCGGTCTGAAGGGTATTCTTACCCAGTCTTGCTTTGTGCCTCTTTATCTTTCACAAGCACCACCTATCTTCCAATAAACCTCTTGCTCTCCTTACTCCATCTCAGCGTTAACTGAGGACTAAACTGACACAAAACTGACCTATGAGGAAATAGAAAATCTGAATACCCACATCTGTTAAAGAAGTTGAATTCATTTTCAAAAGCCTTTACACAATGAAAATAGGTTACAATGGTGAATTTAATTATACATATGCAGAAGAAATACCAAATCTGCACATATGGTTTCAGAAAATAGAGGTAGAGGGGAAAAGTCCTCAGTCATGTTATGAGGCCTATGAGGCCAGTATCACTCTGATACCAAAACCTGACAAAGCCAATGCAGGAAATAAAAGTTAATCAACAGAGGTGCAAAACGTATGAACAAATATAATCAAGCAATGTATAAAAAATACTTGTGGGGCTTCCCTGGTGGCGCAGTGGTTGCGAGTCCGCCTGCCGATGCAGGGGACACGGGTTCGTGCCCCGGTCCAGGAAGATCCCACATGCCGCGGAGCAGCTGGGCCGGTGAGCCATGGCCGCTGAGCCTGCGCGTCCGGAGCCTGTGCTCCGCAACGAGAGAGGCCACAACAGTGAGAGGCCTGCGTACCGCAAAAAAAAAAAAAGATTTGTGGCCTGTAAAGATGTAAAGATTTATCTCAGAAATAGTTTAACATCTGAAAAATCAGTCACTGTGATTTAGTATTTAGCAAAATAAAGGAGAAAACTTAAAGAGAAAAAGCATCTTTACAGATACAGAAAGTAGATAATAGATACAGAAAAAGCATTTCATAGCGTCCAACAGTCATTCATAAAAATTCTCAGCAATCGAGGAATAGAGGGAACTTCCTCAACCTGATAAAGACTATCTGCAAAAAAAAAAAAGCGTTATACTTAATGTTGGAAGACTGAATCCCCACCCCTCCCAATAAAGATTGAGAATAAGGCAAATATGTAGCACTTCTATTCAACCTTGTATTGTAGTTTTTAGCCATAGCAATAAGTCAAGAGAGAGTTAAAAGACATAATGATCAGAGAGGAAGAAGTAAAACCAACTCTATTCGTAGAGGACATGATTGACTATGTAGAAAATCCTAGGGAATCTATAAAGAAACTGCTAGATCTCATAGCTGAATTTAGCAAAGTTTCAGGATATAACATGAGTATATAAAAGT
This sequence comes from Aethalodelphis obliquidens, assembly GCF_003676395.1. Taxonomy (NCBI): domain Eukaryota; kingdom Metazoa; phylum Chordata; class Mammalia; order Artiodactyla; family Delphinidae; genus Aethalodelphis; species Aethalodelphis obliquidens. The sequence continues at coordinate 40,197,157 of NW_020837949.1, forward strand.
GACATATTTTTATACCTTAATAGCAAACAACTGGAAAATGAAATTTTATAATTTCCATTTACAAAGTGTCAAAAATCATAAAATTCTTAGGAATAAATTTAACAAGAGACATCAGTATCTGTTCACTGAAAAAAAAATATATTGCTGAAAGAAATTAAAGAAGACCTAAATAAGTGGAGAATATACCATTTCATGGATTGGAAGACACAATATACTTAAGATAGCAATTCTCTCCAAATTAGGTTCAGTGAAATACAATCTTTTAAAAAGTAATTACGAGCCAATCCTAAAAACTTAAAGGAAATGTACTGGACCTAGAAGAGCTAAAATGGTCTTGAAAAACTCATAAAAATCAGTAAAGTTGGAAGATTTCATTAACTGACTTCAAGGCTTCCTGTATAGTTAGTTATTAACACAATATGATATTGGTGTAAGAGGATAGACAGATCCATGGAATAGAATAGAGTCCAAAATTGATCCACAGTTAAATTTTCAACAAAGGAGCCAAGAGAATATATGCTGACGTAAGAAATGCTGTGATTCTAAAGGGTAAGGGAATGTCTGAAGGGCAACAGAAATCCATACATTTCAGTGTATATAAGTTTTACCAGAAACAAAATAAAATACTAGGGAAAACTCAAAGGGCAGGGTAGAACTATATTCATTAATTCTGGCAATTAGGGATATATTCAGTATGATTTATTAATATCTTTGAAACTGGTCTTTATTTTCATCTTTTCTCTGCTTCTCTTTTGAGCATGACACCCAGTGGAGACATTTGGAAGCACTATTCTTTTATAAAATTAGTAGCATAAAATTTAAATGCTTTGAGATTGGCTGAATTTTGTTGGAAAGAAGAGGGTCTCTACTGAATTGATGAGAAATATTTATTTGAATCATTCCAGCACACATGGTGTGTTGGCTGTGACATGGCTGTCAACCAGCATGTAAAGTTTGCAGTCGGCTTAATTTGTGTCAGTCAGTGCTGCAAAATCTTTAGCTTGGCACCTTCTAAAAAAAAATAAACCAAACAAATAAAAATGCTCCCCGCAGGTGCCATGTGGTTGCTTTATATTTGTCGTCCTTTTAGCCTTGATCTTCTGCACCCAGCACTGATTTCAGAGACAGGACCCTGGCTCCTGCCTTCCCTCTTGGAGCCTGAGTCACTCCTCTAGCAGTGAAATAAGCATCTGTGTCAGGGTTCAAGGAGAGCTTTTATAGCTGCCTCATTTGAAATGAGATGATTGAGTCCGTTGATTTGGAAGGTGATACAGTTTTAGCATGGCTCTCCTTTTCTTGCAACTAAGGATTTGAAGTTGAATTTTGAAAAAATTCTCCCTCATGTAAACCTAGTATGCCATCCAGCAACCAGTTATAATGAATTATATATGTCATATATATACTATATGTATAATATAGTATATATGCATATTATATATTTTATAATATATAACATAACATATAAACAGTGTATCTAATAACATTTATATCTATATATTTATAAGATACATATATATGATTATATATAATAGATGTCTAATAACATTATATCCATAGAGTATATAGTTATATATTTAAATATATTAAATGTAATTAGATAATATTTATATAAATATAAATTATATAACATTTATATAAAACATTAGATGGACCAAGAGAGCTCTCCTTCTCCAGGGCACCTTGGTGTGATGTGAAGAAGCTTCTCTCATTTGTCAGTCGTTCATGTTAATGGGTTATCACAAAGCACAGAAAGCCCTAGCTGCACTCTCAGAAATGGTGCTCCAACTCCTTAACAACCTTGGGGAGTTAAATCCTGGTCCCAAGAGCAGCTTGGAGGTTTGGAAACCAAACGATACTCTTTCCCTTTTTCTCCATCTTTTTCCCAGGTCCTTGCAGCCTGTCTGAGGAGCCTGTAGGCAGAGCTCTGGAACACTTGAGGGACAATCCCCAGATGTTACTAAGGCCATTTGGATTATGAGTCCATTGAGCAAGGAGCAGAGTCATTTTGCATTCAGATAATTAGACAGCATAAATACAATTTATCTTTTGCTTTTAAAGCAGTTAATGAAGACTAATATCATCTCTAGTCCCAGCTACAGGGAATATAAAGAAGAGTTTGATTTCAGCAGCATGTTACTCCTTTTTCACTGCCCGTTCCATTGCTTGTTCTTTTAGTGACAATACTGAGGCAGTATTTTTGCACTGTGTGGAGGTCACAAATGCCATCCTCCAATGTCTTATAGATGGGCATCTTATAGCAGTTGAGGTCTTTTAGCGTGCCAGGTGTAAACAGATGTCAGCCATTCGTTATCACTTGGTGGTTGTTTTTTCCTTTTTATAAGTAAAAAAATTGCTAATATGGTTTATCACTAATAATATAATAAAATAATAAATTAGCTAATATTGTTTACTAATAATTCTATACATTATTATGTAATAATATTTTCACAGTAATTCTAATGCCTACATAATCTGTTAATAAATCTTACTAATTGCTTTTATTTCCTGGCTCTCTTATTTTCCTGAGGCAATTTCCTGCCTTTTTTTTTTTTTGCAAGCTAATGTTTGGATTTTCTTAGGACTCATTGTCTGTAGAAAGAGCCATTCTGGAATTTTTATATAACCTTTCTTGCTAGTATTTTTAATCCATTTTCCGCCTATCTTTCTGCTTTTTTTTTGTTTTCTTAAAATAAGCTTGAGTTTTCTGGTTTGGAATTTCCTTTTTGGGGCATGATTCTCTGATGCCACCCTGTATGATTGGGATTGCCCGCCTGTGACTCAGAAAAGCCTTAAAAAAATATTTGCTGCTTTTCTCTCTGGCTTGAAACGTTTGGCTTTTCTTGCAATTTTTTTTTTTTTCCTCTCTCCAAGGACAGAGAATTCTTGACACAATGAAGACAGACATTTGAAAATCATGGGCTTTATGTACCTTTTTAAAATACCACTTTGCATAATGATAATAACTGACATTCACATACTGGCTTCCATGTGCTATACAGTGCTTAGAGGGCTCTAAGTATGGTAGCTCCTTTCATTTCCCCAGCAATCCTCTGAGTTAGGTATCACCACCACCACCAGCATCACTGTCGTCCTCATTTTTATAAAATGAGGAAACCGAGGCATACAATGTGTCCTTGTCCACTGAGAGCTGGAGGGTAGCCTCTGCTGTCTGACTCCAGAAACCAACCGCTTAGCCATTTCTATCAGGCGCACTTCATCCCCTCTGATCTCCGGCAGCTTGGGATCACGGTCCTTTCCTGAGAGCCACTTCCTCTTTGGTAGGTCTCTTTTCAGCATCACAGCTTCGGAGATGATGCAGAATTTTCCAGGTCTGTTATTGAGGCTGGGCTGAGAACACTAGGAAGAAGGGAAATTGTGAAGCTGTTTTAAAAGAAATATGAGGGCTTCCCTGGTGGCGCAGTGGTTGAGAGTCCGCCTGCCGATGCAGGGGACACGGGTTCGTGCCCCGGTCTGGGAGGATCCCGCTTGCCGCGGAGCGGCTGGGCCCGTGAGCCATGGCCGCTGAGCCTGCGCGTCCGGAGCCTGTGCTCCGCAACGGGAGAGGCCACAGCAGTGAGAGGCCCGCGTACCGCAAAAAAAAAAAAAAAAAAAGAAATATGAGCTTGTTTCCTATTCTATTAATTGAAAATGGATGGGAAGATTCAATCTAGACACTTTATGAGACTTTGTAGTGTAGCAATTGTGATATATAAGAGTCTACAGATTAAGAATCTGAACAACTAATTTTATTTTTAAAAAATCAAGCATATGAATCAGTGTGGTTGTATATAGTGTGGAGATCCTGGTGGGCGTAATTCAATGTACTTGAAGAGAAAGTACTTCTCTTGAGAGTTTTGAGTTACTATTTATTATGGTGATAACTTACAGTAGAGGTGAGTTTCTGTAAAAGATTCTCAGTGTTGTTTTGAAAGCCCTAGAAATCAGGGTATTGTCTGATAAGGGTCACGGGTGGAGCTTGTTTAGAAGGCCGTTCTTTTACTTGAGCTTGCCTGATCTCTGCTTAGACTTCTAACCCACTCATGAGACCCTTCCTACAGCCTTTTGAATCACAGCAAGTCTATGGCCAGCAAACAGTTATTGTGTATAATATTCTAGAAAGATATTATATAAAGCCTATTAACTAAAGATAAAATGCTGGCCAGTGTAATATAGAAATGAATATGTTTACTTACATATATATTTGTATCTATGTGTGTGTGTGTAAATGCACTCACCCAAACACACACACACACACACACACACACACACACACACACAAATATAGACCACAAGAATCCTTTGCAAAATGCTAATACTGTTAATAGAATTATTTATAATCTTCCCTGTTGGATACCCAGAGATAATAAAAGAAGCATATTGCCCTCTTCCTAATTTTTGTTTGCTGGGAAGCTTTTTTAAGCTATCATTTACTGAATTCTTGTATGTTACACACTTTATTAAGTGCTCTACAAGCAGCCCTGTGATGAAATAGATTTCACTATCCAGTTTTTCAGCAGAGAAGACAGAGGCTCAGGGAGATTAGGGACCTGCCCAGTACAACACAGCTCACCTGAGTGAGAGTGTGAGCCCAGCTGTGTCCCACGGAGGCCCTGGCTCCCCTCTGTGAAGCCACCTGCCTCCTGCCTATTGACTCATGTTTGCAAGGACATTGCCTGTGGCCCAGCTGCTTATCCCAGCGATCTCTTACAGTTCTGCTTGTATTCAGCTTTCTAAAGCTTTCTCACTTCTGTCTTCCCTTGTATTTAGCTCTTGGGCCCATCACCCTTATACCATCTTGTGTTTTCCAGCTTTGGAGACATGCTGTCCTTCACCCTGACGGCCTTTGTGGAGCTGATGGACCACGGAATAGTGTCCTGGGATACGTTTTCGGTGGCATTCATTAAGAAGGTAATTCAGATTGTGCTTCCCAAGGTCAAATCACTTCCTTCTTTTACAGATGTTTTTCTCTGGTTTGAGCATATTTTAGAATGGTTTCTTTTAGTTCTTTGTGTTAAAGTGTGAGTGTGGTTTTTGATAGTATTATGTATGTGGGGGTCAGGGCACCTAAATTCTGTATGAAAAATGATGTTTTCTTCCCACTGGGATCGTAAGAGATTGTATAATACATGAGAACTCGTAGTCAAGGAAAATCAAGGTGACATGTTAAAATCAGAGAAGCATCTGCTGAGCCCCTGTTCTGGACTCTGCTGTTCTCAAGGTCTAAGTAGAGTTCCTGCTGTCCTTCCCAATCCTTCTCCCTTTAACCAGGTGTTCAGGAAAAGGGAAAGAGGCAAAATATACTGATTATTATATGACTGGGTCTGAAGCAGGAATGTAAGAGAAGAAGGTGTGCTTGGATCCATGCCTCTAAGGCCGAGTAAGCCTGCTTACTGGTAATCTTGGTGCAATAAATGTCTCTGAGATCAACTAATTCGATTGGTTCCTACTTTCCTTAGGAGGAAACTAATGAAGCTACAGGCAAAGGTGGACCTGGTTTGGGGAGAGAGGGCAGAAGAGACCCTACCATTCCCAGCGTTGAATAGTAATAAAGACGTGTCTGCAAATTTACAATTCTGTTTCCAGTGTTCTAACCAAAAGTGAATAGCCCTGACTTTATAACTATTAAATGTAGTATTAAATCAAGAATCATTATTATTTATTAATTTGTTAACTTATTTTTCCTCTCTTTGTATTTGTATTTGTGTATCTAGATTCCTGGGAAGGGTTGTCTAAAATAAAGAATTTCAGAGTCTGTGCAAAAGCTGGAAAATCAAAGCAAAATCCAGTATGAGTCACTTGAGTCTTTAAAGACTTTTATTTTGAAATCATGGTAGAGTTATAGAAAATTTGCAAAAAAAACAGTACAGAATGTTCCATATAAGCTTCAACCAGTTTCCCTAAACATTTTGCATAATAATATATCATTATCAAAACTAGGAAATTAACAGTGGTGTAATACTGTTACCATTATTTGATTTCAGCAGTTTTTCTACCAATTTCCTTTCTCTGGTTAAGGACCAGATCCAGGATCCAAGACTGCATTTAGTTGGCGTGTCTCCCAATGTGACATTTCCTCAGTTTTTCCCTGTCTTTCATGACTTGGACAATTTTGAAGAATACTGGTCAGTTATTTTGTAGAACGTCCCTCAGTCTGGGTTTTTTGATATTTCCCTCATGATTAAATTAAGGTTATGCATTTTCGGCAAGAATATTAGAGAAGTAATGTTGTGCCCTTTTCAGAGCATCACATTGGGGTATGAGATGTTAATACGCTTATTAATGGTGATGTTGACCTTGATTATGTGGATAAGGTGGTATCTTCTGGGTCTCCCCACTGTGAAGTTATCTCTTTTCTTTTTGAAGTTAGTCAGTACCTGGAGGGAGACACTGCCTTGAATTGAAGAGCATAGAAGAGCCCCTAGTCTGTTCATTGAGGGTGTTGGGAGCAGAAGCCCCACAGATTGAACGCCTTCATGATGTTGCCTATTTTTTTCAGAGGAGGGCCGATTGGGAACCCAGGGCCTTCTTGATGCACCTCTGAATCCCTTTTTCCTACGAGGGAAACAAGTAATGGGAACCACCTAGAAAACATACAAAGAAGGATGAAGCCTCTTTTTGCCTATATTTGTCAGTGGTATGAATTGCTAAAAAAAGGAGAAATGACTGTAGAAGAGAAAGCCAAGGAAATCCTGATGTGTTAGGAAGTACTTTCCTTTGGTGGTGACAGGAAATGCAAGCATTAGATTATGAATGCAGAGAAAAAATTGCTGTAATTTTTCTTTCCAAGATAAAAGTTCTAGAGAAATGGAATATTATTCAGCCGTAAAAAGAATGAAATATTGCCATTTGTAGCAACATGGATGGACCTAGAGATTATCATACTAAGTGAAGTAAATCAGACAAAGACAAATATTATATGATATCACTTATATGTGGGATCTAAAAATAGTACAAATGCACTTATTTACAAAACAGACTTACAGACATGGAAAACAAACTTATGGTTACCAAAGGGCAAAGGGGAGAGGGATAAATTAGGAGTATGGAATTAACAGATACACACTACTATATATAAAATAGATAAACAACAAGGACCTACTGTAGAGCACAGGGAACTATCTATATTCAATATCTTGTAATAACCTATAATGGAAAAGAAGCTGAAAAAGAATATATATATGTGTGTGTGTGTATATATATATATATATATATACACACACACACGTATATATGTACACATACATATATAAAACTGAATCACTTTGCTGTGCTGACACTAACAGAATATTGTAAATCAACTGGACTTCAATTTAAAATAAAAGTTCTAGGGGAAGTAAGTTCAAATCTAAAAATACTGGGTTTTGCACATTTTTTATACTTAACAGAATTTTTCAGTTCATTCTGAATTTATGGCAGGCCTTTCTTTCCTACATCCAAATTGCTTAGCTTTTCTGATATTAGAGCCTCTTTTGCTATAAAAACAGTGCCGTTCTGAACGTGAATTCCTTGAAGTTATGTTATGCTTTCACCCACATTATCTCTTTTGATCCCCACAGCAAATCCTTTGCGGAACAGAGCAGTTAGTCTTTCTATTCCTGGTCAGGAGATGAGGACACAATGGCTTGGGGAGATTGAGTGAGGTTATAGAGAGCGGGGTGTCATTGGTCCCCCGGGTCAGGGCTCCCTCCCCCATCATCATGCACCTGTGTTTTAAGCGATGGAAAGAACAGCTCCTGAAGAATAGTCCTGTTGAAGCAGCGTTACCTGTTGTTCAGCCCTCCCTGACCTCACTGGTGCAGAGTTAACTGATTTCTTCTGCTCCCCATTCTCCTTGGATCTTGTATATGCCACTATCCCAGCACTTACCACATTTCTGAGGACTTCTTGTTCTTTTGACTGGCTCTCCCAAGAGACCATGAGTCCTTGGAGGGTGGAACCGTGACTTTCTTCCTGTCTCTATCCTTAGAACCCGGCATAGAGTAAGACCTTAATACGTTTCTGTGAAATGAATGAGTGAAATTTGCTTTGGAAGCATTTTTTTAAACCCTGAAACTTGAAGAAAAAAAAAATACTGTGCCACTGTATTTAAATATATTTCAATTAAAAATTCAGTTATGAATATAAAGGAATTACAAAGCTGTCTTTCTTTAAATGATGTGAGATGTGGTTAGAGAGAATGACAATAATCTAATTTCCTAACTGCTTATGAAAACAGTTTTCATTCACTGAAATTAAATAAAAATCATATTAGATCTAAGGAAGCAGACTAGCAGTCTTGGCAGTTTAAGTTAAAAATTAAATATTTTTCAAAAGGCAGCACGTTTAATATATGCTATCCTCATTCCTAGTCATTCTGCTTCCTTTGCATTGCTACTTAAATCTCAACTCCTTATGTGAATTAAAAAAAAGTGGTCATCAGAAAATGACTTTATAATTGATAGTTTTTGTAAGGTTAACTTTTTTATTCATTAGCTGGATCAAATTCAGCACTTTGACAACCCAGGAATTGTATACAGGCAACTGTCTTTTAAATGGAGCTTTATCTAGACAAAAATCAACTAGGAAATGCGCCGACAAAAGATGCTTATCTCTGTGGTCCAGACTTGGCTTCCTATTAATGCCAAATTCATACGACTTTGGAGCAATATTTTTCCCCTGCCAGCCTTGGTCTCCTTCTCCACTATCTATTTTGTTATGTGTGAATCTAGATTCTAGTTTACAAACTTTTTCTGTAATAAATAACATCATTTCATAAACACTTTGAAACTTGGAATCTCTTGATGCCAATATATAACATTGTTGCTTTTTAAAGACTTGACTTCTTAGGGAGAGGGTCAGAAGGCATGGAGGGGAAAGAAATGAAAAAAAAAAAAAAAAAAACCTAGAACTTTCTGTGCTACCAGTTGGTTTTCCCCTAGCCAAGTATAATATCAGTGATTTTTCTTGGAAGGAAAGTTTTATACAAATGCTCTTGAAACCTTAGCTCTGCAGGAGGGCCTGGTTCACCCTGCAGTATTTTCAGTGCCTGGATAAACACCCAGCCAGTTTCAGCTTAGAGACCCAATAATTTTTTCCTCTTAAAAACTTGAGAGATTTATGGGCCTCTGCCCAGATAATTTAAAATATGGGAGTGGAGCTCCATGTTCTCCATGGATCTTTTCAGTTTTGATAACTTAGGATAATTTTAAGATCTCAATCTAAGTGATTCAAAGAAGTGTTTATGTAATTTTAATAATTTGTATCATTGATTCATGTGATGACCCATAGCTTCTAAAATGTCACCCAAATATTCCTATGTTTTATTTCGGTAGCACTTTTAAATGAGTGGAAGCACGTGGAGGTAATATATATAATTACTTGTAGTTCCTCCTACCTCTTTTTCCATTTGATACAGACCTACTTTCAAGAAGCTGTCCTTTGATTGATTTAGGCCGGCTCACCTGTATTGACCAAAAGTACAGAAATGGAGCTGGGAAAAATTTAAAGGCGAAGGAAGTCATTATTGACTTTTGGGAAGACAAGGGAAATTAAAATTTAACCAGACTATCTTTAACCTTCTATAAGCTATACTACGATCTATAGTTTTTAAACTAGACATAGAAAATAACATTTATACAGTCACAAATTCGTCCAGGCACCAATAAGGAGCCTGTCTACGGTCATCATGTTTGCTCAATCAGCCCTGATGCCTTGGTTATTAGTACTCATTAGTTGACAATATTGGGTCATTTAGATGTCTAGTTAAAACTATTGACAAAATAAGGCAAAAGATAGAAGTTAGTTTCATAAAACGACTAGGATCTCCTACAGAATTGTGCATAGGACTCTAGTGAGTTGTGTGCCTGCTCTCTGCCAGCTTAGTGTGTTACACAAAATTTCGTATCCTGCTTCAGGCTTGCTGAAGAGATGGGATCTATGTGTCAAGGAAGAGCTGAAGTGATGGAAAAGATTAACTTTAAACAATACCTTGAGGAAGGTAATGGATTAGTTTCATGAGAGAGAAATATATAAAAATGGCAAATGGAAATGGAATATATATGTGGGGTACAATGTCTGAATGAAAGCAAAGACCATAGCCTGTTTTACCGTCATTGTATAAGCCTGTTGGGAGCAGGTGAGAGTTAATAATTTGCAGAGAACTTTAAAACCCATTATAAGAAAGTGTGTGCTTCATACCAGGAAAACATTGAGAGTTTTGATTGAGTATTTCAAGAAAGGAAATACTGTCACAGGATATTTATGGAAGTAAAGGGTAAATTTGTATTAGAGGGAAATCTTGAATATAGAGGAAACTGAAGAAGATGCTGTCTTAGTAACCCAGGAACGAGTTGGACCGTGGGCCAGTGTCATGTATATACAACTGAACATGTATCATAGGGGAGACATTGCAAATGTGTCCACGGAAATAGAAAGTAGGGAACTAAGACTATTAATCACTAATGATTATGGCAAACTTCGAGAAAGGTGATACTTGAGAAGGCAGGAATAAGAAGTCAATGAGATTGATTTTTAGCCCATTTAATTTTAGGCTTTGTTGGAATGTCTAAGTGGAGGTATACTTTTGGATGCCAAGAATAAGCACGTAACATACCTCATAGTAAATGACTTTTTTTTTTTTTGTGGTATGCGGGCCTCTCACCGCTGTGGCCTCTCCCGCTGCGGAGCACAGGCTCCGGACGCGCAGGCCCAGCGGCCATGGCCCACAGGCCCAGCCGCTCCGCGGCATGCGGGATCCTCCCGGACCGGGGCACGATCCCACGTCCCCTGCTTCGGCAGGCGGACTCTCAACCACTGCGCCACCAGGGAAGCCCGTAAATGACTTTTTAATCTGTCTGTGCTAGATGATAAAGTCCTTGAATTTAAAAATCATGTGTGTTTGCTCATCTCTTGATTTCCAGATCCTAGGTCAGTGCAAGCCTGTTTCATAGCATATGGTCAATACATATTACTTGAATGAATGCAAAGAAGGGATGAAGGCTAGAGGGTGGGGGAGGGAGGTTGACCATCAGCTTTCAGCTGGAGGATTCTCCATGGAGTCTTAAAGGTACATCCAAATTTACTAAATGGAGACAAGAAAAGGAGCATGGAAGGAGAATAGAATTAGTGCAGAGAAATAAGAGTTATTGTCAATGCACTTCTTTGTGAGTTCTTTAGTTTTCTACTAAGTGCCAAGAATTATACTGGGACAATGAAAAATGGTTGGGGTGGTGCTGGTGGGGAAGTCAAAGAATTTATATTCTATTTAGAAGAGATCTAAGTTAGGTGTTAAACCATGAGCACGGTATGAGGGTCATTGGATTTGGGGGAGAGAAAGTTGGCCTTAGAGAAGGAAAGGTGGCATGATAGATATCATAGGGGAGCTGACCCATCTATGAGGATTAAGGCGAGGGCTTGGCAGGGACAGTAAACAGATTAGAGAAGTTTACTAGCTGTGAAAGGAGCTAAAGCAGTCTTTTGAGAATCTTAAAGTTCTCATACTCTTCCTGTAGTCTGTATTATAAAATAATAGCTTTTTGGAATATAAATCATAATGTTACTTTATTTCTTCATGTCATTTATTTTTCACCCCCTGAGATCCAGGTGTATCTGGAGGCACAGAGGGTGTTGATATCTGTACCCCTCACCCCTACTTTCACTGGGGAGTCATTGGGCTAAAAACAGTTGAGCTGGTAACTGTCAGTTGTCATGGTCCTTTTTGCATTTTATCTTGTACAATGATGGAGAGAGGATGAGAAGGGGACAGTGAGACAGCAGAAAGGGAGAAATTAGTTTTGATGGGGGGGGAGCAGTAAGTGTCAATTTGTCATGGAACCAAATTATTTAACTTTTAAGAAAGCAGTCATTATGATGATATAATAACAGCGTTTTAGTGCGAGTTGTCAACAGACAGTAAGAACTTTTAATGAGGCCTCTAAAATAAAACCTTCATGGTACCCATGTGTTTGGGTTACTGTGATCCATTATTCTAATGCTTATTTTACTTCCCTCTTACATTGTGATTTATTATGCTTGAGGCTTTAGTGATTAATTCCTTAGGGAATGTATTTTAGAGCTTAAACGACTATTTTAACTTTTAACACTTCTAATTTAAATGTTTTCCTGTTTGCTAAATTTGAGAGAGATGAGAAGAATTTATTTTAACCATAAGGAATTGGAAGAATGGGGGAAAGAGTATTTCACTGAGTGTTCCGTTGAATAAAAAGGAGAATAGCCAGTGAGTGAAAAGTTGCCAGTTGCATTGTGTTGACAAGTGTGATTTGTGTGAGTCCCTCAAGAATGTAACAGGAGCATAATAAGAACATAAAAGCCACAGATCGTGTGGGTGAAGGAGTAGCCTGGAAATGGAAGGGAATGGCTATTAGTATATGTTGAAATTACTGTCTCAAAGAAACACAAGAGTTCTTACAATATATGTGTTGAAATTGTCTGCCCCTGAAAGCTGAAACTCAGAAGAATCATTCCAGAAACACCAGACAAAGTAATTATTTGAAGCTGTTTCCTTTTTAAGATTGCTTATTACTGAGCTAGAGAAATAGGATATAAATAGTGGTCTGTAATAAGCTGGTGAACAATCATTGTTGACTCCATGCGTTTCTGACTATTCTTCTGTAATAGTACTATTCCACGTACTTTTCGTCCTCGGTGTCTGGTGTTTCTTAAATGAGCTCCCGATTTACTTGATTTGCTCCCTTCTCTACTTCTTTGCTCTGCTTACCATGAGTTGTGTCCTGCTTGGGTTTTCAGATAGCAAGTTTTGTCAACAAGTCAGCCATAGACCTCTCCATCCTGCAGCGGTCCTTGGCCATTCTGGAGTCCATGGTGCTCAACAGCCATGACCTCTACCAGAAGGTGGCGCAAGAGATCACTATCGGCCAACTCATTCCCCATCTTCAAGGGTAAGCAAGATTGACTCCACCACAGTGGGAAGGGAAAATGCTTCAGGTGGACAGCCACCATAACCCCCTGGGAAAGGTTTCATATTGGTTTGACTAATACACAGAAAAAGAATCTTGATTTGGTATATAATCAAACCATGTCCCATGCTTGTCCCCCATCACACTGACATGGCACAGTTACTTGCCCCTGGGTGCTCCCCTTGTTTGCTTTTGTCACTGGTCTGCCCCCAGTGCCTTGGTAGGCACTCACTTCTGATCAATGTTGGTAGATATCAGTAGAGTTTTACTTTTAATAAGACACAATAGGACAATTTGTTCTCTTAAGTTCTCAACAGTCTTTATCCTTAATCATATAAAATAGTGCTTTCTGTGATATAATGAGAATTTTCATACTTAATTAGGAATTTTTAAAGCCAGACTTCTTTCTTAGGCTCCAGGTGATTACAATGGCCTTTGATTGCTGTATTCTATAATATACGAATTTTTTAAGAGGCTTGAGCTATGAGACAGCTGCCCTAGCAGACTTCGGTCTTTGGGGATCTCTCCTTCTCTCTATGCTTAGGTAACTAGTAAGGTTGCCTCCGATGATACAAGCCTGAGAAGGAATCCCTTGTACAATGCCACTTTATCAATTAAAGTATTTGGATTGCAGGTGGCAAGAAGCATCCTGAGCTAAGACAGGGAGTTTATTGAAAGGATACTGGCGCACTTTATAGAACCGAGGAATGACTTAAGTAGCTAAGCCTTGGGAAGGACAGAAACTATGGCCTCCTTGGAGTCTTCACAACAGGCCTTTTCTCTAGCGTACTGGCTGGCAGTCACGTGACTTGGCTCCCAGTAACTGCTGCCCCTGGTCTCTCAGGTCACACTGGCAGATTTTCAAGAAGAAACCTGATTGGCCTGTTTGGGTTGGGGGTGTAGGATGGGGATGCGAGGGAGTATTCAGTAGTTCTCAATCTACCGAAAATGTTGACTGTGTTTATAATATAAACTACCAAAGTGCATTAGACGTTTCCTTCATATGGAGGGGGTATGGTGACTAGAATGTAAAATGTTAAGTAACACAGTTTATGGATTGTGGCCTCAGGGGAAATTAACATATGCTCTAAAATGATGATTTTGTGTGAAATCTCTCTGGAAATAATACCAGTTTCACATGTCCCTGAATGTGAACTGTATCAACTTAAAAGTCTGTATCTTTTCTCTGAATCTCGAGGGCATCACTGTGCATTTATAGAGTGCTTTGCCAAGTGGAGAGTTTCTCATTTGCCAAGTGCTGTACTAAAGATTTTATATGCATTACCTCATTTTATCCTAAAGGCAGCTCCTTGAAATAGGAGTGTTTTTACCCAGTGTTACAGATGAGGAAACTGTGTAGGGACACCCTGTGAACTTGTCCAAGGCCACACAGCCGGGCTGTGGGGCACTGGGCTTAGAATTTCATCCTGCCAAAGGCTGTGTTCTAAGCTCTGCCTCTTCCTAAATTATCTCTAAATATAGCCTATAGGTCTCTGGTCCTTAGCCTTGGGTCCTTCTTATTTACTATTTACCATGCAGCTAACATTAGATCTTGGCTTTATTTGAAATTTCTGATTTCATTCCTGTGAAAAGCAAATTTGTAAGCATAAAAACCTATTCTTTTGTTATTTAAAAGTTTCTATTTGGTAGATAGCTAGTGGGAAGCAGCTGCATAGCACAGGGAGATCAGCTCCGTGCTTTGTGACTACCTAGGGGTGGGATAGGGAGGGTGGGAGAGAGACACAAGAGGGAGGGGATATGGGGATATATTGTATATAGAGCTGATTCATTGTGTTGTACAGCAGAAACTAGCACAACATTGTAAAGCAGTTATACTCCAATAAAGTGTTTTTTTTGTTTGTTTTTTTGGGTTTTTTTTTGTGGTATGCGGACCTCTCACTGCTGTGGCCTCTCCAGTTGCGGAGCACAGGCTCCGGACGCACAGGCTCAGCGGCCATGGCTCACGGGCCCAGCCGCTCCGCGGCATGTGGGATCCTCCCGGACCGGGGCACGAACCCGCGTCCCTTGCATCGGCAGGCGGACTCTCAACCACTGCGCCACCAGGGAAGCCCTCCAATAAAGATTTTAAATTAAAAAAAAAATTTCTATTTGAGAAATAGATTTTTAGAATATGTAATATTATTGCCATGGTGACAAAACAGTTTCCTTTATCATAAGCTCAGGAATGTAGGGAATACCCAGGACTATTCCCAGGTATACTTCATGCATCAGACAGAAAATCACATACACACACACACATACACACATACATCCCCTGGTCCATGTTTTTGACTCTAATAGAGGAGAAGTGGAGAGAGCCAGCTGGCCACCTGTATGTCTGGGTGATCTCCACTGAGCGTGTTTTGCCTGGCTAGCAATAGTAATTGTCCCCTCACTGTGTTTCGAGCCTCGTGATGGTCGAAATATTTTTTCAGTGCTGAATGCGTTTTCTAGGTCCTGGCTTTCTCTCTCATTATTTTGGGGGGACATAATCATGAGCTTTATCATGGTCTAACTCAGGGGTAGCCTCTTCTGACTTTCTGTATTACTGTGTGTCTTTACAGGACAGATCAAGAAATCCAAACCTATACCATTGCAGTGATTAATGCACTTTTCCTGAAGGCTCCTGATGAGAAGAGGCAGGTAAGTTGCACTTCTTTTGTCTTAAAGACTGTGCCCAGTTGTGCTGGCAACTTTTGGTGCAGAGAGAGCCTTCCCCTTCCCATCCCAGGAACTCCTGTGGGGCTCCTTGCTGCCCAGTGGTTTGCCTGGACAGCCTGAGATCATTCACAGATCCAGTGGGAACTAGGTGGAGATGGGCAAGCCCCTGTCTGATGAGGAAAGTTAGGAGTGTTCCAGTGGTAGAGCCCTTTCATCACATGAGACCCAACATAGAAGCCCAGAACAAAGAGATGAAATAAAGATGGAGCTCTGCCTCTGTGATGGATGCAGAGTTAGAAGCCCCTGTGATCTTCTGTCATTTCATTGGATACTCACTGGGTCCAGAGAGGGATTGTCCCCATTTGCCTGATGAAAAAACGTAGACCCTGAGAGTTGTCATGCTTTCCCCAGGGAGGTGTGAGATGGGAAGGTGAGAAGACAGGTTCTTCTTCAACTAGGGAAAGGACTATTATCAAGTGGTTGTAGAAGAAGTGGGTTTTTGCATGTCTTAGAATTTGGTTCACACCTCAGAATCCATTCCTGTTTTTTTTTCCATCAACATAACATACTTGTTACCTTGGTCACAATTTACTTCATTTACAAACTGGATGGAAATATGAGATTTTTCAACCTTTAGAAAGTGTACTGGGGAGCTTGATGACAGTTATCAATAAATTGTTTTAGGAGAATTTAGAAAGCTAGCATGCTACTGAACACTGTGTCAAGAATTTTATTTTTTTACTTTATTTTTTCGTTGCCAAGGATTTTAAATCTCAGTGGCTAAATGTGAAGGTTTCTGGTTTGTTTTCAATTTAGGATTGTTTGCTCATTCCTAGGGGCTATGTTTGCACAGTAAGTAGAGTGGCTTTCTAGTTTCCTGTGCTTTTTGGTTTGGTGTTGGCTGGAGCCAGGAGGTGCCTGTCCTCCCCAAGCCTATGCTCCAGGCTGGATTTTTAAGGGTGACTTTGCAGATCTTAAGTGGGATCATGGGTAGGGCCGCTCCTTTCATATTTATATCTAAATACTGGGCTCATGATAATTCCCATCATCCCAGCCAATTGCCTGGGCATGTTCACAAGCCTGACATGGGCAGCACATACATAAACCTGACATGGGCATTGAGAAGCTTGATCCTTCTACTGGCCAGGCCACTGATGGCTGCTTGTAGAGTGGGGTCAAGAGCCAGGTCAGAATGCTGATCGGACCTCTTGAGACTGTCTTTTTTCCTGTGGCTGGATTAGAGGAAATGAAAGCTCATGCTCACCCCAAGTGCTACGATTTCACTTGGATCTCTGCATCTAGACACGAGTAAGATGCATACACCTTGCATCTTTCTGTTACACTGAAACTACTGTTAATCTGTTGAATTGGAATTGAACGACCATGGAAAAATAGGGAATTAGATGCCAATCTATGCTGACTCCAGGACAATGATAACAATGAAAACATAATGGAGGATACCATTATGTTAGGAATACCATTAACATTAGGTTTGGATTCCGCTAATCAAATCATTTTTTATTTTTGAAAAATTAGGCTCCATGAGACTGACATGGTACAGTTTGTCTGTATATTGCTATATTAATAATAAATCACAAAGGGTAGTCTAATAACATTAAACCATTTAAGAAAACAATTCAACTAAGAAAGATAGGGTGTATATCAACCAGCAGAAAATCCAAAGTATTATATGACTAATTTAGTCTTTGAAATAAAAATGATGATACTTGTTGATAGAAAATTAACTTGGACTTTATAAACTATGTTGAATTTAAGATCAATCAGTGATTATTGTTGGTCAAGAAAATGAATATTTCGATTTTTAATTTTTAAAGTACATTTTAGTGAGTTAAGAGAGCGTTGGCTCAAAATTATTTTGAGTTCATAATGAAGAAAAGTTTATTTGTTGTTATTTTCTGAACATCAGTGGAGGCCTTTAAAGCAGAAGATCAAGCTAGTTGGTGACATCTTGCTGTATATTATATATTGTTATTGGCTTGTGTTTTGAAAGATTGAAAGGTCTGAATTTTTTTGGCAAACAGGAAAATTTCCCAAAGCCAGTCACCAGTGATAATATTTGAGGGTTTGCCATGCACCATGCCATGTTCAGTGTCTTACGTCATTTCATTTAATTCTCATATCTATAGAAAGTCTTATTATTTCCATTTTATAAATGAGGAAATTGAGAGTCAAAGGAAGTAGAGAACTTGACCGATTGCTGAGCTGATAAGAGTCAAAGCTAGAATCCCAACTTCATTCTTGCTCTTATCTGCAAAGCATCCCACTGAACGCCGGTCAAGGAGACATCACCTGCAGAATGGCCTTGTATTTGCCTGGTAAAGAACTTACTGACACCTGAAAGACATCAAGCCCATTTTCTTACTCCAATCAGATTAAAACATAATTCTAAACACTTATTTACTGGATTTACAGGAATGTCCCTTTTCTTGTTTGTTTGTTTGTCTTTTTAAAGCTTTTGGACATTGGATAAAATTCCACTTCAGTCAAAACATTTTATTTATTTCAACATTTCTTTCCAACTTGGGCTCAAACACATTGGTAGGACTCTATTATCTGGATTTTCTTTATTTTTCAAAATGTTAATGAATTTTGAAGGATTTTAAATACCTATACCTTATTTCTGCTTTTACTGAAGAAAAATATGACTAAAGTCAGATCTTTTTACTTGGCAGGCAGACCTGGGCGATATTTTTGTTTTGCATTCATTGAGTTGGCCTGCCTGAGAGAGCAGTGAACTTGGACCTGGGGTATAACTGCATCCTCTGTGGATGGTCCCCTGTCAGCCTCCCTGGGAGGTGGGGGGGTTGGGTCATGCTTTCCCCTGCCTCCTAGGTATTGGAGACTCTCCCTTTTCCTGCCCAAACAAAGGGAAGGGGTGCTTGTTTTGTGGGAGAGGGGATGGCTATTAGGTGGGCAAGTGGATCCTTTTTCTTACAACTGGTTGCCATTATTTATTTTATTATTTTCATGGCAAAGAAGTTGGTCAGATCCCTTCCAAATTTCTCTACAAATATTTATGGCTTTGATAAGGATTATTTTAAAAAACCCCTTTATAGTTAAAATATTTGATAGAAAAATCCGAAAATACAGATTCCAAAGGAAGAAATTTTAAAGAAACCTATAATTGCATTCCCAGAGAGGGAACCACTGCAACTACACACATCTGTGGGACTGTCATGGTCCTACTTCTTGCTTTTTGTGCAAAGACTCTCCTGCAGACATCATTTTTTCACTAGATGTGATCATACGGCATGCACTGTTTTTTTGTTTCTTTTTAACTGCTTTTAAAACTAAAGAAGATTTTGTGGACATCTTTCCATGTCATACAGGCAGACCTCGTTTTACTGCATTTCCCTTTATTGTGCTTTGCAAATGCTGTGTTATTTTACATGTTGAAAGTTTGTGGCAACCCTGCATCGACCATGTCTACTGGCACCATTTTCCGACAGCATTTGCTCACATGGTGTCTCTGGTAATTCTTGCAAAATTTCAAGCCCTCCATCAGCAAAAAGATTATGAGTCTGTGAAGGTTTAGATGATGTTATCATTTTTTAGCAATAAAGTATTTTAAAATTAAGGTATGTACATTGCTTTCTTAGACAAAATATATTGCATACATAATAGACTATAGCATAGTGTAAACATAACTTTTATGTGCGCTGGGAAACCAAAATATTAGTGTGACTCACTTGATTGTGGTATTTGCTGTATTGTGGTGGTCTGTAACCAAACTTGCACTATCTCTGAGGTATGCCTGTATCCATATCTATCTATATACTTTTATATCATCCTAATGGTATAAAATATTCTCCATAGATTCTCACATTCACTCAAACCATTCCTTAATATTGGGCAAAAAAAAAAAAAAAAGTCCATTATGTGGACAAGGATTTTTCTGTTTTCTCTCTGATCAAGTTCCTGTTCCTTTAGGAGGGTAGCGGGATGTTTTATGAAACATTCATTGCCTACTCTGTGCCAACCATTGTGCTGTGGCTGAGAATGCAAAGATGAAAAGGACAGTCTTTGTGCCCTTGAGAAGACCACACTCTTATGCAGAAGATAAATATTTTAAGCAGCTCATTATAATAATTGCTGTAGTAGATGTTGGAAATATACTGTCCCTTCTAACTTATTTTAAAAATGGTTAAGTCGATAGGCTGACTTAGGCACAGAGAATTTTTTTCTTTTTTTTTTGTTTGTGTGTCAATAAAGCAGTAATTTCATTTTTATTAAAGAAAAGGAATTATAAAAGAACGTTGGGCCTTTTGTTTTCATCTGATCCAAGAAGAAAAAAGATGGACCTTCCTGTTTTGATCAGGAAGAAAGCATGGCTTTCTGCGACCCATGGAAGGGCAGTTCCTTCTGGATTGCCATTTAACTTGTTTCCGATGGTGTCCTCATCCTTGCCTTCTTGTTTTCAAGAGGCTGGAAGAGGACTTAGTATTGGGTTTTGTTGTTGTTGTTTTTTAAAAATTTTTTTGGAGTATAGTTAATTTACAATGTTGTGTTACTTTCTGCTACACAGCAAAGTGAATCAGTTATACGTATACCTGTATCCACTCTTTTTTTAGATTCCGTTCCCATATAGGTCATTCCAGAGTATTGCGTAGAGTTTCCTGTGCTATACAGTAGGTCCTTATCAGTTATCTATTTTATATATAGTAGTGTAGTATTGGATTGACTTTGATGCCATCTAGCCCTTTTAGATCACCTTAGCGTATTTGTGTGCTTTTCTCTTCAACGCAGCGGGTCAGCAGGGGCGTTAAAATTAAGCTGTAACGTCTAACGGAGTGCTCTGAATTTCCATTCCTTCTTCTCTCCTGCTGGCTTTCCTTTCTGTGGTGGCGATGGCCGTTAGGTTGGTGTAGAGAGCAGTGTTGACATCCTTGATTGTCCTCTGACTGTAAGTCCCCACGTTCCCTTTGTCAGCACAAAGTGGGCCTTGCACTCCCATTCTGCCCCCGTCCAGCCCTGCCTGTGCGCCCCCTCGTACTTCCTCCCTGGGTTCTGAGTTCTCCTTGCTATCTCCAAGTTTATTTTGACCTTGATCGAATTCATGGTTGTGTTTTTAAATCATAGCTTAGTTTCTTCTCTACTCATTAAGAGTAGTGATACTAAAAATACCCCCCCCCCACCACCACCACCAGAAAACAACATTCAAGTGACTTCCTGAATATGAGCAGTATTTTTCCTTTGGGATGTTTGTACCAAGACTGTGTTCCACTATTTCATTTCCCCTTAGTACCTGTTTGACAATATTCAGAAAGGGCATCTGTGAATCATTTCATTTAATAAAATCACCTGCAAATCCTCTATGCCAGTCAGGCAGGCCAAAGCACAAAGCACAGCCTGCAGAGTTGAGGCCCAGGAATGCTGAGTGCGGCCCCTAGGGCTTTGCATCTGCCCAGATGTTTGTCCTTTGCTAAAACTTCACTCAGTTCATTTGCATAGACTATTAAGGCCTGGGGTATGTACTACTCACTCTTTGGTTTTGCACAGATTAAGATGAAATGGCTTTTAGAAGTCTTAGACCTTTAAAGTGATGGCTCTCTAGTATTGAAATCTCCTCTGTGCAGGTGTTATGTTGCCTTGTAGTAAAAACTCTGCACATATACAGTCTAATAAAATCTGATGAGCCATTCCAGTGGGGAGCCATCGCTTTCATTTGCAGTGTTTGATTTTTATTCAGCACTTACCTTTTCCTGGAAGGAGGAAATTCCCAAGAAAACAAAGAAAAGAAATTTGCAGGTGCCAGGTTTCCTTCCTTTGCTGTTGGCTACTGCTTTGTTATCTAAACAACATTCAAAAAGTAATTCCAATACTACTATCCACTTGAGTCCTTTCTTTGTTAAGAAATACTGCTGATATCCAGTTTTGAAGCACGCCCCAGGATAGAGTCATCTGGGGCTATGTGGAAATGTATCTTTCTAACCAAAGCTTTCCTGGCCGTGTGTTTTTCTTCCACAGGAGATGGCGAATATTTTGGCTCAGAAGCAACTGCGTTCCATCATCTTAACAGTGAGTACCTATGTGCTGTGACCACCTTGTTGGGAAGGAATGGTCTGGTGTATTTATTCATCTCCTCTTTTGGCTTGGTTTTGTGACTTGCTTCTGTGGTGAAGCAGTAGTAACTAGAAAGGAGGAAAAAGTGTGCTTTTGGAAATGGAATAAACAAAGCTCTCCCACAGGAATGGCCTCATGATTGGAGGGAGAGCGTCTCTGGAACTGCTCTAGAGAGAAACGCATTCCGGCAGGAAGGGTTGGAAATCTCTCTCCGGTGGGGCAGGTTTATTATACTCACTGAAGCTTTAGCTTTGCGTTTAAGGAAATCAGGGGCAGTCTGACTTTAAAAATTCCACCAGTATGAGCTTATACTGTTTTTAGTGAGGAAACTAGCTGGAAACATATCAGACTCTGAGAGAAGTCCTGAAATTTCGACCATCATTTTCCCGGGCCCCTTTCCTAGAGAAAGGCAAGAAAGACAGACATGAAACCCACTCATTAACTGTGATGCGAAAAAGACCTGAAACCTCAGTGGAAAAGAAGCTCTACATGTTATGTTGTGAATGTTTAGAAATAAATCAAATAGCAAGATTTCCTGAGGCCTTATCTGCTACTTGACTTCTAACCAAAGGCTGAAAGAAGCATGTGTGATTGATTCTTCTGCTTACCAAAAAAAAAAAAAGTGCTCGTGTAATTCTGAAAAGTTCTACAAGCTTATAGTTACACACACACACATACACACATTCCAATACAATGAGGCCTTTAAAAATTAAAAACCTTATGAGGGCAAAGAAAATAAATATTCTAGAACCCAAAGCCAATAATAATGACCACAATTTGTCATCAAGTTTCATGTTAAACTTCCTGGCTGTTAAGGATAAAGAGAAACCATATGAGTGTAATTTTCACTGTTCGATAAAAGAGGTACCCCAGTTCTTCGGGGGATGACATATTTTGCCCCCTGGAACTGGAATCTGAAATGGGTATTGTTAGAACATTCTAATAGATTCTTGGTCCAAGAGTGGCTTTTTAGAAATCACAGAGAGATTCATAATACGGTTATTTTTTATACTGGCTCTCAATAAAGGTGGAAGCAGTGATTTTATTTATTTATTTTTGGCTGCATTGGGTCTTTGTTGCGGTGCGTGGGCTTCTCATTGCCGTGGCTTCTCTTGTTGTGGAGCACAGGCTCTAGGCATGTGGGCTTCAGTAGTTGCAGCACGCGGGCTCAGTAGTTGTGGCTCGCGGGCTCTAGAGCGCAGGCTCAGTAGTTGTGGTGCATGGGCTTAGTTGTTCTGCGGCATGTGGGATCTTCCCAGACGAGGGCTCGAACCCATGTCCCCTGCATTGGTAGGCAGATTCTTAACCACTACGCCACCAGGGAAGCCCCCTGAAGCAGTGATTTTAAAGCATAGTTCAGTGAAGGTGTTTGTGCAGGGGAGGAGAATGGGGAGATAAAGGAGTAGAAACTTGGAATTAAGGTCTTAGCCTGTTGTTGGTATCACCTTGGTAAGGCAGTTGGAGTTAGATTACCCAGAGATGGGGTGGGTGGAATGACTGTGGCCATCATGTCTCAAAGATCAGTTTGTTTCAATGGGACTTTTTATATGAGATTTTGATGGCTAGAAGTTCAAGGTTGGTATTCTCTGGCAGTAACTTGGAGTGCAGATACTTTTGAGTTGCTAATAAAATAGATACCCTTATGCTCTAGTACCCATACACTTAGATACTCAACATATACTATGAATTAACATTCTATTGGGAAGATTGGAAGATATGAGGTTTGATTCTCCCCCCATCCCATTGCCTGGCGTCCCACCCCCCAACCTCTATAATTTTGGTTCAGCCACTTCCTTCTATTCCTCATTCTTCACCCCACCCCTCCTTCTTCAATTGCTTATTTCGATATGGTGCTCAGAGCTGGCTGAGGAGTCCAGGTGCACGTCAGGTTGGGGGCACCCAGAGAAAGTTCTTTGAGACAGCAAGATGTGGTTGGGTCTGGCACGTTCAAAATAACTCATTTGAACGGGTGTTTCACCACTTTGACTGGTTGGTTGGCAGTTTTAAGGCACAACAGTGGTCTCTGACAAATTGGATGTATATTAGACCCAAATGCTGCCTCCCGTTTCAAACCCAACCCTGGTGTGGACGAAGGCCCCCATATCTGTCTCCTGCCACTCCTTTTATATTTGTTCCATTTTGGTTCTGTTTCAAAGGGGAAGGGTCATTTTTTTTAAAAAGAATTCATTGTTGGGCTTCCCTGGTGGCACAGTGGTTGGGAGTCCGCCTGCCGATGCAGGGGACACGGGTTCGTGCCCCGGTCCGGGAAGATCCCACATGCTGCGGAGCATCTGGGCCCGTGAGCCATGGCCGCTGAGCCTGCGCGTCCGGAGCCTGTGCTCCGCAACGGGAGAGGCCACAATAGTGAGGGGCCCGCATACCGCAAAAAAAAAAAAAAAAGAATTCATTGTCAACAGGTGAATAAAAAGTAATATATATGAATTGACTCACTGCATTGTGGTGACAGTAGTTACTGTACAGTTTCCACGGTGAATTAACTACAAACCTGATAGTTACTTGGCTTTTGTGTGATGCTTCTAAAACTTTTCCCCGTTGAGAAGTGGGATCACTTGTCAGAGACAGTGGCAGGGTTAAGATGATGGCAAAATTGCTTACAATACATGTGCACCGTTCATTTCTCTACTGCAGGCAAGGGATGCTTCTGTTGTAGAAATCCACAGTTCTTCTCAAGGTGCTTTCATTTCAGGCACACCTTCTCTTGGTTTATATGGAGGTAATCACCACCGAATTTCCACTGCCTTCCCCACCTCCACTCTTCACTGCACACAGTAGGTCTTTTCTCCACTTCTGGCCTAAAGAGCAGGAACCTTACTGGGTCCTGAGATGCAAAGGAATGCTCCAGGGTCACCTGTGTACTCATCTTTCTCCTGAAGGGTGGTTCCACCCACTTACATCCCTCATGCTTCCAGATAAGGACTTCTGAGGTTCTGCTTGACATCATGATCAGGGGGGTAACTTAGGTTATTTGCTTTTTCTTTCTTCCTTTGTTTAAAAAAATTTCACTTGTAAACCATCTCCCTAGCATGTCATCCGAGCTCAGCGGGCCATCAACAATGAAATGGCACACCAGCTGTACGTGCTGCAGGTGCTAACCTTTAACCTTTTGGAAGACAGGATGATGACTAAGATGGATCCCCAGGACCAGGTGAGTGCTCGTTAGACAATGGTAAAAGCACATGAGGGAAAGAGTGTCATTAAAAGTCTTTCCTTGGGCTACTTGGAAACCAGGAGGTTTTAGGTGATGATAATATTATTTTATTATCATCTCAGGACTTAAGGGAATGGATTTAAAATTTAGGTGAATCTAGGATCAGAGAATAAAATAAATGAATTATTTCATTATGCATCAAACACATGCATATTCTTTCTTTATTGGATAAGAAAGCTTGACGTCACATGGCTGCAAACATTGGCCCTTGGCCCCAATACCTTCAACGGTGATAGCTTTGGAGTCAGGTTCCCAGAACACCTAGCCACTTGGTAGCTCTGTGTGAGATTGATTCTGCAGGCTGAAGGAGTAATTTCCATTCTCCAGTGATCAGTGCCACGGGTGGAGGTCCCAGGTTACATCTGATTTCTGGGCTTACATCTTTGTCAGTTGTCTCTTTGCTATAATTCTCTCTAGGTCTCTGGTTGTTGTGCATGAAAAGTTAAGTCTCGATCCAAAACGCTTTGGGGGAACTTTACTGTGTGAGGACGGAGTGAGAGGAAACAGCTGGGAGCCCTGCTGTAGCACATTTTCAACTTAAATAGCGCTGCAGCTTTGGAAAGGAAAACACTCATTACTGGCACGTGAGGGTCTGATCTCTAGCAGATGTGGATGCACATGCAAACTGTGTAACCACCGCAGCACTTCATTCATGGCGTGAGGCCATGAGATTAGGAATGATGGAGAGGCTTCGAGCAGCTGTCTAACATGCCCCACGCTTTTGGCAAGACCAAGTGCGATCACCCCAGAGAGATGCGACTGTCTTACTACTTCTAGTACGAAAGGCAATGTGCCTTAGGGTGAAACAGCCCTCCCTGCTTGGAAATTGCCTCCTTTTATCTAAAAGATACATTTTTTCTTATTGTGGTTAAATACGCCTCACAGAAAATTTACCATTTTAACCATTTTTAAGGTTTGTTTCTATGAAGTCACTTCTCAGTGGCGTTAGGGATCCCTTGTCACTTACATATTGTTCACAAACCTTACGGGCCTCTTGCTTTATTTCTGACAGTACAGGAGTCCCAGGTCCTCTAATTTTTTTTTTTTTTTTTCCAATCACAAGCCTTCCATCATATTTGGGGCTCTCATTTAGAACTTCACGAGGCAATTGATATCAGTGCTCCAAGTGGTTTTGCTGTGAGGGTAATTGTGGAGTAAAGCCAGGGCTGACCAGCAGGGAGAGTGGCAGGAGGAAAAGAAGTATACAGAGCTGTAACTTAGGACATTGGTTGCCTTTTATCGGTTTTTCTTTCTCCTGTATGCAGTGATTCATTTAGACCCTGGGGAACGAGGGAGTAGATGTAACGCCACACAGTGAAGGCAGCTCTCTCTCCCCCTCCCATTTTTGCTCCCTAACCCCTTCAGGCTCAGCGGGACATCATATTTGAACTTCGAAGAATTGCTTTTGATGCAGAGTCTGAACCAAATAACAGCAGCGGCAGCATGGAGAAGCGCAAGTCCATGTACACCCGGGATTATAAAAAACTTGGCTTCATTGTAAGTAAGACATCTCCAGTAAGCTCTCCTTCCAGCATCCCGGGGCCTGACCTCAGCCACATAACTGATGTCTCCTCCAAGCGTGTGGTCCTCTTGTGCCTTACAGAATAGTTTCCACATTTTCCAGATGTTTAGCTGGTTTAAACAAGATCACATGAAAATCTCTTCTGGCTGCAGTGAAATGGAATAACTTGCACAAGTGTGACTAATACTGAGTTTGTTTATTCAGTTCTGATTAAGTGTAACCAAGAGTAGTTAGCTCGGAAAGCATCTAGACTTCATTAAATCTACTTCACAAGAGGCTTAAGGTTCTATTTGAATTAAATGGGTGATGGCAGCTGTGGGATGGATCTTATTACTGGGCTAGTGATTGGATTATTCACATACATCGATTTCGTATCAAAATCAAATTGAGTCTCCTGAAATTTAATCACGATCTGATTTATGCAATTTATATTTTCCTAAAAGTTTTGTCTTGCTACGGATGATGATATCTCCTAGATTTTCTTTCTTTCAGTTTGCAAATCAGAACACAGATTGTCCTGAATATAAACTGTTGTTCTTGTTTCTACTTCTGGTCTATTCTTGCTTTTATCACCATCATATTTCTATATGACCTTTGGCTAATTAATCTCAAATTCTGAAGGTGTAAATTTGGGTTTCTTGTTTACCTCCTTCATAAGCATCATAAATGAGATTTCTGGCTTCAGTGATTAGAAATCACCAGGCATTATTTTTTTAGTTTTTCACACACACACATTGTATTTTATTTTTACAAGAGATAAATAAACTGACACCAAGCATTGTAAGTGGATGACCACAACAAAAGCAAGAATGATTGCAATTACCAAACACGAAACACACTCATACGATTGTCATAATATTGACATTAAGTCCACTAATCCTCCACTGTAACAGCTCCTTTGCAGTGAAAATTGATTTGTATATTTTTTGCCTCTGAGTCCTTGTGGGATTTTTTTTTTATTCAAACAGAAAGTCACAAAAATTATAATCATTCTCATCAGTTCACTCAGTCCCATGTGATTCTTTTTATCTTGATCTTTTGTTAGCACTTTTATGAATTCATCAGTTTTCCATTAGAGTTCTGAAAATGCTTATTCATTCAGCTCAACAGCACAGTCCGTTACCAGAAACCTGTACTTGTCAGAGTCTTTTCCATGAATTCCTTGAAGATGAAAACCTTTTATAGCAACATTTTTGCAAAAGGATCAGAGCACACCCAGAACTGTCTGTAAATGACAAAAGACTTAAAAATGACCGCGGTTAAAGATTTCATGAAAGTTCATAATAATGCAATTGACAAGGAAATTTAGTTATTTCTGAGATATACATTTTAAAGTAATGACTAGAATTTTGACTTATAACATTATACCAGAACATATAAGATTTTTAGAAATTTCATGTCATGTCTGAAACACTTATATTAACATATTTCCATACAAATAACCCAAAGAAAGTTTAGTAGTTGTTTTTGTTTGTTTCCTTGTTTGTCTTTTTATACTGCAGGTTCTTACTAGTCATCAATTTTATACATATCAGTGTACACATGTCAATCCCAATCGCCCAATTCAGCACACCACCATCCCCATCCCACTGCGGTTTTCCCCCCTCGGTGTTCATACATCTGTTCTCTACATCTGTGTCTCAACTTCTACCCTGCAAACCAGTTCATCTGTACCATTTTTCTAGGTTCCACATGCATGCGTTAATATATGATATTTGTTTTTCTTTTTCTGACTTACTTCACTCTGTATGACAATCTCTAGATCCATCCACGTCTCTACAAATGACCCAATTTCATTCCTTTTTATGGCTGAGTAATATTCCATTGTATATATGTGCCACATCTTCTTTATCCATTCGTCTGTCGATGGGCATTTCGGTTGCTTCCATGACCTGGCTATTGTAAATAGTGCTGCAGTGAACATTGGGGTGCATGTGTCTTTTTGAATTATGGTTTTCTCTGGGTATATGCCCAGTGGTGGGATTGCTGGGTCATATGGTAATTCCATTTTTAATTTTTTAAGGAACCTCCGTACTGTTCTCCATAGTGGCTGTACCAATTTACATTCCCACCAACAGTGCAAGAGAGTTCCGGTTTCTCAACACCCTCTCCAGCATTTGTTGTTTGTAGATTTTCTGATGATGCCCATTGTAACTGGTGTGAGGTGATACATCATTGTAGTTTTGATTTCAGTTTCTCTAATAATTAGTGACGTTGAACAGCTTTTCATGTGCTTTTTCGCCATCTGTATGTCTTCTTTAGAGAAATGTCTATTTAGGTCTTCTGCCCATTTTTGGATTGAGTTGTTTCTTTCTTTAATATTGAGCTGCATGAGCTGTTTATATATTTTGGAGATTAATCCTTTGTCCGTTGATTCGTTTGCAAATATTTTCTCCCATTCTGAGGGTTGTTTTTTCATCTTGTTTATGGTTTCCTTTGCTGTGCAAAAGCTTTGAAGTTTCATTAGGTCCCATTTGTTTATTTTTGTTTTTATTTCCATTACTCTAAGAGATGGATCAAAAAAGATCTTCCTGTGATTTATGTCAAAGAGTGTTCTTCCTATGTTTTCCTCTAAGGGTTTTATAGTGTCTGGTCTTACATTTAGGTCTCAAATCCATTTTGAGTTTATTTTTGTGTATGGTGTTAGGGAGTGTTCTAATTTCATTCTTTTACATGTAGCTGTCCAGTTTTCCCAGCACCACTCATTGAAGAGACTGTCTTTTCTCCATTGTATATCCTTGCCTCCTTTGTCATAGATTAGTTGACCATAGGTGCGTGGGTTTATCTCTGGGCTTTCTATCATGTTCCATTGATCTATGTTTCTGTTTTGGTGCCAGTACCATATTGTCTTGATTACTGTAGCTTTGTAGTATAGTCTGAAGTCAGGGAGTCTGATTTGTCCAGCTCCGTTTTTTTCCCTCAAGACTGCTTTGGCTATTCGGGGTCTTTTGTGTCTCCATACAAATTTTAGGATGATTTGATATAGTTCCATAAAAAATGCCATTGGTAATTTGATAGGGATTGCATTGAATCTGTAGATTGCTTTGGGTAGTATAGTCATTTTCACAATATTGATTCTTCCAGTCCAAGAACATGGTATATCTCTCCATCTGTTGGTATCATCTTTAATATCTTTCATCAGTGTCTTAATAGTTTTCTGCATACAGGTCTTCTGTCTCCCTAGGTACGTTTATTCCTAGGTATTTTATTCTTTTTGCTGTAATGGTAAATGGGAGTGTTTCCTTAATTTCTCTTTCAGGTTTTTCATCATTAGTGTATAGGAATGCAAGAGACTTCTGTGCATTAATTTTGTATCCT
Organism: Aethalodelphis obliquidens; assembly: GCF_003676395.1. Lineage (NCBI taxonomy): Eukaryota > Metazoa > Chordata > Mammalia > Artiodactyla > Delphinidae > Aethalodelphis > Aethalodelphis obliquidens. The sequence goes on from NW_020837949.1 coordinate 40,226,885, forward strand.
GCAACTTTACCAAATTCATTGATTAGCTCTAGTAGTTTTCTGGTGGCATCTTTAGGATTCTCTATGTATAGTATCATGTCATCTGCAAACAGTGACAGTTTTACTTTTTCTTTTCCAAGTTGTATTCCTTTTTTTCTTTCTCTTCTCTGATTCCTGTGGCTAGGACTTCCAAAACTATGTTGAATAATAGTGGTGAGAGTGGACATCCTTGTCTCGTTCCTGATCTTAGAGGAAATGCTTTCAGTTTTTCACCATTGAGAATGCTGTTTGCTGTGGGTTTGTCGTATATGGCCTTTATTATGTTGAGGTAGGTTCCCTGTATGCCCACTTTCTGGAGAGTTTTTATCATAAACGGGTGTTGAATTTTGTCAAAAGCTTTTTCTGCATCTGCTGAGATGATCATATGGGTTTTATTCTTCCATTTGTTAATATGGTGTATCACAAGGATTGATTTGCGTGTATTGAAGAATCCTTGTGTCCCTGGGATAAATCTCACTTGGTCATGATGTATGATCCTTTTAATGTGTTGTTGGATTCTGTTTGCTAGTATTTTGTTGAGGATTTTTACATCTATATTCATCAGTGATATTGGTCTGTAATTTTCTTTTTTCGTAGTATCTTTGTGTGGTTTTGGTATCAGGGTGATGGTGGCCTCATAGAATGAGTTTGGGAGTGTTCCTTCCTCTGCAATTTTTTGGAAGAGTTTGAGAAAGATGGGTGTTAGCTCTTCTCTAAATGTTTGATAGAATTCGCCTGTGAAGCCATCTGGTCCTGGACTTTTGTTTGTTGGAAGATTTATATCGCAGTTTCAATTTCATTACTTGTGATTGGTCTGTTCATTTTTTCTGTTTCTTCCTGGTTCAGTCTTGGAAGGTTATATCTTTCTAAGAATTTGTCCATTTCTTCCAGATTGTCCATTTTATTGGCATAGAGTTGCTTGTAGTAGTCTCTTAGAATGCTTTGTATCTCTGTGGTGTCTGTTGTAACTTCTCCTTTTTCATTTTTCATTTTATTGATTTGAGTCCTCTCCCTCTTTTTCTTGATGAGTCTGGCTAAAGGTTTATCAATTTTGTTTATCTTCTCAAAGAACCTGCTTTTAGTTTTATTGATCTTTGCTGTTGTTTTCTTTGTTTCTATTTCATTTATTTCTGCTCTGATCTTTATGATTTCTTTCCTTCTGCTAACTTTGGGTTTTGTTTGTTCTTCGTTCTCTAGTTCCTTTAGGTGTAAAGTTAGATTGTTTACTTGAGATTTTTTTTGTTTCCTGAGGTAGGCTTGTATAGCTATAAACTTCCCTCCTAGAACTGCTTTTGCTGCGTCCCATAGGTTTTGGATCGTCGTGTTTTCATTGTCATTTCTCTCTAGGTATTTTTTGATTTCCTCTTTGATTTCTTCAGTGATCTCTTGGTTATTTAGTAACATATTGTTTAGCCTCCATATGTTTGTGTTTTTTACGTTTTTTCCCCTGTAATTCATTTCTAATCTCAGAGCATTGTGGTCAGAAGAGACACTCGATTTGATTTCAATTTTCTTAAATTTACTGAGGCTTGATTTGTGATCCAAGATATGATCTATCCTGGAGAATGTTCCATGTGCACTTGAGAAGAAAGTGTAATCTGCTGTTTTTGGATGGAATGTCCTACAAATATCAGTTAAATCTATCTGTTCTCTTGTGTCATTTAAAGCTTGTGTTTCCTTATTTATTTTCATTTTGGATGATCTGTCCGTTGGTGTAAGTTAGGTGTTAAAGTCCCCCACTATTACTGTGTTACTGTCGATTTCCTCTTTTATAGCTGTTATCAGTTGCCTACGTATTGAGGTGCTCCTATGTTGGGTGCATATATATTTATAATCGTTATATCTTCTTGGATTGATTCCTTGATCATTATGTAGTGTCCTTCCTTGTCTCTTGTAACATTCTTTATTTTAAAGTCTATTTTATCTGATATGAGTATAGCTACACCAGCTTTCTTTTGATTTCCATTTGCATAGAATCTTTTTCCATCCCCTCACTTTCAGTCTGTATGTGTCCCTAGGTCTGAAGTGGGTCTCTTGTAGACAGCATATATATGGGTCTTGTTTTTGTATCCATTCAGCAAGCCTGTGTCTTTTGGTTGGAGCATTTAATCCATTTATGTTTAAGGTAATTATCGATATGTATGTTCCTATGACCATTTTCTTAATTGTTGTGGGTTTGTTTCTGTAGGTCCTTTTCTTCTCTTGTGTTTCCCACTTAGAGAAGTTCCTTTAGCATTTGTTGTAGAGCTGATTTGGTGGTGCTGAATTCTCTTAGCTTTTGTTTGTCTGTAAGGCTTTTGATTTCTCCATTGAATCTGAAAGAGATCCTTGCCAGGTAGAGTAATCTTGGTTGTACGTTCTTCCCTTTCATCACTTTAAGTATATCATGCCACTCCCTTCTGGCTTGTAGAGTTTCTGCTGAGAAATCAGCTGTTAACCTTATGGGAGTTCCCTTGTATGTTACTTGTCATTTTTCCCTGGCTACTTTTTTTTTTTTTAACTTCTTTATTGGAGTATAATTGCTTTACAATGGTGTGTTAGTTTCTGCTTTACAGCAAAATGAATCAGTTATACATATACATATGTTCCCATATCTCTTTCCTCTTGCATCTCCCTCCCTCCCACCCTCCCTATCCCACCCCTCCAGGCAAAGCACTGAGCTGATCTCCCTGTGCTATGTGGCTGCTTCCCACTAGCTATCTACCTTAGTAGTAGATAGTGTATATATATGTATATAGTATATATACATATATATACATATATAGTGTATACATATATATACATATATAGTGTATAGTGTATATATGTATATATGTCCATGCCTCTCTCTTGCTTTGTCACACCTTACCCTTCCCCCTCCCCATATCCTCAAGTCCATTCTCTAGTAGGTCTGTGCTTTTATTCCTGTCTTACCCCTAGGTTTTTACATTTTTTTTTCTTAAATTCCATATATATGTGTTAGCATACGGTTCCCTTGCTACTTTCAATAATTTTTCTTTGCCTTTAATTTTTGCCAATTTGATTACTATGTGTCTCGGCATGTTTCTCCTTGGGTTTATCCTGTATGGGACTCTCTGCGCTTCCTGGACTTGGGTGGCTGTTTCCTTTCCCATGTTACGGAAGTTTTTGACTATAATCTCTTCAAATATTTTCTCGGGTCCTTTCTCTCTTCTCCTTCTGGTACCCCTATAATGCGAATATTGTTGTGTTTAATGTTGTCTCAGAGGTCTCTTAGGCTGTCTTCATTTCTTTTCATTCTTTTTTCTTTATTCTGTTTTGCAGCAGTGAATTCCACCATTCTGTCTTCCAGGTCACTTATCCGTTCTTCTGCCTCAGTTATTTTGCTATTGATTCCTTCTAGTGTAGTTTTCATTTCAGTTATTGTATTGTTCATCTCTGTTTGTTCTTTAATTCTTCTAGGTCTTTGTTAAACATTTCTTGCATCTTCTTGATCTTTGCCTCCATTTTTTTTCCGAGGATCATCCTCACTATCATTATTCTGAATTCTTTTTCTGGAAGGTTCCCTATCTCCACTTCATTTAGTTGTTTTTCTGGGGTTTTATCTTGTTTCTTCATCTGGTACATAGCCCTCTGCCTTTTCATCTTTTCCATCTTTCTGTGAATGTGGTTTTTCTTCCACAGGCTGCAGGATTGTAGTTCTTCTTGCTTCTGCTGTTTGCCCTCTGGTGGATGATGCTATCTAAGAGGCTTGATGGGAGGGACTGGTGGAGCTGACTGTTGCTCTGGTGGGCAGAGCTCAGTAAAACTTTAATCCACTTGACTGTTGATGGTTGGGGCTGGGTTCCCTCCCTGTTGGTTGTTTGGCCTGAGGCAACCCAACACTGGAGCCTACCTGGGCTCTTTGGTGGGGCTAATGACAAACTCTGGGAGGGCTCATTCCAAGGAGTACTTCCCAGAACTATTGCTGCCCATGTCCTTACCCGCAGGGTGAGCCACAGCTACCCCCCGCCTCTGCAGGAGACCCTCCAAAACTAGCAGGTAGGTCTGGTTCAGTCTCCCCTGGGGTCACTGCTCCTTCCCCTGGGTCCCGATGCACACACTACTTTGTGTGTGCCCTCCAAGAGTGGAGTCTCTGTTTCCCCCAGTCCTGTCGAAGTCCTGCAATCAATTCCCACTAGCCTTCAAAGTCTGATTCTCTAGGAATTCCTCCTCCCGTTGACAGACCCCCAGGTTGGGAAGCCTGACATGGGGCTCAGAACCTTCACTCCAGTGGGTGGACTTCTGTGGTATAAGTATTCTCCAGTCTGTGAGTCACCCACCCAGCAGTTATGGGATTTGATTTTACTGTGATTGCACCCCTCCTACCATCTCATTGTGGCTTTTTTTTGTCTTTGGATGTGGGGTATCTTTTTTGGTGAGCTCCAGTGTCTTCCTGTCGATGATTGTCCAGCAGCTAGTTGTGAGTCTGGTGTTCTCGTAAGAGGGAGTGAGAGCAGTTCCTTCTACTCTGCCATCTTGGTTCCTCCAACCCAGGCATTATTTTATAACTGCAAATACTCTTTTCTTGAATTCACACACACACACACACATACACACATATTAATATTTATTTATACACATTGGTATCCATGCCTTATTGTTATTTGGGAAACCTTGTCTTTCATGGGAATTGTCTTTGAAAATGTTTCCACATCAGGTACGTGGGTTGTTTTTCATTACTGAAGAGTTTTTATTATTTGGATGTACTACAGTTTATTTAACCAAGCTCTTTTACTGAGTGTTTAAGTGTTTTGAAATTACCAAGAAGTCCATAATTAACATCTTTGCCACCCAGTATTTATGTACATCCATGATCATGTTATTAGGGTAAATCTGTGGAACTGGCATTTCTATGGTATATATTTTTAAAGCTTTTAACATCATCAATTTGCTTTCTACAAACATTGAGTAATTTCCACTTTAACCAGCGGCGGATCAGAGTAACTGTTTTATAAACCTCTCCTATGTTTCTTAAACTAAAAAAAAACAACCTAGTAATTTGATGTTATTCCTTTTATACTGGTAGTCTTAACATGTCTTTTCTAATAAGAATACTTGAGAAGCATTGTATTTAGTTTTGCAACTTGCTTGACAGAGGTATTATGACATCATTTTTGTACTGTCATATCCCAAATTTTGACTTGGACATTCCATTTGACCTTTTAGCTGAACCTATTTTTCTAAATTTTAGCAAAAAGTTTTTAGCAAAAATCTCTCTTACCCTCAAGTCATATCAAAATGGCCAGGGAAGAGACCAAGGTGTGTACATTTCAAAATGCTTCCCCTTGATCCTGATATTCTGTCCTGGTGGAGAGCCTGGTTGTAGGGTACCTGAGTTACTGCCACTTCATTTTTACTTGGATTTTACTTGGATCCATTTTACTTGGAGTTCTAGTGCATTTGAACTATGTAGAAAATGCAAAATGATCTCTTTATGAGTACTGATCCCTGGACTTGAAGTGTCTTTACCCCAGGTCCTAGTGGTTTTTGTTGGGGGCAGTTGGATCTCAGAATGGACAGTATTACTTCTTTTCCTGGGCATGTGTATGAGGGATGGAGGAGAGAGGGAAGTTGGGGAAAGCCCACTTGGTGGGACTCGGATTCTCCCAGGTTCTCGGGTTATTACAGGTCCCTAGGAAGGATATACACAATGGGGGTGGGAGCTATGAATTACCTCCTTTTATTTTCATGCTCTGCTCCTGTGTGAAATCGCTGGGATATCCCATGAGCCAAATTGAGTGATTTCTCTCAATGGAGCTCCATCTGTCTTAACATGATTGTTAATTCCTTCCACAGTTTGCTATTCGGGAATATCCTACTGTCTTAGTTTTCAGTGTCAGATGAGTGTTCTGCTTCATGAGTACTTTATTAAAAACAATGCATTTTTAAGCTGAAAGTTAATTTGATGTGGTTTTAAGGCCTTTAGTACTTATGTGGCCTCCACTCCAAGGACTTGAAAAGTCGTTTTAGAAAAAGCAAAGGCCTTGAACAGAAAATAACCAAAGGAGAGTGTCGATGTCCTTAATTTTTCCCCAGTTCTTTTTTGAGTTTTCAATTTAGTCCTTTCTCTGAAACTTCTTCCGGGCCACGATCTTGTATCAGAGGATGGAGAAATTGGAAAGACTAGTCAGTAATGATTTCTAATGCTAGAAATGATGCAGCTGCTTTCGCAAGCAGTGATTTTCACTTTTGACTAACCCTCAGTCACCAGAAAGAGACAAGCTGCAGTGATGGAAACACATGTTCATTGTGCCACCTAGAGGCCATTGTGCAAAGTGCTGAAAGCTGCTTGAGGACCCTCAAGTGTCTGGCCACGAAAGCTCCGGATGCTGGAAGCTGCCCTGGTGCAAGATTCTCTCTGTGCTTCCAAAGGAGGAATAATCTTGCCCGTTAACTCCTTACTGACCTCCTTCCTGTTACCTCCTTCAGAAGCAGTTTGAGATTTGGATAACCTTCTGGATCTCCTTGAAGGAAAGTCAATTCATATGAGATTGCTGTTTCTCATTTCATGTCTCCAGAGTAGGCAGTGCCCAGGAAGTGTTAAGTGACAACTTTTTGGAGTTGAGTGGGCCTAGATTTTAATGCCCTCCAGCCTACTTCCAAGCCATTTACTAAAAATAAGCCATTTATTAATAACTGGCCAGTGGGGCAGTTATTTAACCTATTTGGGTGTCAGCTTCCTCAGTGTGAAACTGGGCAGGCGCTCTTCTACTTTGCGGCTGTTTCAGGGCCCTGTGAGACCATCTGTGAGCAGCTGGCACTGTGCCGGGCACAGCGGATGCACCCAGCAGACGGCATTTCCCTTCCTTGCTTTTTGGAGAGCAAGGAAATCATAGTCAGCTTTTCAAGTTTTCCAAAGTAGAGGGGCCATTGCTCCAACAAGGCAAGAAGAACAGTTTGTTACAGGATAATAAAGCACAACACCTTTGAGAAGGCACGTGGGCCTCACATTTCTTCCCAGCACAGCATCCCAACGGAGCAGATTTTTCTGGTGAAATCATTCTAAAATCTCAGTCTGAAGTGGCTATATGGCTTCTATGTTTAGTCCTAACACAGAAAAGTATTTGCTTTTAAAGCAAAGCTGCTTATTCTTCTGAGATCTCTTAGTTAATGGTTTCTTAGTTGCAAAATGGACATGCCTTTGTAGGTTTCCCGGTAGGAAGACAGGGTCAGCGTTGTCTGAGTTAATACTAATCTCATGGGAACATCTAAGGAGGGGCATGTGTACTTCTCAAGGTGACAGGCAGATTCTTATGTTTAGAATGATTTTATTTTGAAAATGGGGGAAATGCCTATATACAAACTATATGCCCTGTTGATTATAATGACCAGAAGCTGTGCAACACGGTTTTCATACTCTGAGGAGTTGAATTTCTGGCCAGAGACCCTTCAGAATGTAGCTGTCTTGATGTCGAATTGACAGCTTCTCTATTTGTGGATTTTACCTTTGTCCGGTCTATTGGACAAACATTAAAAAAGAGATGTCTGTAGTTCATTTTTCTGAGCCCTCTTGGACCAAGGCTGACGTTAAAATTGGACAAAGCTGGGTTTTTTCCGAGTTCCTTTCTTTTCTTTTTCTTTAGCTTGACTGGGGCTAAGATAAGCTCAGTTTAAAAAAGAAACTGCTTCTGAACAATATAATGTACTTTAATATGAAGCGTTTTGATAAACATTTCCCTTAACATTTTCAGATTGTCTTAAAAGAAAAAGATGGCTAAAATGTAAAGGTGGAAGAAAGTAACGGGAAAAATTTTATTTCAGAATTAAGACTCTTTTAAAATGTAGGTTTTATTGTATTCAGGTGTGGTAAGGCCAGCAGTGTCCCTGGGGATGGTTGCTGTTGAAAAGACAGTTTGTTATTCATAGTTCCCAAGAGGAGGGAGCATGTCACATCACACAGGGACACAAGGGAAGCACCAGGGTTGGTCAGGAGGCAGAGGGAGCCAGGGGAAAACACAGGCAACAGCCTTTGTTGTGATTTCCACGGGAAAACCGAGGCACAGAAGGTAAGTAGGCTCAGAATTGGCTACTTTGAATAATCTCCTTGGGTTTTGGAACCTCCCTGCTACCCCTAGTTGTCTGGTACCTGGCCCTGTGGTCATTAGGGCAGGGGGATGGTGGCCCAGAGTACAAAAGCCAGCTAAAGGAGGTTGTTGGGGAATAGGACCTGGGTTGGTTGGTTTGCATATGAAAGGCAGGCTTCTTATCTCTAGGAAGTAGGTCACCCTGCGAAGGGGCAGTCCCTCTAATGTCAGCAAGGACCCAAGATACCAAAGCATCAGAAAGTACAAAAAATGAAAAAAAACATGATTAATACAGATTTATGTTCAAATTTTTAAAGGATTTTTTACCTTCTTAGGTGATAGAAGACAATTATGCATAGTTGCACAAGTATAATTCTACATAATTACATATGCAGTGCTTGGTGTCATTTTAATATATTTTTTAAATACAGATGGCAGGGAGTGAAATGAGATGCATATTTATATATCTCTTCCTCCATCTCCATCTCCATCCCTGTTCCCATATCACAGAGGAAAGCATCTTAGTCTAAATGCTACTAGAATTCAACAGCTACTGGGAGAGTGTGACATTGGGATTAAGCTTGTCCAGGGCTGCTCCTGACTCTGTCACTCACAGGCTGAGTGATTCCGACAAGGTACTTGACATGGTCATGAATCAGTTTTCTTGTCTTTAAAATGGGGCATGTTAGTTGATTCTATCAATAGGTTTGTTGTGTGGATTAAGTGAGTAGATATTTATAAATCATACAGAACGGTGCCTGGTCATAGCAAGAAGACTACGAATTTGGAGGCTGTTATGATGATGTTACAACCACTATTAATATTATTATTGGAATGTTGCCCAGTGTCCCATGACACTGTGACACACAGTGATGGGAGAATGTGAGAGTTGTAAGTTGTCCCAGGAAGATAGGGAGAAACTGCATGGTTCAAAGTAGCAGTGAAAGATGAAGGAATAATGTGTGCTTGGGAAACTGCAAGTAATTTGTTGTGGCCAGTGTTTATGTTGCCTGGGGACAGAGAAGTAGAGTTTAATTGCAAGCGAGAGACAGATCACAGAGAATTTTAAATTCAGAGGGGTTGAAATATGCAGTCAGTCTTCACGGATTCCATATCCGCAAACTCACCTATTCACTAACATTTATTTGCAACCCCCACATCAGCCATTGTGGTGCTTTCATAGGCGTTTGCAGACAAGCAGAGTGGCAAAAAATTTGAGTTGCTGGGCAGGCCCATGAGGTCAGACAAGGTGGCTCTCTGCCTTCTTGTTTCAGCTCATAGTGTAAACGAGCGTCCTTTTTGCAGTCTAGCTGGGGCCGCGTTTTCTGAAACCTTGTGCTTTCTGTTGGTGATTTTGCTGTTTAAAATGGCCCCCAAGCATTGTGCTCAAGTGCTGTCCAGGGTTCCTAAGTACATGTAGGAGGCTGCAGTGGGCCTTAAAGAGAAAATATATGCATTAGATAAATTTCGTTCATGCATGAGTGATAGTGCTGTTGCTGTGAGTTCAGTGTTAATGAGTCAACAGTCTGTGTTAAATAGTGTGTCCTTAAATAGAAACGCGTGTAAAACAAAGTTATATATTGATCGGTTGACAAAAGTCTTGTGACCAGGGCCTCGAAGGAATCTAACCCTGTGTTGCCCCAAGACCGATGGCTCAGTGTTCGTTAATTCAGGGTTTGTGGTGACTTCATAGAACATAACTACAGGAAATAAGGAGAATCAATGTACTTTAAGTCCCTGAGGAGCTTTCAGGCAGGGGTGAGCCATGGAGAAGAGAATCCCAGGCGGTCCTAGGCTCAGTTCTCTCCTAGCCACGTGTCCCGTACGTTTTAAGTGGGGAAGAGAAAGCCTGTCCTTCGCTAGCTCACAGGCGTGTGAGGGGTTAACAGACATTTGCAGAGCAGGGCAGTGCTCAGGACAATGGGACTGGGAGGGGCAGAGTACTGTAACCTACTGTGACTTGAGTCATTTATTTCAAGAAGCTGCCTTGAAACTGCTGCTGTACCAAAATACCACGTCCCTGAAATCAGGTGAATTTTCGTTCTCCCATCAGTTTTCATTCTAAACGCATTCTACACAGATGAGAACTCAGCCTATGGTGGACCTGGCTTATATCTCAGCATCACTCCTAACAGGACTTTCTTAAAGGTTTTGTCACTGAGAATGTGATTCAGTTCCTTGGAGTACAAGGACAGCATTAGGAAGAATCTAGAACATACGGAAAATAAATTTGAACATTTACCTAGTTTTTGTGGTCCTCAACCCCCTTTTGCAACAAGGCATACCTGGAAACCACAAGTTAAAGCAGATTTTAATAAAGAAAATCACATTTTCCCATAGGAATGATTAAATAATTGGGATAGTATTCCTAACCAAGCACCCTGCTTTCAAATAGTTTAAGATATGACCCATAAACAACAGGCATACAAGCAAAAGGACAAAAACTAATATTTTTTTCAGTCATTTATTGAAATTCTGTAAGTTTCAGCCACACGGGATTCAGGAGGTCCCCGGGGGGGGGCTGGAGCCCTCTGTGAGGAAGCTTTGGCAAGTAGTAGCCAGTCCGCCCAGGTCCAGGCTATCCCTTCCACGAGGGACCTTCTGCGGACGTTGGTGGAGGGATTACTGAGACCCCTGAATGTTTAGGTTCGGTCTGGGTGGACTTGCAGGCACATACTGCATGCACCTATTCCGCAGAACTAGATCTGTTTTCTGCCTCATTGACAGTGTGCTCTGGCCCATTCTGATCAGAAACCCCCTTTCCCTACTTAAAATGCAGCAAAACCCCAGTCCTAATCATTTCTAGTCTTGCTCCATCTGGCTGTAAACTAGCCAGGAGAATCCAGTTATTAGTGAGGCCTGAGCAGAATCAGCCACTAGACGGTGCAAAACCATAGCCATTGACGACTCCCAGCCAGACCGCCCCCTCCCCCCAGACTCGGAGGACCAGCCACTGGGACACCCAACTGCATTACAGCTCTGCTTATCAGCCTGCAGAGTGTGAAGTTGTGGGACCAAGACAGGGGGCCTTAGGATCTCCTCGGGAGGTCTGTTTAGCCTCAAGGCCCTGCAGAAGCTAGGACCATTCTAAGATGCCCAGCTGGCCTCCTTGTTAAGCGAGATTGGCCTGCGGTTCATGGCACGTGAGCATTTATGTAGTACCCACATCTCCTGACTCTCATTCCCAATTATTTTTCCTTATGCTGTAGTGAAAGTCTTTTATATGGGGCATAACAATCTATACAGTCTAATATTGTCTTCTCTCTTAACATGGAAATGCAGGAAAGAATGCACCGGAAATAGAATATCCAAATAAATATTCACTGTAGAAACAATAATGTATTTGGGGACTTAAAAATATACATAATTAAAATGTGTGACAGCAGTAACTTGGAGGGGGTAGGAGTGGTAAATTGAGTCAAAATGAACGAGCATCACTGGGATGTGGTACAAAGCTGTCTGGGGAAGTTTGAGCTGATTCTTCATATGTATTTCTCAGGTGAGTAGAAACTTAGAGATGCACTTTTCAACTTTTTCTTTTAAGTAGCCACTTCCGGAGTTCAATGTTCAGAGATGTCACTGAAACTTCCGTCTTGATGGTAGGGGGTACTTGAGCCTCTGAGACATTTTTTTCCTTTTATCTCTGCCTTTCCCTTCCTCACTTCAACAAAGAGCAAGGGGGGTGCTGAGAGGAAAAGCAACCCAAGGAGAGCATTCTTTGAGGATTCCCATAGTTTAAGCCAAAACTTGCAGGCAGTTCTGTTGGTCACTTCCTTGATTGGCAGCTGAGAGTCCTGTCTTTCCAGTGACTCCTCATTACAGGTGAAGAGAAGACCACCATGGCCAGGGAGGGCTCTGCGGTGTCTTTCTTGGATGTTTTCGGTAAATGATACGTAGCATAGCACGTGCTGTCTTCACATTTGGTTTTAAGCGCAGGGACCGTAGCTTTGTTGAAGTTGTAGCTGCACATAAAGAAAAGGAAAAGATAGCTTTGGAAAGTCTCTGGCAGAACCCAGGAAGATTGGATATCGGGCTTTATCTCCCCATCATTGAACCGAGTGGAGCAGGTCACCAGACAGAGCTCCTGCACGGTGGGCTCTTCATGTTGGTATCCGCAGCCTCGTAGGGCCGCCTCCATCTCAGGGTAGCGTCATCTCACTTGCTAGTGATGCAGAGAGATACCAAGAAGTCCCATGTAGATCACTTGCAGGACTTTTCTTCCCTGTCCCTCCTTTGCTGTTCGGCTGGAGTGGGAAAGGATCGTCCAAACAGGCACAGTGTGTCCGGCTTGCTTGCAGGGGGCAGCCCTCACGTGTGCTCCGTCGCTGACAGAAGTGACAAGTAGGCCCGTTTCCACTGCCTGCCTATTACATCAGGGCTTGTGCTGTCGCTGCCATTTCCATCAAGTTGGTGGCTTTACATATGTGACAGGTTACTTCCCTTCTCCCTTCCCCGGCAGGGGAGGGAGCTTGGAGGAGCAGTGAGAACTGGGGATAATCTCATCTCAGAATCAGCCTCCAAAGAGCCAGCAGTTACCTGCTGTAGATGCCATGTGAAGACGGTGAAAAGTACATCAGTCCTACAAGGGACACATGAATAATTGTGCTCTTGAAATGCTTTGATATTTTTAAAGGAAATATTCTAAAGGAAAACTTTGAAAAACAAATGAACTGTGATTCATTGCTATGACAATATTTGAACTTCATTCTCTTCTTGTATTTTAATGTAATTAATTTTAATTCTAGGCAGAATTTCTGAGGTGACTATTGAAAACTTAGTGAGGAGATGGGTTTCTCCTGCTCTGTGTTTTCCACCTCCTTTCCTGTTCAGCACCCGTTGTCCAGCCTGATGTCCGTTTATCTCCTGTTAGTGCTGAATCTGTTCTATAGTCACTAGGGGGCGTTCCTAACAAAGGCATGTGTATCCATTACTCTCCAGGCTGAAGATGTTTTCGTAAAGAGCAGCTCTGAGAAGGTGGAGTACTTAAAGGGGTAATTTTTATTTTTTATTTTTTTGCGGTACGCGGGCCTCTCACTGCTGTGGCCTCTCCCGTTGCGGAGCACAGGCTCCGGACGCGCAGGCTCAGCGGCCATGGCTCACGGGCCCAGCCGCTCCGCGGCATGGCATGTGGGATCTGCCCAGACTGGGTCACGAACCCGCGTCCCCTGCATCGGCAGGCGGACTCTTAACCACTGCGCCACCAGGGAAGCCCTAAAGGGGTAATTTTTAAAAGGTTCAGAAGAACCATTCCCCAGCCGAAACCTTCTGTCTTACTCTTTTAGCTTAAAACCCACAAGAATGTTGTCCCCGTTAAAACAAGACTGTGGCAGAGGGTGGTAACTTATTAAACAGTGTTAGTCATTAACCCCTTAGAGTACCCCTTTCCTGGCATCCTTTCTTTGTACATAGAACTTTGGAGCAAAGGAGCACCATCCAGCAGGTGCAAGGGTGTTACAGAGGGAATGTGGGCTTATGACATATAAACAGGTCAGTTCATCTGAGACTAATATAGCACAGCTTTTATGAACAGAGCCTCTGGGACCAGACTGCCTGATTTTCCATCCCAGCTCCATTGCTCCTCAGCTGTGTGACCTTGGACAATTTACCTAACCTTTCTATATCCCAGTATCTGCATTAGTAAGAATGGTTTAGTAATAGTTCCTACCTAAGCTTTGTTGTGGGGATTAATAAGTTAATAGAAGTCGAGTTCTTAGAAACCTGCCTGGCACTGAGAGAATTTTAATAAATTCTAATTATTGATGTTACCATTTGGGTCTGGTGGCCGCAGTGAGTATGGGGTCTGCATTTTGACTGGGATAGTTCTTCATTTGACCATAGCCAGCTGGATCACAGATTAGAAATATGTAGCTTCAAAGTGGAGCTAGATTACTCTGAAGGGTGATATCTCCCAAAGTCCATGAATTCCAGAGAATTTTTATAAAAGTGCTTGGCAGGGCAGGAGTTTTATAATCCTCAAAAAGCCTCTTTAATGAAGAGGTGGTTCCTTTTCCTCTGCCTTGAGTAGCAGCTCAGGAGCTAGCATGCAGGCCCATCCCTAAGCATGTCCTTAGGGATCTGGTTCTCATAGGCACCTGCTCCTGTGTGAATTTTCAAAAGAGGGGAGGGCTCAAAATCACTATATAAATCAAATTAATTTTGCTGTTCACAGCAGGAAGCACCTTTCAGTTGGCTGACTCTATCCAGGATAACCCTTTGGAGTACCTTGGACTTAGGCTAGACAGTGCTAGAGCCAGAACCAGATCAGAGTCTAAAATAGGACAAGCAGTTATGGGATTCTGGTACCTATGATGGATTGTTGTAAACATCCAGCACCTCCTCCTGTTGGGCTCTGCTGTCCTGGCCTGGCCTCATGGTTTCTGCCCCTGGTAGGATCGTATCAAAGCACCTCTGAGAGCAGTGCTGGCGCTACTGGGGTGCAAGCCAGAGGGTGAAGAAATGCCAGTTCAGAGACCCCTGACGCTGTCGCCTGCTTGCTGTCCACCCTGCCTTGGACAGTCACTGAACAGCTCCACATCAAGTTAGCGAGCCTTCTATTCTCATACTTTTTCCTGAGACTTTTTTTTTTTTTCCTTTTTTGCAAATGGTCACCATTTGTTGATGTGTCTCATAGTTCTGAATTCGGTGTGATGTGACCTCGGGAGAGGAAGTGTGAACACGCCACGCAGACCTGTTTTATGTCTGGGAGGAAGTAATTTATACACCAGGAGCTGGCTCCCTGGCGTGGGATTCTAAATCTGGGCATGGCATTTTGTAGGTGTAGGAAGGCTGTCAAAACCTTTCCAATGGAAGGGACCAGAACCAATTTGAGAATAACGTGGTTATATAAGAACCGTCCCGGCACAGGCATCTCGGCACACTTTCTGTACTTGTTCATTCCGAAGAGCAGAGAAAGGGAAACGGGAGGAACTCTCCGTGAACTCTTGCAAACCCACAGACCTCCCAGTGAGAAATGACACAAGCTCCTGAGATAGGAGACAACGTAGTTAAAAAAGGGTAATGGGTATTTGTGAACCCTTTGCTTTCTTAGTATTCCTGCCCTTTCTCTTGAAAAGTTCATCAAACTGATTGGCCTGCTGAGTCTATTATCATTTTCAGGTTGGCCCACTGGGGTTTCCGTTGGTTTTATATCAGTAACAAAACAGCCACAGTGGCACCCCACCAGCAGCAGCATTTTGAGTCCTTCTTGGGACCTGGGCCAAAGGGTTCCCATGCAGGGTCTCATTTCATCTCTACAAGGCACAAGGCACAGCCATTATTTTTCCTATTTTAGAGATGAAGTCATGTGGTGGGGACATTTGAGATGGGCCTTATAGAATGGGAAGTGTTTGGATGTGCGGGAATTGGAGGGCAAACAAAGGGACAGGCACGGATTAGCCCTGGAGGAGGAGAGGGGGGTGGACAACTGGAGATTGTGAAGAAAATGCTCCTTTGACGACAGGCCGTGAAAGATCTGTGCCTGGGTATTTGGATGATATTTGATCATTTTAAATTAGGAGATTATGTGGTTAAACATGAGGATTTCACTTTGGTGGCAGTATAAAGAAGATGCCGTTTTGGAGTAGATTCTTTCAGCCTCTTTTCTCTGCATACAGACGGGGATGTTGTAGGCTTTCCAGTGGCAGGAGTACTGCTACAGCACGATTCGACTACCCAGGGTGGTTTCTTCTGAGCAGAGGATGCGTGATAGATTTACAAGTTGATGTGTGTGCATGTGTATGTGTATATCTGTGTGTGCACAGATGTGTGTGCCCATCTGCCAGCAGGAGAGAAAGTGATGAGAAGAGAAAATTGGAAATTGGATGGCCTATAACACAGGAACTCTCTGTGTTATAGGCCATTATAGCTAGGAAACAAAATTGATACTCTTCCTATAAAAAGCCTTTTGCATTGTCCTATTTTTAGTGTTTCCTAGTGACTCAACACTGTATATATAGTACTGCCCTGTTTTTAGTGCTGGGTGTGAGTCTACTGCCTAAGGCTGCTGGTTAGCAAGGGTGCCCCGCCTCCAAGCTCCCCGGTCCGGCAGGGACCCTCCCAGAGTAGTGGCTCGTGTCTCTGTGTCCTCCTCTGTTACACCCTGAGCCCGGCAGAGCATGTCCCTACCCCAGTGGGCAAAGGGTCCGTCCTTTCTGTCCTCCACTGCTCCTTATGTAACAGCTTGTCATGTTCATTCAGTTTACATGTCAGAAAAAATTACCTCCGTCTTAAAAGAGATTTCTGTGAAAACATCAGCCTGGCAGAAGTACGGGGAGCCCGGGGCCCTGGTTGGATGAGCATCTTTTTGTGGGTTTTGCACTGTAATCCCTGTCGGGTATGGGGGCTTCGCGTTTGCTTCACTGCCCCCAGCCTTAGTTCTCACGTGTGTTCTTCTCCTTCCTCCTGGAGAAACCAAGGGGGAGGTGGTCAAAGAACTCATGGAGTCCTTGGCAGTTTTTACAAGAACAAACATGGTAAACGGATAATTACTTGTCACGTTGAATCCTTCAAAGCCCTCAAAAAAATTCTCTTGGGCTTCCCTGGTGGCGCAGTGGTTGAGAGTCCGCCTGCCGATGCAGGAGACACGGGTTTGTGCCCCGGTCCGGGAAGATCCCACATGCCGCGGAGCGGTTGGGCCCGTGAGCCGTGGCCGCTGAGCCTGCGCGTCCGGAGCCTGTGCTCCGCAACGGGAGAGGCCACAGCAGTGCGAGGCCTGTGTACCACACAAAAAAAAAAAAATCTCTCTCCAGATCTAAACACGTATCTGCAATGTTTTGTTTTGGTTTTTGTACTTTTACCTCGTGGACTTTCTATTTACACTTTTTAACAGTCTTTCTTTCTGCTAGTCAACTTAATACTTCCCTATTGTGGAAACTTTGGAGAGGAGAGGAAATTGTGAAGAAGCAAAGAAAACATACAGGAAACCACAAAAAAAATACCTGTAACCCCACCCTCCACTAGCAAACACTGCTACTGTTTAGTGTATTTCCTTTATTGCTTTTTTATGGATTCTGATCTTTACATAGTTGAGATTAAATTTTATGTTCAATTTCCTATCATTTCCGTTTGTCACAAGTAAACCTTGATAAAAATCATGGGTAGTGGCTGGATAGCACTGCAATAAGTGATTGAACCGTAATTTACTTAGGTGTTCTCCCATATAATTAAGGATATTTTAAAATAAATCACAAAAATGATTCAACAAACATATGGTGCATAACTATTTGTCCACATTTAGACTTATTTCCTTAGGAGACATTTTTAGACACTTGGGTCAAAATTTAAGAATAAAAGCTCTCATTTATAATTTTGTTTATTTGCACTTCCTATTTTTAAATTCTTCTTGCTTTCCTTGAAATGGTTTTTATTCACATTGTTTCTAACTACATTATCTGAATACTCTTTTTAACTATTCTAATTCTGAAAGCAAGACAAACTGCAGAGAATTCAGAAATATAGATAATCAAAATGATTTAGAAAAAAAGAAGCCACATTCCTTCATATATAAATAAAATAGTTGCAATTTTGGTGCACATCTTTTCCAGATATTTTCCATGCTTATGTAAGTAAGTATGCTTTCTCTAAAATGTGATCCTATGGCTTTTTAAATTTTCAAAGTGAATTTTTATTTTAAGGTTTCTAGTGAAAAGGTAGTAGAATTTGTTATGTCATTTTAGTATATGCTTAGCTTTATCTGACAGAAACTTAGTGAAAATCTTAAAAATACAGGAGCTAAGCTACACTATTGACGAAGCCTGCCTTTTCTGTACATACTCATAGAAGCTTCTCGCAGAAGGACCAGTCATGGGTGGCTCCTGTGGCCACAGCCAAGAATTCCGTGCCTTTGTCCCCAACAAGGTTTAGCCATGCAGTGTTTTTAGGGATTTTGATGCATATTGCAAAATTTGTTAGAAGAAACACTGTAACAATTTACATTTCCACCATGAGCCTTAGAAAGTGCCCATTTGACTGAATCCTCAATAACTCTGAAGACTTTTGTCTTTACTAATTTCACAAGCTTTAAAAACTCTCCTAAGATGCCTTTTCTCTATATCCCCACAGCCACATTTCCTATCTGCCTATTAGAGTCTTCTTTTGCTCTTATTTATCATTATTATTTTTTTTTTAATCTTCTTCCACTGGCCTGTGATTTTGTCTTTCTAACAAGAAGCACAGTCCAGAACTAAGCACTTTTCCCCCTTTGAATAAAGAATTATAACTCATTTAACGTAGGATAGTGCAGTAATCCAGTTCTTGCCATCCAATTAGCCCTCAGGGTACCACCTTGCTCCATCTTCCTCTGACTGCAGGCCAGCAGTTTTGCATCTCTCTGCTTATCTGCTTCTTTGGTCACTTCTGCAGACTGCTTTTTCTTTCTTTCTTTTTTTTTTAAAGGCTCATTTTATTTTACTTTTTGGCCATGCTGTATGGCATGTGGAATTCTAGTTCCCTGACCAGGATCAAACCCACGCCCCCTGCACTGGAAGCACGGAGTCTTAACCACTGGACCACCAGGGAAGTCTCCGCAGACCGCTTTTTCTTTTCTCAGCATGAATAGGGAAGACAATGGCTGTTCCATCTCTAGCTTTATATAACGTACCCAATCCTGTGCCCATTGATGATTCATGGCTTCTAAGAGAAGTACTTCTAATTTTCTGGATGGAAATCTTGTCCAATTTGAGTCAAATGACCACCTTCGCCCAATCAGACCTGCCCAAGGTAGTGGGTCCCTCCAGATTATATCCAGAACTGTTTCTCCAACAAGAGGATGTATATAGGGTGTAGATGATTACAGTGTCCACTGTAGCTCCCTGCCCAGCAAGTGGACCTTTGTTTGGAACTTGGAGGTCACATAAATACTTATTATTATTATTTTTATCATGTTTATTGGAGTATAATTGCTTTACAATGTTGTGTTAGTTTCTGCTGTATAACAAAGTGAATCAGCTATTTGTAGTGAGGTGGATGGGCCTAGAGTCTATCATACAGAGTGAAGTAAGTCAGAAAGAGAAAAACAAATACTTAATATTTTTTCAGGAATATTCACTTACTTTGTAATTATTAAAACACAGTGTTACTTTAACAAACAGTAAATGGAAACAATTAAGTATTATCAAAGACTTCTTTTGTATAAATGATACTAGTTAGACCTCCCTATTAAATATGCTGGTCGTGTATCAAATTCCATTGTAATCTCTTTAAAAAGTATAGAAATGGTTTCTATTTTAAAACTCTGCTTGACTGCTGCTGTGCTAAAAATAGAGATGGACAACAAACTCAACATAAGATGCAGTTTGTTTGCCTTTAGGCTATTAGAGTCCATTCAGAATAACTCAGTTCCTTAGAAAGTCTTTAATGATATGATGGGAGAGGAAATGGGAAATGCCTCACAGTAGCCCAATCTCTGTTATCCACCTACTTATAATGGAGAAATTATAAGTTTCGATCTTCATATGTTGTGACTTCTAAAGGTGAGAGGATTTTAATGTAATAGACATGAAGATTGGTCAAATATGTAGATCAGGAGAAAAAAGGTGATTTAGTGATTTGTGATGGACTTAAGCGTACGTAGAAGTTCCAACAAATGCAGGTTGATTTGGGTGAATGTTTTGGTCTAGGTTTGCTATATTTTTATCCTGTAGGGAGTATGGTTTCCCAGGCTACATTTTAGGTTTTCTGCCCTCACTATATAAAACAATTTAGAGGGACCCATATCAACAGGTGTCTGCAGTTGTAGCTCTAGTGCTTGAAGTCAGACCACCTTGGCAGCCAGAGAATGTATCCTAAGCTTTGTCTGCCCTCATCTTTGACCTCAGAACGACATGTGCATGGAGCAGACTCAAAGCAGCCTAGCTACAGACAAAGAGTCTGAACTGAGGCCAGAGCGGCAGCCCCCCAGACAATCTGCAGTTCAAGCACAGACAAGAAAATCATCTGCTAAAACAAAGGAAACAACACTCATTAGAGAAAAATGACAGAATCCAGAGTCTGCACAACATAACGTTCATAATGCCTGGAATACAATCCCAAATTCCCTGATGTATGAAGAACGAAGACAAAAATCTATCAAATCCAACTCTAAGATGAACCAAATGTTGACACTAACAGACAATGAGTTTTAAAAGATCATGAAAACTTGGTCCACAGTGGAAAAAAGCAAACCATGTTTTCAGTGAATAAAAATCTTAGCAGAAAGATTAGAAGTCTCAGTAGAGAAATAAAACCAATAGGAAAGAATGAAATGGACATTCTAGAATAAAAAACACAATCTCTGAAATTCCCAGTACATAATAAATCTTCTGCAAATGTAAGCTATTATTATTTGTAAGAACAAAGGTAAAGCATTTTGCTTTTATTTTATTACATTTTTACTAATGAAATAGAAGCAGATAGAGCAATTCTAGCCATCTTTTCCTCTTCTAAACCTTATTCTCCTTAACCTTGAGGAAAAGAGAAAGTTCTGGAATGTGAGTAGTGAAGTGAGAAAGTTGAGGGAGTTGGGGAGTATATCGTGTAGACCCTTGACTCCTATCTCTTCTGCACTACTTTCTATACTTTGGGCACAGATTTGTCGATTTTCATAGAGCAAATTCCACTTCATCTCCTGATTTATCTCTCTCCCCTGATTCAGCTTCTAGGTCTTTCTTCTCTCTTTCCCTGATAGGAGTGGAATGAATGGGCACTGAGTGAATGAATAAAGCTTTTGGGTCCCTCAGTTTCTGCTGTCATCTCCTTGCCTTTTTCTTGGAATTGTCGTGTCTTTATTGCAAATGCTTTTGGGTGATTTACAAGAAATTACATAATTACTGAAGCAATATTACTTACTGAGTACACTGGCAGAATGTTTGCCATTTTTCTTTATCATCAGGTTTTATTTTTGCACAGTGCATTTAATCACGGTAAAAATGAAAGTGTCACTCGCTATAAATAGACCTGTCCTTCCTCCTCCTACCCCTCCACACCTGTGTTCCATCTTCTATTCCTTTATTAGTCCTTCCGGGCAGGTGTTATGATGTCCATCTCTAAAACAGTCCCCTTTAAAATGGTGCCGTGACAGTATGTCTACACACCAATCAATCACTTTTACCAAATGTGTCTTAGTCATTGCATTTTGAGTCTAGCTTCAGTGTGTGAGCTGTTTTTTGACACTTTTTTGGTAGGGCTTTGAAGAAAAAAACAAGAGCAAGTAGCAGAGATATGAATTCTCTTTATGGATCACCAACCCCAGTGGGGAAAGAAGAACTAGACATCTTTTGTCTACTTATTATCCTGTGCCAGGGCCTCTCCTGGGTGTTTGACACGCGTTCCTCATTTAATCTTCACAACCAGTTTGTGAAACAGAGGTTTTGCTCTTATTTTATATTTGAAAATACTGAGGTTAAATAACCTGCCCAGGGTCTCACAGGTAGTAAGAAATGACACCAGAAATTCAGTGATAAATTTATCTCATCCCCAGGCCACTGTTGTTTGGCACTGAACCGTACTGCATCTCTCTGAAATAAAAGGTTAAGAGAACTCAGGAATGCAAATGGAAGGTGGTTGTAGAGCATGAGTTTTGTGTTGGTTTTGTGTAATAATTTTTAAGCTTTTCCCGCTAGGAAAGCCTATGATGGAATTCACACACACACACACACGCACGCACATGCACACACGCACACGCACACACCTCTCTTCCTTCTCCTGAGAGCTGTTATGCTGCCTCACTCTCAAGAGCACATTGAAGTGCAAGTGAATAGCTATGGGATTGTTATATGAATCTACCCTCCAGTATTTGCAAGTGTGTAAAACTCAGTGGTGTGTAAGATGCACGGCCAACGTTATAAAACTGCCTAGAAGATGAGAAACTCCTGTCTTTACTGTGCTCTGCTAATTGCCTCGTGCTGCCACCAGGCGGCAGCATCTTCACATAGTTTCCAGTTTAGTGGGCGTTTGGGGGAGTGGGCCATGGCATGCTGTGATCAAGTTCACCCCAGACCTGGTCACTCTTCACCCTTTATTTTCCAAGCCAGATGATCCAATCTTAATAGGGCAAAGTGAGTGCAAATCAATTTTCAGGGGAGGTCAGTGAGAGGGAGGAAATACCCCTTGTATGTTAGCATACACATTAAAATGTTTGGTTCTTTATATGAACGGATGTGTTCTGTGTATTATAGAGTTCTTTCCTCTACTGAGAGCACCCATTCCCTTTGCCAGGACTGCAGTGCTGAACAAATGTCTCAACTGCAAGTTAAACTTTATTTCCCCCTAAAACTTTAGTGTGTATATATTTCCTAAAAGGGTACCTAGCACAATTACCAAAATCTCAGAATTTAACATTGATAAATACTATTTTGTAATCCAGTCCTTACTTGAATTTCATGAAATGTCCTGTAAACCATTTTGTTCTGTCCAGATCCACAGTTATGTGTTGCACTTACTTGTCCTCTTTGCTTTCCCTTAATCTGGAGCAGCTCTTTTGCTTTTCTCTCCGTTCCTTGATGGTTTTTGAAGAATATGGACCAGTTATTTTTTTATTTTTATTTTTTTTTTTAGTTAACTTTTGTGTGTGGTGTAAGGTAAGTGTTCACCTTCATTTTTCTGCATGTGGATATCCAGCTTTCCCAATACCATTTCGGGCCAGTTATTTTGTACATTGTCTCTCAATTTGAGTTTGGCTAATATTTTTCATGATTAGATTGAAGTTCTCATTATATTTCATACCATACTATGGAAA
Source organism: Aethalodelphis obliquidens (assembly GCF_003676395.1). Taxonomy (NCBI): domain Eukaryota; kingdom Metazoa; phylum Chordata; class Mammalia; order Artiodactyla; family Delphinidae; genus Aethalodelphis; species Aethalodelphis obliquidens. The sequence goes on from NW_020837949.1 coordinate 40,249,637, forward strand.
AATGAGTCCTGATTTCCAAATGCTAGACGTAGGAACATTGTTTATCTCATACTATCTCTTCAAAAGCCAGAAATTATGTGTAGACGGCATTTTTTAGCTCTGCATTGTAAAGATACCCTAACCCTGCAGGCTCCAGTGATATGGGATTTAATTTCCCTAAGACTACCAGACATCTGCAGCGTGGGGATTCAGGAATTGCTTAACAGGAGGTTTATGGCTTCAAGACTGGAAGGCAGTGACTGAGAATCATGTTGTGTATCCCTCTGTGTTAAAATCATTGTTCTTTGTTATCATGGAGCCAAACAGAGTTTAACTGTATGTTGAACAGTTAGATGTTGAGTGAGAAAATGACACTCAACATCAGATGTCAGATGTTGAGTGAGAAAATGACAATTTGCAATGTAAATTGTTGGAGTCATTAAGCGAGTCTTCTAGGGCATGGCGAAGGCTGCCTGTTTGACTCTTGTACCCCTTCCCAGGGAGGATGGAGCGCTTCATTTCCTTGGCAGTGGCGTTTCCCTCTCCAAGAAAAAACACGTTACTACCCTGAGAGTAAAAAGAAAATCAACAATGTCAGTTTTGATATATGGCTAATTTCTTAAGACTATTTTATTAGCAGTGGTATAGCAACTATTAGAAGCAGACCCAGGGAAGTGACTCTGCCTTTCTACTCTTTTCTCCTCCTTTTATCCAGCCTCCCCCAAATCTTTGCTTTTCCTTTCCCCATCCTGCTGTATTTGATAACTCAGCTTTTCCTAAAAGAATTTTCGCTTTTGTTGTAAAAGTTGAAATGAAAACGCTATATGCAAATATATGCAGATTAAATTTGGATTATTTTTAAACCACATGGACAAAATTCCCCTTACCAGTCTGTTCCCACTAAGAAACATTCCTCTGTTTTTCTCTTTCTTTTTTAAATTTTTTATTTTGAAATAATTTTAGATTAACAGAAGTGTTGCAAGTATAGCACAGGGAGTTACTGTAACCCTTCATGTAGCTGCCGGTAATGTTAACATTTACACAATCATAGTATATATTTTTAAAACTAAAAATTAACATTGGTATGATACTATTGACTAAACTACAGAGTTTATTATTAGGATTTCCCAGTTTTTCCACTAATATCCTCTTTCTTTTCCAGGATCCTGGGTTGCATTTAGTTGTCATGTCTTCTTAGTCTCCTCCAACCTGTGATAGCTTCTCAGTCTTTCCTTGTTTATAACAACCTTGACACTTTTAAAGGAGATCTAGTCAGGTGTTTTGTAGAAAGTTCCTCAGTTTGGGTTTGTCTGATATTTTCCCATGATTAGACTGGGGTTATGGTTTTTAGGAAAGAATATGATGGAGATGAAGTCCCATTCTCATCACAGAATCTCATCACCTCATATCTGGGATATGTGATATCTGTGTTGATGTCTATAATTTTCTTATATTCTTCCTCTCTTTTGTAGTTTATAATACCTCTTTATGCTACTACAGCTGTTTTTAAAAACTTGAATACTGTGGTCAGTTACTTGGTTGTTCACAAAAAATCCTCAGAACTCCTTAAGTTTTCTGTAAACATAGGATATCTCCAAGAAAAAAAAATCAAATAAGAGCATTGCTTCCTCTTTCTCAGATACTTTCAGCCTTTTCAACTCCACCTGAAAAGCATGGGTATGGCCCCTTTATAAAGTGTTTAGAGAATCTTGGACAAAATATGGCACGTCTTGAGATTTCTTTTAAGGTTATTCTTAGTGAACCAGACTTGTGCACTGGAACAAATCGTGCCAGAGACGTAGAAGGGCTTGAGTGCGTTCCGCCGTGCCTGACTCCCTACCGAAGCCAAAATTTGACTCTCTGAGTTTCAGAGAGGGGGGCTTTGTTTGGCTCAAAGCATCTGTGGATATTTCAGAAAGCTGATTTTAATCTTAATATAAAACTTCCCCTTCCAATACAGGGAATAACACGGGTGTGGATTTTCTCTCATTTCCCCTTCATTCATGAACTTTCTGGGTCCTAGAAATATTCAATTTAAACAGTGAGTCATGCATTGCAAATCAGTTCATCTGTACCATTTTTCTAGAATCCACATATATGCGTTAATACACGATATTTGTTTTTTTCTTTCTGACTGACTTCACTCTGTATGACAGTCTCTAGGTCCATCCACATCTGAAATAGAGACACAGATGTAGAGAACAAATGTATGGACACCAAGGGGGGAAGCGGGGTGGTGGTGGTGGTGGGATGAATTGGGAGATTGGGATTGACATATATACACTAATACGTATAAAATAGCTAATAAGAACCTGCTGTATAAAAAAATGAAATAAAATAAAATTCCAAAAAAAAAACCAGAGTCAAAATGAGGAAGGGCCTAAGTGATCCACAAACCATAATTAATGTGTGACCACCAGTAGCTGAAATTGTTGCTCTTGAGCCTCCTCTAATTAGAAAGCCCCCTTTTTTATTGAGGTATAAGTGACATAAAACATTATATTAGTTTCAGGTGTACAACATAATGTTTTGTATATAATGCATAAAATCTTTATAGTAATGGCCTCCTGAACATAGAGTGACAAAAAAAATAAAACACGTAACAAAACAAATATGTAATTTTCTTTTTATAAAGGTGATTGTCAGAAGGAAGATCACCCTTGTTTACTTCTTATGATTTAATTCTAATTATGGCTCCCAGAACACATTCTAAATTATTGTGTTGTAGCTTGAATATTGCTAATTACCTACGCTTCCAATTGGGAGGGAAAAAAAAAAGAAATTTAATTAGCTCTGAAGTTCGAGAACTATTGAAACAAGCACTATTTCCATGCCACTTCTCTGTGCTTTCTCGTGCAGATGATGTATTTAATTGCTAGTATTTCTTGCTTGATGTGTGAATGTGTTTGGCAGCCATCGCCATCGAGTTGAGTATCATGAGCTTTCCTAAGCCACATATGCTGAGAAGGTTTTCTGACAGGGCAGAGAGAAGAAAATCTCAGGTCTGCTGCACTCACAACCTTCTACTTGAACACGCTATGTCTAGAGTACTGATGAGTGAGCTTTCTAATTGGAAAGGATCTTTTCTAATTCCTTGAACCTCTTAATTTTCAATTCCACTGAGAACTCTTCCTTCCCTTTCTATCGCATGTTTTTTTAACATGAGATATCTCTTTCTGAGTTGGTCTCTTTCTCCACTGGAATGTACATCTGCATTTTTTTCCTTTAGCATTTTTAATTGCTAGGCCATCTCCATGCTTTCTCACTGAGCTGTATACCATCTTGGTTTATGTCTGTATTGTCTGATATCGATAGGATATGCTTCTAAAAGCTGTGATCTGTTTTCCCCTTCTTCCTTCTTTAATTTTTTTTTCAATTTTTGTTTATTGCACAAACATCAGCATAACAGTAATAAGGAAACAGAAGAAACATCAGTTCTATGTTCACATTACAATGGACCAGCAATTTTCTGTTTCTGGTTTTTGATCATACATGTAAATATTTACATAACTGTAATACTAAAGGACAGATTATTTCATATTTTACTTGAAGCATTATATCATAAGGATTTTTTTCATATTGCTGTATCACCATCATCCTAATGACTTTATGTCGTTGAGTTTGATACACTGTCATGTATTTAGATATTTTTAATTGCTGGACATTTAATGTTGCAGTATTTTTCTATTTATAAATAATATTCTATTGTGCACCTTTGTTCTCATGACTTTCTCTTTTCTTTTGAATTATTTCACTGGGATAGGTCACTAACCAAAGTGCTTGAAGATTTTCATTGTTCTCAGGCTCTACACTGTGTTTCTTTTGTGCTTGTTTTTAGCACAATGTCATTTATAAGAAGGCACTTTTGGGACTTCCCTGGTGGTCCAGTGGTTAAGACTCTGCGCTACCAATGCACAGGGCATGGGTTCTATCCCTGGTGGGGGAACTAAGGTCCTACATGCCTCGCAGCGCTGCCAAAAAACAATAAAATAATTAAAAACGAAGGCACTTTGCCAGTGTCTTGGGATCCGATGATGATAAGGAAGTCCATTTCGGAAGCAGTCTTTTTATGTGAGATTATTGTTGGGGTTCTGAAGATGTTCTTTTAGGAAACGATAGTGAAAGCAAAGCAGCCATTGAGTCTTCGGGGAGCTTATCAAATCTTTGTGATTTAAAAGGCCAATTGGAAATTCATTTGCCAGCCCACTGTAATCTATACTGAAATTATTTCTAGTAACAATATATTCTCAACAATATCAAAGACTATTTTAAAAGCTGGTTTGGTGTCCTATATATCATTCCAAATATCATTTGAAAGTTTTATGTCTAACCGGAATCTCAATCTGCTGTGGAAAATCATTTTCAGGTATTACAGTCCAACTTGCAATTAAGCATAGCTACATTCTTCTTCATAGAGGGTAGAGACACTGTCTTCTACTATGACCATGGGCATTTTTGGGGTTTTGAGATGGGCATGGAGCAGAGGGAAAGCAGTGTCCCTGTAGGGTTGAGAGGTGATTGAAGATGAGCCTTGATATAACTCCAGGATAGGGTCCTCTTTCTTAAAATCTATTTGGTTTCAGCTGTCCTAAGGGGAAGATTCACTCTAGCCCAATAGTGCCTTCTGTGATGGGTTACCATTGTGATCCCCTTCCAATCAGACACTGAAAATTTGCTGAACGAATTTAAAGAGCTGTGGGGGGCTTCCCTGGTGGCGCAGTGGTTGAGAGTCCGCCTGCCGATGGCAGGGGACGCGGGTTCGTGCCCCGGTCCGGGAAGATCCCACATGCCGCGGAGCGGCTGGGCCCGTGAGCCATGGCTGCTGAGCCTGCGCGTCCGGAGCCTGTGCTCCACAATGGGAGAGGCCACAACAGTGAGAGGCCCACATACAGCAAAAAAAAAAAAAAAAAAAAGGAAAAAAAAAAAGCTGTGGGTATTTAATAATTTGTAATGGGTGAGGTGATGATAGTACATGACAACTTGATTTGAAGCCCATATTCAACATTTGGAAGTGATAAACATTTTATTTATATGCTCTTCTCAAAAACTACCCCAAATTTCGTTTTCTTTTACTCTCTCTGTCCTTTTATCCCTATTCCGCCCTCTATTGTTGTCTCTTTTCTGATGTTTCCAGTGCTGTTTTTTTCCTCCTTCCTCCCTTCTCCCCCCCACTCCTCCTCCCTGCTCTTCGTTTTCTATATCATTCCTCTCTCCCCCCTTCCCTCACTTCGTTTTGAGAACCCCCTTCCGTCTTAGTCTCTGCCATTCTTAATTCCTTTCTTTTTCCCTTGGGAAAATAGACTTTACATTTTGAGTGTGCTAAGGGAATGTCATTTCCTTTCTTTTTCCTTTGGGAAAATGGGCTTTACATTTTGAGTGTGCTAAGGGAATGTCATTTCCTTTCTTTTTCCYTTGGGAAAATRGGCTTTATATTTTGAGTGTGCTAAGGGAATGTCATTTCCTTTCTTTTTCCTTTGGGAAAATAGGCTTTAAATTTTGAGTGTGCTAAGGGAATGTCATTTCCTTTCTTTTTCCCTTGGGAAAATGGGCTTTACATTTTGAGTGTGCTAAGGGAATGTCATTTCCTTTTTCCTTTGGGAAAATGGGCTTTACATTTTGAGTGTGCTAAGGGAATGTCATTTCCTTTCTTTTTCCTTTGGGAAAATGGGCTTTATATTTTGAGTGTGCTAAGGGAATGTCATTTCACAGTGAAAAACTGCAGGATTCAGGGACTGCATTTTGTGGCTTATTGATAAAGAGAGGCTGCAGGAGCTCGTGCTTATGGCAGTGATTGAAGGGTGATGGCTCCGTGTCTCAGATGGACCTGATTATGTGTGGGACAGCTGGGTTCCATTTTCGTCTCTGGATTCTGTTTTGACCTCTCTTTGCCATGTAATTAACAGTGTGCCAGCCACAGATCATAAAGTGAATGCGGTTCAAGGAATAGTATTACATACTGATGCCTGAAGTTTGTCTTATCCATAGGACCTAGTGGGCATGGGGTATGCCTGGATGTCTAGCCAAGAGTGACATTTAAACTCAATTGCCTGATGCTGGGTTATGAGAGCTCTGACATGCATCCGCAGACAGCTGCTCAGTACAGATGGCAGATGAGCTCTGAAGCTTCAGGCTGATGTGTCCAGGAGCCCAGAGGCAAACTGACCCTTTTCTCTTCAGGCTCAGCGTCTGTGTTGGCTGTTAGAGATAATCAGAATACATTTTAATTTATTTTCCAGATGAAGCTTGGGAGGCTTAATTTTTGGTGATTAAACTAGACTTCTGAATAGATTTCCCCAAACCCCAAACACCTTGCATAGAGATTCATATAGTGAAGTAGCTTTGCCTCCCTTGACGAGTATTGCATTGAATTCAGCCCTTTTCATGGCTTTTGTGTTGTGTATTGATTAACAGAGAATGAGTTGACTGCCCGGCACGTGCACAGAAAATGAGACGTGGGGAGGGTATTAAGCATGGAATGGATAACGCTCATTTGCTTGAGATGCATAAAATAAGTTGAGGTAGAATGGGGAGGGGTACAAGACAGAAGATTTACAACCCCCAATCATGGTTTCATTTACTAATTAAGGGGTTCAGCAAGGTTGTTCAGACAGATTCAGAGGCTGAGTGTAAGCAGTCTTCCAATAATCACTAAGATGTTATTCAGGACACAAACCAGATGACTTTGGTTTCACAACAAGATGGGCAGAGATGTCCGCGTAGTCAATTAGTAACTCTTGGAATTCCAGGAGTCTGGGGTGGGGCACCACTATTGTGGTTTTTCTTTGTCCAGCCTCACGAAAGCCAACAGAGCAGGTGCTGTGCTGTGCATTTGAGTTTGGGGGTGGGGGTGGTCCTGAGAGGAGCCCGAAGGAGAGAGAGAGGTCCTTTAAAAGGAAAACATTTCTTATCTCTTCTCTGAATGAGTTTTGAGCTTAACATGAGATGGCATCACAGAAGGAGTTCACCTTGCGTTTATGCGTTGAGGCTGCCTGTGGAAAGATGCCACCGCGGGGATGAAAGAGGAGGTCAGCATGGGCTAGGAGCTCTTCAAGCTTTTGCAGTTTAGTTTCACTATTTACTTTGAAATGGATTCTCTGATAATTGGCTCCATGTAAAAATCAACAGATTTGAAATAACACATTCAGAGGTAAATCAGAAGGATTTTCAGTCATCCTTTTCGTTGCTTTTTTCCATCAATGGGGAACGTTGTGACTTGGCTCCTACCACCTCAGTGGTCCCTTTCGTTGGACCCTCGGATGGTGACATGGGGCTTCCAGGTGGGGTATAAGAAGACGTGTATGCCTTCCTATGCACCCATGCTGGCCAGGTCTGAGAATAGGGGGATATTACTGAGGCCAGTAGATCTAATTTCAAAGAGTGTATCTCTAGAGTTAAATGAGTTTGCCTTAAATTCTGAACAGCTGCAGATGATGTAATCCTTCGAGACATTTTATTAGGCAGATTAAATTAAGATACAAGAAACGCTATTTCACATTTCATCAGAGAGGAAAGTCAAGTCTTGTGAAAGTTGTTTACTCTAACAGAAGGTTGTTGTGTGTCTGTTTTGACTTAATTTTCTCATTGTTTCAGGATCTGTGTTCTCTGCTGCCCTCTACTCCTTGCACAGTAGAAAATCTAGTCTGCTAGGAGCTTGTTGAGATGACTAAGGGCCTTATTCCAGTTGTGGGAAATTTGGGCTCAATGAAAGTAGTCCATGGAAACCCCTGTTTGCTGTATCAAGTATGTGGTACTTACATGCATACATGGGACCTATTTATTTAGCTCCAGTGTTGTAACTAAGATGGCCATCTTCCTTCTAGGCATAGCATATGTGTGCACTAACTTGACAGTAATTGAGTAGTTAACTTGAGCTCCGTTTCTGGTATTGTTGGTCATGTGCCCTCCCCATAAGATAAGGTGTGGCTAATTGCTGTAGACTCTAATATTATAATCGTAATATCGTTAAATCCATTAGTACCTCTTGATAGCAGACTAGATCCTAAATTTACATAAATGTCACATCAAATCTTACCTTTTCTTAGCTTGGCTGATGGAATCTGTTGGAAGATAGGGAGCATAATAAGCTGGTTTTGGTGAGTGATATTTTGGATAGGGGTGTGAGGAGGAAACAAAATGAGGGATGCATTGGAATGTCTCACTTAGCCTTTCTCATGTTCTAGATATTGAGAGTAAATTTCTTTTCTGAAATATCTTAAGTGGCTCAGAAGAGGATTTCAGTATGAAATGACTTTTTAAAAAATGAAAGCACAGACAATTCTCTTTCTACCCTCAACCCTTTACAGATTTTCAAAGGAGAGGAGAAATAGAAATGAAGCTGACAAGAGAAGCCATCTAAAATTAAAACTCTCCATATGGAATTCCTTTTTCTTTTGCTCTAGTTATTGTACTTTAAGTCCTAGAAACTCAGCTCCATCTTTGAGAATTTTCTTACAGAATGGTCATCGGAGGCTCTTTTAACTCCTAACTTCTATCGTTGTTCAATGATTTATATCTTCTAAATGGTGAAAATGTGTTCTTCCAAATGATGTTTTTATTGAAAGAAATCCTTACTAACTTTCTTATATACTGAGTAGATAATAGTACAAAATTCAAAAGGTACAGAAGGTAAAAAATGGTGAAAATTGTTCCTTCCACCTGTTTTCTCCAGCCTCCCTTTTCCTTTCCTCAGAGGCAAACACTGCTGCCCATTTCTTAGTTTATTTTTATCTTTTAGTTTGAATCTGATTGTGTTTAGGAGCTGATGGAGTGTAAGTAGCTCTTTATGCTAGATGTGCTTTATTGGTTCCCATCAGTTTAAAATGTATTAGATGAGGAAGCAAGGCCTGGCTATAGTAATAAACTAATGGAGTAATATTTAGCTAATCACATAAGTTTACCTAGAAATCTCCTGGGTAAATCTTCTTGCTACTGCTTCTACACTTATATGCCCATATTTCATTGTCCAAGATGCCATTGAGTGGTTGCTATACATTTTATGTACAACTACGAATGAAAATAAAACCTAGCCAGTGAACTATTAACCAGTACTTCCTGTTATTTAATTATTTAGTTAAGTTATAATATTAATTGTAAATATTTATAATACTACTTAATATTTTTTAAAATATAATATTTATTTAAAGAGCTCTTTTAGACTTGCTGATACCTAGATGCTTATCATTCAACACTCTTGTAAACACATGGAAAGAAATAGCAGGAAAATAAATTAGATAAGTTTCATTCCTGAAAGTACTACCCATGGACGCAACTCTTATGAATCATTCACCTCAACTTTTATTAACTGTATTTTTCACACAATTTGCCCTGTGTGCCGTCAAGAGCACTGGTGATACAGTTTTACAAAGTATCTGAAAACGAATTAAAAGTCATTGGTGCTGAGCTCTTAAGCTATCTTACTTCTGCAGTTTTGCAGAATTAACACATTTTTGGCTATCACTGGGCTGGAAATGTATCGAAGCATGCTTGGTTTCCCTCAACTCCTACCGCTTCCCACAACCATTGGGTGCTTAGGGTTAAAAAAGCTCCAGTATTTTCTCAGCGTTTTTACTGCAGACCCTGATACCCATTCTGTTATCATGATGCTGATGTTTTTAATATTCACACATGCTCATGCAAAGAAAATTACTTTGTAACTGATGTCTGGTAGAGAGCACTTGAAACATGCCATTGATTATGAAATTCTCCCCAAATTTAGAACTGTTAAAATATGAAAAGCAAGTGCATCTTAGAATTGATAACCTTAATTCTGAATCATATTAATAAAAAATAGAATTTCTAAAATATTTAATCTTTCAGATGAGAATTATCTCTAGATTGTAGACTTTGGCAGTGCTCATAACTCAAAGCCATAAGTCAAAAACACGAGGCTTTGAGATTTTTTTTTTAACATCTTTATTGGAGTATAATTGCTTTACAATGGTGTGTTAGTTTCTGCTGTATAACAAAGTGAATCAGCTATACATATACATATATCCTTATATCCCCTCCCTCTTGCATATCCCTCCCACCCTCTCTATCCCACCCCTCTAGGTGGTCACAAAGCACGGAGCTGATCTCCCTGTGCTATGTGGCTGCTTCCAACTAGCTTTCTGTTTTACATTTGGTAGTGTATATAGGTCAATGCCACTCTCTCACTTCGTCCCAGCTTAACCTTCCCGCTCCCCATGTCCTCAAGTCCATTCTCTATGTCTGCATCTTTATTGTATCCTGTCCCTAGGTTCTTCAGAACCATTTTTTTTTAGATTCCATATATATGAGTTAGCGTATGCTAATTTGTTTTTCTCTTTCTGACGTACTTCACTTGTATGACAGACTCTAGGTCCATCCACCTCACTACAAATAACTCAGTTTCGTTTCTTTTTATGGCTGAGTAATATTCCATTGTTTTTATGTGCCACATCTTCTTTATCCATTCATCTGTCGATGGACACTTAGGTTGCTTCCATGTCCTGGCTATTGTAAATAGAGCTGCAATGAACATTGTGCTACATGACTCTTTTTGAGTTATGGTTTTCTCAGGGTATATGCCCAGTAGTGGGATTGCTGGGTTCTATGGTAGTTCTATTTTTAGTTTCTTAAGGAACCTCCGTACTGTTCTCCATAGTGACTGTATCAGTTTACATTCCCACCAACAGTGCAAGAGGGTTCCCTTTTCTCCATACCCTCCCCAGCATTTATTGTTTCTAGATTTTTTGATGATGGCCATTCTGACCGGTGTGAGGTGATACCTTACTGTAGTTTTGATTTGCATTTTTCTACTGACTGGTGATGTTGAGCATTCTTTCGTGTGTTTGTTGGCACTCTGTATATTTCTTTGGAGAAATGTCTATTTAGTTTTTCTGCCCATTTTCAGGTTGGATTGTTTGTTTTTTTGATACTGAGCTGCATGAGCTGCTTGTATATTTTGGAGATTAATCCTTTGTCAGTTGCTTCGTATGCAAATATTTTCTCCCTTTCTGAGGGTTGTCTTTTCATCTTGTTTATGGTTTCCTTTGCTGTGCAAAAGCTTTGAAGTTTCATTAGGTCCCATTTGTTTATTTTGTTTTTATTTCCCTTTCTCTAGGAAATGGGTCAAAAAGGATCTTGCTGTGATTTATGTCATAGAGTGTTCTGCCTATGTTGTCCTTTAAGAGTTTTATAGTGTCTGGTCTTACATTTAGGTCTTTAATCAATTTTGAGTTTTTTTGTGTGTATGGTGTTAGGGAGTGTTCTAATTTCATTCTTTTACATGTAGCTGTCCAGTTTTTCCAGCACCACTTATTGAAGAGGCTGTCTTTTCTCCATTGTATATTCTTGCCTCCTTTATTAAAGATAAGGTGACCTTATGTGCATGGGTTTATTTCTGGGCTTTCTATCCTGTTCCATTGATCTATATGTCTGTTTTTGTGCCAGCACCATATTGTCTTTTTTGTTTTACATCTTTATTGGAGTATAATTGCTTTACAATGGTGTGTTAGTTCTGCTTTATAACAAAGTGAATCAGTTATACATATACATATGTTCCCATATCTCCTCCCTCTTGCACCTCCCTCCCTCCCACCCTCCCCATCCCACCACCCCAGGTGGTCACAAAGCACCGAGCTGATCTCCCTGTGTCATGCGGCTGCTTCCCACTAGCTATCTATTTTACGTTTGGTACTGTATATATGTCCATGCCACTCTATCGCTTTGTCACAGCTTACCCTTCCCCCTCCCCATATCCTCAAGTCCATTCTCTAGTAGGTCTGTGTCTTTATTCCTGTCTTACCCCTAGGTTCTTCATGACATTTTTTTTTTCTTAAACTCCATATATATGTGTTAGCATACGGTATTTGTCTTTCTCTTTCTGACTTACTTCACTCTGTATGACAGACTCTAGGTCTATCCACCTCATTAAAAATAGCTCAATTTCATTTCTTTTTATGGCTGAGTAATATTCCATTTTATATATGTGCCACATCTTCTTTATCCATTCATCTGTCGATGGACACTTAGGTTGCTTCCATGTCCTGGCTATTGTAAATAGAGCTGCAATGAACATTTTGGTACATGACTCTTTTTGAATTATGGTTTTCTCAGGGTATATGCCCAGTAGTGGGATTGCTGGGTCATATGGTAGTTCTATCTGTAGTTTTTTAAGGAACCTCCATACTGTTCTCCATAGTGGCTGTACCAATTCACATTCCCACCAGCAGTGCAAGAGTGTTCCCTTTTCTCCACACCCTCTCCAGTATTTATTGTTTCTAGATTTTTTGATGATGGCCATTCTGACTGGTGTGAGATTATATCTCATTGTAGTTTTGATTTGCATTTCTCTAATGATTAATGATGTTGAGCATTCTTTCATGTGTTTGTTGGCAGTCTGTATATCTTCTATGGAGAAATGTCTATTTAGGTCTTCTTCCCATTTTGGATTGGGTTGTTTGTTTTTTTCGTTATTGAGCTGCATGAGCTGCTTATAAATTTTGGAGATTAATCCCTTGTCAGTTGCTTCATTTGCAAATATTTTCTCCCATTCTGAGGGTTTTTTTTTCGTCTTGTTTATGGTTTCCTTTTCTGCACAAAAGCTCTGAAGTTTCATTAGGTCCCATTTGTTTATTTTTGTTTTTATTTCCATTTCTCTAGGAGGTGGGTCAAAAAGGATCTTGCTGTGATTTATGTCACAGAGTGTTCTGCCTCTGTTTTCCTCCGAGAGTTTGATAGTTTCTGGCGTTACATTTAGGTCTTTAATCCATTTTGAGCCTATTTTTGTGTATGGTGTTAGGGAGTGATCTAATCTCATACTTTTACATGTACCTGTCCAGTTTTCCCAGCACCACTTATTGAAGAGGCTGTCCTTTCTTCACTGTACATTCCTGCCTCCTTTATCAAAGATAAGGTGACCATATGTGCGTGGGTTTATCTCTGGGCTTTCTATCCTGTTCCATTGAAGTATCTTTCTGTTTTTGTGCCAGTACCATACTGTCTTGATTACTGTAGCTTTGTAGTATCGTCTGAAGTCAGGGAGACTGATTCCTGAAGCTCCGTTTTTCTTTCTCAAGATTTCTTTGGCTATTCAGGGTCTTTTGTGTTTCCATACAAATTGTGAAATTTTTTGTTCTAGTTCTGTGAAAAATGCCAGTGGTAGTTTGATAGGAATTGCATTGAATCTGTAGATTCCTTTGGGTAGTATAGTAATTTTCACGATGTTGATTCTTCCAATCCAAGAACATTGTATATCTCTCCATCTGTTTGTATCATCTTTAATTTCTTTCATCAGTGTCTTATAGTTTTCTGAGTACAGGTCTTTCGTCTCCTTAGGTAGGTTTATTCCTAGGTATTTTATTCTTTTTGTTGCAGTGCTAAAGGGGAGTGTTTCCTTAATTTCTCTTTCAGATTTTTCATTGTTAGTGTATAGGAATGCCAGAGATTTCTGTGCATTAATTTTGTATCCTGCTACTTTACCAAATTCATTGATTAGCTCTAGTAGTTTTCTGGTAGCATCTTTAGGATTCTCTATGTGTAGTATCATGTCATCTGCAAACAGTGACAGCTTTACTTCTTCTTTTCTGATTTGGATTTCTTTTTCTTCTCTGATTGCTGTGGCTAAAACTTCCAAAACTATGTTGAATAATAGTGGTGAGAGTGGGCAACCTTGTCTTGTTCCTGATCTTAGTGGAAATGGTTTCAGTTTTTCACCGTTGAGGACAATGTTGGCTGTGGGTTTGTCCTCTATGGCCTTTATTATGTTGAGGAAAGTGCCTGTATGTCTACTTTCTGCAGGGTTTTTATCATAAATGGTGTTGAATTTTGTCAAAAGCTTTCTCTGCATCTATTGAGATGATCATATGGTTTTTCTCCTTCAATTTGTTAATATGGCGTATCATGTTGATTGATTTGCGTATATTGAAGAATCCTTGCATTCCTGGAATAAACCCCACTTGATCATGGTGTATGATCCTTTTAATGTGCTGTTGGATTTTGTTTGCTAATATTTTGTTGAGGATTTTTGCATCTGTGTTCATCAGTGATATTGGCCTGTAGTTTTCTTTCTTTGTAACATCTTTGTCTGGTTTTGGATCAGGGTGATGGTGACCTCGTAGAATGAGTTTGGGAGTGTTCCTCCCTCTGCTGTATTTTGGAAGAGTTTGAGAAGGATAGGTGTTAGCTCTTCTCTAAATGTTTGATAGAATTCGCCTGTGAAGCCATCTGGTCCTGGGCTTTTGTTTGTTGGAAGATTTTTAATCACAGTTTCAATTTCAGTGCTTGTGATTGGTCTGTTCATATTTTCTATTTCTTACTGACTCATCTTGGCAGGTTGTGCATTTCTAAGAATTTGTCCATTTCTTCCAGGTTGTCCATTTTATTGGCATAGAGTTGCTTGTAGTAATCTCTCATGATCCTTTGTATTTCTGCAGTGTCTGTTGTTACTACTCCTTTTTCATTTCTAATTCTATTGATTTGAGTCTTCTCCCTTGTTTTCTTGATGAGTGTGGCTAATGGTTTATCAATTTTGTTTACCTTCTCAAAGAACCAGCTTTAGTTTTATTGATCTTTGCTATCATTTCCTTCATTTCTTTTTCATTTATTTCTGATCTGAAAATTATGATTTCCTTCCTTCTGCTAACTTTGTGGATTTTTTGTTCTTCTTTCTCTAATTGCTTTAGGTGTAAGGTTAGGTTGTTTATTTGAGGTGTTTCTTGAGATAGGATTGTATTGCTATAAACCTCCCTTTTAGAACTGCTTTTGCTGCATCCCATAGGTTTTGGGTTGTTGTGTTTTCCTTGTCATTTGTTTCTAGGTATTGTTTTATTTCCTCTTTGATTTCTTCAGTGATCTCTTGGTTATTTAGTAGTGTATATTTTAGCCTCCATGTGTTTGTATTTTTTACAGTTTTTTTCTTGTAATTGATATCCAGTCTCATAATGTCATGGTCGGAAAAGATTAAGCTTTGAGATTTTGAAATATCTTAGTTTCGTAAGTGTGAACCTTCCCTTCCTTTGTATGTTCACAAATATTGACGTTACATTTCTTTTTCAGAACATCTGAAGTGTGTCAGTTTGAATACTTACGTGGCAGGTTAAAAACTCTTTTCTTTTCTCCTCTACTGAGTTTTACTCTAAGAAATTCAGAGATCAGATATAAGGATGATCTTCTAATTGAAAAAGGGAAAAACAATGAGAAAACAGTCTACATTTGCAACCCAACTTGGCTCAAGTCGTAGCTATTTTTTTTCCTTCTTTGAAATGTGTAGTATTATTGTCAATAAGTTACTACGAAAAAAATTCAAAACTTGGAAAGTAGGTAAAAAGTAGAGTGGCATATCCTTTCATTATTGTGCTGGAGCATTAAAAAAAAGTCTGTCCAAGGATAATTTAATTCTCCAGGAGAGCAACCTTGTGTTTGACTTGGTTGTTTACTGTTACTAGGGCCTAGATACTGGGAAATGATATGTTAATGTGTAGTTTTTAGCTGGTAGAGCCGCCCAGTAGGAAAGCTTACCCCAAGTGTTGTAATGCTCTGTAGGACATTAACCAGCTTTGTAAGTAACCTACTAGTCTTTTACTCAAATTCTTTTTGCAAATGCTACAAACACCTTCCCCCTCACATGCTGTTTGAACCAGCTTTATCATCCTGCTGGTTTCTTCATTATTGAGCTGAGTAAATCTTGATACGTGTTTATTCTGTATTTTTATAAGAGTCCTGTTATTAAATTTTTGACCATTTTCCTTTGTCAAGATTTTAATCTGTCTCGTGAAACAGTTATTACCAGGCGCTATGATATATATTTGTAGATTGACAAGTGTGTGTGGTAGTAGTTCATAGTAACCTGAAAGCATGGTAATGCATGTTTACCAGATTGTTTACCAGCAATCTACCAAAAGTAGATTGCTGAGGCTGTATGAGTTAGACATTTATCCAGTGATTCCAATGTGATTAGGAGATGATTCTACTTGTGCGGATGGGAAAGTTTCAGGAGATGGAGCTGGGCTTGTTTAAGGGATTCTAGCCAGAGCTGGAAGTGTATACAGAAGTCTGAGAGCCATCTCAGGAAACAGCCCTAGGGTGCAGGGGTGCCCTGTTTTGTGTTTACTCCTTTAGCGCCAGGAGTGGAGTTTTCTAAGCCCTCAACCATGTACGTAGTGGTTCCCTGGAGTTATCACCCTTTTCCTTCAGGGACTATCATACATTAAATTTATTCAGTTCAGGTCACCCTCTCACACCCTGATTATTCTCTCATTATACCTCTCCTGCAATCAGTCCTATTTTTCTCCTTCTTCCTTTCTTCTCTCTGCCTCTCTATCCATTAAGGTATGCTCCCTGACTTGGAACAGTATGGCAGATGGCATTATGTTTAACTGAGATATACATTTGTTTGCTTACTTCAAGGCTTTCTATAATGTCTTAGAAGCAGCTTTCACAGTAACTACCAATCAATGAAACACACAAATCAGTAGAGTGAAATTTCCTATGTATTTGAACACTGCATTGATCACCTTCTCCAGTGTGCCTAGCCATTTTCCTAAGATGATAATTAAACTATCTCATATTTGAAGTGGTTTAGGGACACTAGTTTTGAAGTGACAGAATACTCAAAGTACAATGCTGCATGACCTTAGGTAACTCGGCACCTGGAAGTCAGGTAAAGTGTTGCTGAATGTATAAATGAGTGGAAGAGGAGAAATGCTCTTGAATCTTCTTTGCCAGAAGTCCCTATAAATAGAACAAGTTACTATGCCTGTGGGAGACTGAAATTTTCCACTCTTGAATGCAGGGAGTTGGGGAAGGTACAATATCCCCCAGGATCTTTGGGGAGCTTTTGATTCTTTAATTAGTTGTTGTCTGATCCTGTTGGCAGATTCCTGGGGTAGGAATCTGTTCAACAGTGTCGGGAAGGAGGCCCCCTTAGCATGGTATTGGTGAGATCCTTGAGTAAGTGTGGGCTGAGCGTAGTCTAGGGAATCGGATCCGTGGGGCCAGTGAGAAAGCCGAACTTCGAATTAATGGCGTCGGAAGCCTATGAGTTCAAGGTCCCTTGATGTCTTGAGGGGAACCAGACCTAGAAAAATGACCAGGGTTTCCGAACTAAGGATCTTTGGCAGAAGGTAGGGGAGGACACTGATGCAGCTCTAGATGGAAAGTGAGTAACCCACAGCTACCATTTACCTGGGGGTTACCTGGCTCTCTGTTCAGGGTGTTTTCTTTACATCATCCTGTTTGATCTTAACCAGGCCAATGAGAGAGGCAATGCCTACACAGTGTTATGGGTGAGAAGTGGGTTTTAGAAAGTGAAGTTTCTTTTCTAAGAGCGTCAACTAATTTTGAAGATTGCATTGGAACCTGCGTTGGTGTCTCTCCAGATCTGGGCCGCTTACCACCACGCCGTGCTGCCCCCCGCCTGTGCTTGTTTGGCCCTTTGAGGTTAGCCAGGCTCTTTACTGATGAAGTCCTTGTCAGGCTTGAAGGACCAGAGACGTTCCTGTCTGTACAAAGACACTTGGGGTGGAACATTTGGAGGATAAGCCCCATGAACATGGTGGGCACAAGACCCAGGAAGGCTTTCTTCCTGGACACTGTACTCCCAGGAGGGGGCCTCTCTAGGGTCTTTTGGGGGGCCAGCTGTGCTCCCTTTGAGCTGTTCCTTGATTTTTCCCATCCCACCCCCTGCACCTGGGACCACTGAGGGAGGTACCACCTACGCCAGCTTTATTGGTGAAGAGAGTACTTTGTGAACGAGTAGACTCATCCTGCCGCCTCTGCCTGTTGTCTGATGCGTGAGAACTCGACAAAGCTCCTTCCCATCAGGGCGCTGAATGAAAAAATCGATCCTTGACTGGAAAATGGGGACTGGGAGAGGAAATCATGCTCTTCTGGAGACGAGGGAGGAATTTATATAAATATGCTCCGAATGGTTTTACAGACTGCCCATGTATGCACTGAGTCTGTTCAAGAAAGATTCATTTGCGGAGGATTGAAATATTCCTATTAATATTCCTTTTCTAAGAGAAACAGAGGCATCTACTGAATTTCATGAAAGGTAATATGAAAACTGATCTCCAAGGATCTCTAATATTTGGCTTCCTCTTTTGTTGTTGAAAGTACATTTCAGTTCTCCTTTACATGCCAGCGTACAGCAGAGGCAAAAGCATAATCAGTATGAAAGTAATAAATGTTAGTGCCCATTTGTGATCCTGGCAGCAACCTCTTTTCATCTTACGTTTTATTATTCTGTACTTTTGAAGGTGCAAAGTCCTAAAGCTATTAAACCTACATTAGTTTGCTGTGGTCAAATAAAATTAATAAAATGTAGACTCTCTAAATTTAAATCGTAATTTTGAACTATTTCAATCGGAGAAACATAACAGCATATAAAAGGCATTCATGTGTGTACCCATCACTCAGATTTAATAGATGGTAACATTTTGCTATATTTTCTTCAAACATCTTTATTTGGGGAGGGGGCATGAAACAGGACATTACATATTCAGTCTATGTCTCTCCCTGCCTGTCCCCTTTTCATCCCTCCTCTGTCTTATCGTGATGCAGATACATATTATTTCCTTGCATGTTTTTGGACTTTGAAAACATGGTTGTGGAAATTTCGAGTCAAATTTTCTTCACAAATATATTTTGTGATAGCATCACTTTAAAGCCATAATGTATATTTTTAAAGTTATTTTTTTCTGTGGTGTATAATTATCAAAGACCCACTTGTTAGAGGAGGTTGAAGTTAGTAAAGTAACTACCAAAAAATAAATTAGATTTTAAGAGGTTAGTTCTAGTTTCTCCTGCCCATCTTACTGCCCTCAGCCTCTGAGTAACCTGATGGATCCTTCCACGTGTGTGGGGCCTTTGGGACAAAGTTCCCAGAGCACCTGAGGTTTGCAAGACAACTGAGAAGTTTTTTTTTTTTTTTTAACATGGAAGTTTTTAGTTCTGTTTAATCTGTTTGCTAAGGTTATGGGCACCTTGGCATTCACATGCTATTTATCTAACATTTCCGAGAATTCTCATCCTCTTTCAGGGTTTATTGCTCTCTGATGAGTAACGGTCTCAGATTCTTATTTTTCAGATCCTTATTCTTAGGACTGAGAAAGTCACAGTCACTGTGTCTGCAGATGGGTAGATTTACATGAGCAAAACCAAACCAAAGAGAGGTTGCCCGCTTTTTGTTGGCCTCCTGGGAGTCACAGCCAGGAGGGGAGATATTTCCCGTTGGCTTTTGCTGATTTCACAGAGGCGGGAGGTGGTTACAAGATGCACTTTAAAAAGTTCATTTAAAAAATCAATTTTAATATTTATTTTCAGACTAAAACTATGGCACTCCCTCAGGTCTTTTTATCCTCAGCCCCCTGCTGAGTCCCTTTGGAACTGCTTCCATTGCATTCTCCAGAAGGCCGTCTCCTTTCACGAATTTTTGAGACGACTGGAGGTGATTGCATCTGTTTAGCTTGACCATGTTTTGGTTGAACCACGTGAAATTCCATTTTAGTAGGTCATAAATGGTCATATATTGGCAGTTTCAGTGGTTCTACCCCACATATTTGGGGAACTCTGAACATTTACAATTCAGCTTTGGAGCTGGAAGGTCCCATCAAGATTGTCCAGCTCTCAGCATTTACAGGTGATCGCCCTTGGGCTGGCCCAGGATTGCCCTTTCAGTGGTGAAGTGACTCATCCAGGCCGAAGCTGTGATCATACAGTTTCCTGACAAATGAAGTGAAGTGTGCTGTGGACTGTCAGGCTTCAGGAGATGCTGGCTTAAAGGGGTTATGTTAAAGGAGCGGGGTCCTTTAAGCCTAGAGGGCTGTACCCTGGTAGGGCAGGCAAATTGAGCAAACACCCTGCAGCTCAGATAAGATCAGACAAGTACCTCTTCCTGGCCTCCTTCATCTGAAGGAAATGTCTGAATTTACATACTTTCTGAAATGCTGTTAATCCAAGCTGTCCATCTGCCTGCATAGGACTTACTTGGGCAGGTGGAGATGAGCCTTTCTGCTCGAGCACATCCCTTGGGCACAGCTGGACGTGAGCTGCAGGGAGGGCTTCAGCAAGGGCTTGGGAGGCTCCAGGGTAAGAATCCAAACTGTATCTCATGTTCTCCTGCAGGATGGTCTCTGTTTCCTTTTAGAGAACAGTGGGCACAGCTCTGATCAAATATAAGTAAAAATCAATGCATCCTCATTAGAGAAAATTAGAAAAATATGGACACGTAGGGAAAAAAATTTTCCATCTTCCCACCACCACAAATAATTACTATTAACACTTTGGTAAATTTCCTTCCAGTTTTTAAAAGCATTTTTTAGAAAACTCACAGTTACATGCTAAATATATATCTTGATATTGCATACATATATATGTAATATATATATATAATATAATAAGAATGTATTATATAGAGAGTACTCTATAAAATACACAATGCCAAGGAATATATACTACTATTGAAATTCTATATAAACTACAACATATATTTTCTATTCCTATTTTTTTCATTTATGATAACTAAGTACTCTATGAAGAGAATTTTTAAAGGCTGTGTAGTATTCCATCAAGTGATTTTTTTTTTCCCCCCACTGCATAGGTAGCCAATTCTCCTTTTAGAATAGTAGTTAAGAAATGGACTCTAGTACATCTGGATTCAAATTTAAGCATAATGGGTTGTGTGAATGTGGGCGATATCCTTAACCTCTCTACACCTCAGTTTCTTCATTTTTAAAATAAGCATAAGAATTCTGCTTATTCTGGTATGGAAAAAGGGACCACAGTGTCCAAATTTAAAAGCCAAGACTTTGCCATTTACAAGAGCTGCACTGAAGGGGGGAAGCAGGAGAGTGCTTACCAGACACAATCCAGGTCCCTAACTCATCAAACTTACAGGTAGTCTTATATAAAGGTATATAAAATAATAAAAATGTATATAAAAGTATAAAGGTCTTATATAAAAGTGTATAACAGAACCCCTCCGAGGTTTGCCTTTGGTCAGCAAGGGGAAGGGGCCCAAAGACACCAAGATGAGGCCTTGAGTCACAAGTTAAGGCTACTGAAAAGGTTCATCTCAACATAACATTTGCAAGACACAGAATTTTGTCCAGCTAAAACTTGGGCATCCTTAAAATCATTACGATATTATCCAGGGGAGCAAAACAATGAACATTTACAAAGGGCTTATGTTGTCCAGGAAGCAAAACATTAGCATTTCTTTGTTAATTGAGATTTTTAACTTTGGTTAAAGAGGGACTGATTTTCTTAACTCATTGAATTGCCTTGAGAACAAACACTTAGAAAAAGGTTTGGCAAACTTTTCTTGTAAAGGGTCAGGAAGTAAATATTTTAGGCTTTGTAGGCCAAATGCCAAACCAGGCATAGACAATATGTAAATAAATGAGCATGGCTGTGTTCCAACAAAGCTTTCTTTATGGACATTGAAATTTTAATTTCATTTTAATTTCATGTAATTTTCACGTGTCAGAGATAAGTATTTTCCTTTTGATTAAAAAAAAGATTTTAAAAAGGTAAAAAAAAGACAGGAAACTTTTAAACTCACAACTCTACAAAGTTGAGTGGTAAACCCAATTTAGCCCGTGGGCCAAAGTAACCCATGCCTTAGAACAGTCCTTGGCACTCATTAAGTGCTGTGTGTGTGTTAGCTGCTACTTCCATGATTAAAGTTATCACTATCATCACTGTCTCTACCCTAGCGCCATGCAGTGCTAGGCCCTGGAGGAGGGCAGGGCTGCAGTACACAAGCCCGCGCATCCCTTTGACCTCCTGAGAGTCCATTAGTAGCAGCAGTAGCTTGATCAGCTCCTGGCTCCATTGTGGCAGAGAGGTTTCATCTCCCATGTACGTGGTGGTTCCCTTACCAGAGGCTGCCTGGAGAGCTTTGCTGGGCTGGAGGGAACAGGTTTCCAGCTTGACTAGCTAGACCAGCCCTGGAGTGATGGGAGCACACATTCTGTGTCCTTTTTTTTTTTTTGCGGTACGCGGGCCTCTCACTGTTGTGGCCTCTCCCGTTGCGGAGCACAGGCTCCGGACGCGCAGGCTCAGCGGCCATGGCTCACGGGCCCAGCCGCTCCGCAGCATGTGGGATCTTCCCGGACCGGGGCACGCACGTACCCGCGTCCCCTGCATCGGCAGGTGGACTCTCAACCACTGCGCCACCAGGGAAGCCCCATTCTGTGTCCTTTGATGGAACTTTTAGCCTGTGCTCTTCCTGGGGATGAGTGGAAAAGGGAGACAGAGAAACCCACTGTGCATAACTGGTGCTAGTCCACTTCCTGTTTTAAAACTACAAAAGGTGGGCGAAAAGGGAGTTCTAAAAAGATCGGTGAAAAAGGAGCTGGGAGTTAAGGGAAGAAAGAGTAGGGTGTTGCTAGCGCAAGCCACAGTGCTTGGGTCGTTCATAATCTGGCATGCACTCAGCTCAGTAGAAAAATTGCAGACATCTTTATAAACCTTGACAGCATTATTTCATTATTCATGAAGACTTTTGTTTTTTTAACCATAACCAGCTTCATTTTAAAGATTTATTCCCAAGACTTTTTAATTGCGTCTTCATGGTAATTCTTTGGATTGACTGTTAAATCAACATACCAAATAAACAATATTGGAGTTTACTCTTTTCTTCGGTAAGTCTCAACTCTGCTTCTTCAAGATAATGAAGTGAGAGTGAGTCCAGATTTTCATGAATTGAATACACGGCACTGCATGGCCTTTCCTGATCTTTTGAGAGTAATTTTTAAAAGGACATTGTTTTTTAACTAAGGAAATTTGCCTTAAATCCAGAATTTTCTATGTGAGAGCTTCCACAGTGTGCATGTGTGAAGTTACTTATGCCTGTGTGGTGTGTGTGTGTGTGTGTGTGCGCAAACATGCATATTTCAAAGCTATATTATTAAGGATTTTTTTTTTAATTTTATGAATTTATTTATTTGTGGCTGCGTTGGGTCTTGTTGCTGCGTGCGGGCTTTCTCTAGTTGCGGCGAGTGGGGGCTGCTCTTCGTTGCGGTGCATGGGCTTCTTATTGTGGTGGCTTCTCTTGTTGAGGAGCACAGGCTCTAGGCCTGCGGGCTTCAGTAGTTGTGGCTCGCGGGCTCTAGAGCACAGGCTCAGTAGTTGTGGCGCATGGGCATAGTTACTCTGTGGCATGTGGGATCTTCTCGGACCAGGGCTCGAACCCGTGTCCCCTGCATTGGCAGGCGGATTCTTAACCACTTGCGCCACCAGGGAAGTCCTTGTTAAGGCTTTTAATAATTCACTTCTGAGACAGAAGTTCTGTGAAGACAAGTACTATTTTGTTTTGAATTAATCTCTGGATGAAATTTATCATGTCTGTCTCCCATGGTGCCTTGCACAGTAGTAGAAATCCAAAATGATTTGATGAGAGAAGGAATGAATCAGGGGCTGCAAAGTATCTCAAGGTCATTTACTCCAATTCTCTACCCTTTAGTTCTCTGGACATTATTCCTGCTGGACATCCTGCTTCAATATTTCTAAAAACTCACTTCTCTGCTAATCCTGTTTCCTGTAGCTGCCCACACAATAATATCAGTCCTTCAGATGCCTAAGGACAGTAGTGGTCCAACTCACAACCCCCATCCTACCTCCACATATACTTTTTTCCCCTGGGCTAAATATCTAAAGGTTTTTTTTGAACTTTTCTGATATACCCTACTGTTTAGATATTTCTGCTTCTTCCTGGCCACGCTTTTGTACATGATTTCCTGTGTGTCCGGAGCTGGCTCCCAGGGTAGCCCCCAGAACTGTGTGTTGTGTCCAAATGTGGCCTCAGCTGGGCCCCGTCGGTGGAACTCTCCTCTGTTCTTCTTGCTGTTCTTCTGTTAATAAATCCCAGCCTGTCAGAGCCTCCTGACTGCCACTCAGAATTGACTCATCTTGGACTTACACTGCCAACTCTAACTCTTAGTTCTTAATAATAGGATTGGTCATGGACGCTCCTAGGTTGCAGAGCAAGCCCAGGGAGGGGGTCCTGGTGATAGTGGGTAGTTGTGGATGGTCCCAGAGCTCTAGAACCAGAGGTATTCCCCAAAAGATTAGTTGTGGACCTGCCAAAGGAGGGAAGATGGAGCCAGGTTGAAGGTCAGGAGAACGAAAGGGTAGCAGGTGGATGAATGACATTAGAGAGATTAGCAGAGGTGTTCCAGAGGCCAGGCAAGGAGAAGAGAATGTACAGCTGAGAGGGAGGTACGGCACGGAAGCCAGGTAGTTTAGAATCTGTTGGCCTGAACCCGTAACATCTTCCTGGGTGTTTCTTTCATGCAGATCCTTTGTACTTTACCTAAAAGAATCAAATTTTAATGATATGGAGCTGGGATCTCATGAATTATTTGTAAGCCAGATTTCCCTTGTTCTGTAGTAGATGTGTTTTTGAATTTTTTTAAAAAAATTTTTTATGGGACGTTACATTTCTCTGATTAAACTTCTTCTTGATAATGGGGCCCATCTTCCTATTCTCCAAAGGCCGTTTGAACCTAAATAGGAAAAACAAAAGCTGCAGAGCTGAAGTGGTGACTCTGCCACTTCTAACCATGCTGTTGCACAAGTCACAAGTTCTCACCCCCATCTGTAGGAAGAGAATAATAACATTTACCTCATTCATAACTCGCCTCACTGGGAAGATTAAATGAAATCATGCCTTTGGAGTGTCTGGCATGACACCTACCTGTCCCTGGTCACAGTTATTTTTCTGCCCCTCAGCATACCACCTTGCCCACTCTTAGGTCAGATTTAGTAGGCTGCCTTCTCTGTATTCATGCAAACTATTCATTTTTATTGAATTTACTGGAGAGGGACCAAGAACAGAACCTGAAGATGTCTAAAGGCTACGTCTAGGACTCTTTGGAACATTGATCCATGTTGGGGGTCACAAAGTCGGATGCTGTCAAGAACTTCCTTATATAAATGTGTGAATCAGCCAGGTGAGAGAGTGCTGGGCCTGTGTCAGCTCGGAGAGTGCATGTCCTCCCTAAAGCAGGCATCCCAATAAAAGCCGCTGCAAACCAAACACTTCGATACAGGGAATCAAGGTTCCAACTCCATCAGTTGTTGGGTATAGATCCCTAGAATGCTCTTGCATTGGGTTACTGTGGCTTTAGAGGTTCTCAAAGTATGATCCAGAGACCATCAGTAGCACCTGGGAATGTGTATGAATGCAGATTCTCAGGGCTTACCCAGACCTACTCAACCAGAAACTGGATGGGGGGGTGGGGTGCAGCGCCAGCAATCTGTTTGAACAGACCCTCTAAGAGATTCTGATCACGTTCAAATTTGAGACCCACTGATTGGGGAAAGTGTTCTCAACCCTGGCTGGACTTTGGAATCACTTGGGGAGCTTTAAAAGTAAAGCTGATTTTGGGTATCAGCCTGGACATCAGAATTTTTCAGAGCTCCCAAGGGGATTTTCAGGGACATCCAAGGTGGATAAGTACTCTTCTAGGAGCCTGTTGAAACACCCACATACCCTTTCTCCTGAGTGGGGAGGGGAAGAGTGGGAGGCACGTGTAATGTGGCACAGCTCCCAAGGGATCTGCTGCAACCATCAAACCCTGCTTCCCCTTGGAGAACATGACCTTAAACTACCAGCCTCAAGAAAGAGCTTTGAGGGCTTCCCTGGTGGCGCAGTGGTTGAGAGTCCGCCTGCCGATTCAGGGGACACAGGTTCGTGCCCTGGTCCGGGAAGATCCCACGTGCCGCGGAGCAGCTGGGCCCGTGAGCCATGGCCGCTGAGCCTGCGCGTCCAGAGCCTGTGCTCTGCAACGGGAGAGGCCATGGCAGTGAGAGGCCCGCGTATCGCAAAAAAAAAGAAAGAGCTTTGATAGGGCCTTTCCTAGACTGAATGAATATTCACTTAATGTGATTTGTTTTAAAGGTTGCTTTTAATGCTGTATTTGTTCAGCAAATGTAGGCACTTGTATAGCACAAATATTAACTCCTAAATCCTCCAAGGCTTTCCCTGTGATATGCCATCTGGCAGGCATTATTGTAATCATCTCTTTATTATCCACACTAATGAAGGACTAGCATGGCATTGGTAATTGAGAAACACAGATCATTTACAAATCATTCAGGCTAGTGCCAGCACTGCTTCCCCAACCAGGAATCATTCAAGACTAGAAAATATTGACTGATGACAGTTTCCTACCTTCTCTGTGGAGGTACTAGTAATGTTATTTTAGTCAGAAATTTGAGCAGTAGGAGAAGTGAGAGGCTTCTAAATTAGAATTCCTTTTTCTGAATGAGGACGTTTCAGTTTTCTCAATAAGAGGCCAAAGCACAAAGCAGATGAACAGCAAGTATATTTAAAATGCATTGACCTTTGGAACCAGTCAGTTCAGAGCATGTTATAGTAGAAGGTGCACGGGATTCAAGCGATCAGTGGATCTGGATTCTAGATCTTACTTTGATATTAACCCGTGCTATGTGAGATGTGCCATTCCAGCCATCAGCGGGTCTCAAAATGTGGTCCTCAGACAGCGGCATCTGCATCACTTGGGAACTTGTTAGAGATGCAGGTTCTCAGGCCTCTCCCCAACCCACCTGAATTAGAGACTCTGAGGGTGGGGCTGGCAATTGGTGCTTCAACAAACCCTCCCAGAGATTCAGTTCGGATGCCTGCTCAAGTTTGAGCACCGCTGTTCTCCAGGCACTCAGTTTTCTCAACTTCACAATAAGGTGACAAGCCTAGTTTATATTTGAGGTCCACTTCAGCTCTCCAGTGGCCTTAGTGTATGGTTCTGGAAGGTTGAAAGAGTCTCTGTCATAGACCTTGAATGTGCGATTGAAATAATTCAAGTAAAAAACTGGCATGTGTGTAACAGAAGAGAAACAGATCTCTAGGAACTCTATACACAAACCCCATATAGGATGCTCACTTTATTTTATTTATTTATTTATTTACACCTTTATTGGAGTACAATTGCTTTACAATGGTGTGTTAGTTCCTGCTTTATAACCAAGTGAATCCATTATACATATACACGTATTCCCATATCTCTTCCCTCTTGCGTCTCCCTCACTCCCACCCTCCCTATCCCACCCCTCTAGGTGGTCACAAAGCACCATGGGATGCTCACTTTAAATAAATAGTGCTATCTTCAGTTGGTTGGTACCATTTTCTGAAAGTGAAAAAACCTTGGTGCTTTGGAAAGGGAAGTGGCCGCTCCTCCTTTCTCCAGGGGCTGAGAGCTGCCTGATGTGATTCACAGAGCAGCACTTCTACAGGCTCTAACAAATGGCATTTCAGAAGGATGTACAGGGGTACGCAGGCTTTGCAGTAAAACAAGGGATATTTTCAAGTCATTTATGAAAGCTCTTGCAGCTTCCATTTCAAGACAGGTGGGAAAAAATCACATGGAACAAGAAAAGAAAATAAATCTGTATCCAGAGCATCTCATAAATAAGGAAGGAGCGGGGGTCTGTTGGCCTTGCTGGGTTCTCAGAGTATTTTTGTAACAGTACAGAAAGCTCTCAAATGTTTTGGCAAGTAATTCTTATACTGTTTCCGTTATCAAAATCTATGCTTGTAAAATTATTTCGCTGGCTGTTAAAACCAAAAGAGAAAAAGGAAACAATCATTTCAAGGAGAGAGAGGCTGGGAAGATGATACTCAGAGTTAAAAAAGAGAGAGACAGAAAAAAAGAATATAGTTCACCCACAACTGCAAAAATTATGTTTCATCTAAAACGCAGTGACACTTCATAATTTAGAGCGAGTCATAGAAAATCGAAGGCAATTTTCTAATTGGCTTTTGTTTAATTAAAAGCCTATTTGTTGGAGACAATAGGACCTGGTTTGTTGGACTTGAGAGAGACTTTGTTATGTCTGGGAGGGATGGAGAGATTATAGCCTTTATTGAAAAGGATGGATCGCAGACCCACTTTGCCTGAGCAAAGCATGTTGATTGAGGAGAACCACAACGATGGGGAACCTGCACTGGACATCTTTGTGAAATTCCCAGTGGTGTCTGGTTGAGCAAAAACTTGACCCTAAAACCCTGGTTAAAAGCCTGTCCTCTGAGTTCAAATTCTGGCTCTGCCACATACTGGCTCTGAAACTCTGGGCAAGCTACCCAGATGCTCAGTGCCTCAGTTTCCTTCTGTCAAAAGAGGAAAATAATAGGACCTGTCTTGTGGGAATTTTATGAGGATTAAAAGTTAGTATATGCAAGGTGCTTTATATAACACCTGCCACATAGCAGGCATTACTTTATTAGGACTATTTGCTAAATAGCCATATGGATCTTTAAAAGAACTCTAAAAATGTGTTATACCGTTTCATAACTGTAAGACCTTAGAAAGCAGCAGTGCCCTATTTGATACCCCCATTGTGTGCCTAAGGAGGTGTGTGATTGATGCAAAGAGGCTTCCAGGGCATCCTGGGAGCACAATTCAAACAAGCCTGATGATGCTTAACCCATGGGGGGCTTCTCCCTGGTCAACTTCACTAACACATAGCTTTGGGGGGTTGTTCAAACAAGATTCAGAGAAACTAATTTTTCTCATTTGATTTCCTTTCTGTGTATTTATTTTTGGAATAGATTCATAGACCAACACTAGAAATAGCTCTCAAATAAATGTCATATTTTTCTCTCTTATATTTGGCACACTCTCCTTTGTTGGCTGGACCGTGCTGTGTAGCAGCTAATACTGATTAGCCTACGTTTTTCTCAAATCAATTTTTCTCAGGCTATATAAAGTCTAAATGCTGGCAGTACTAAAACAGATGCATTCAACTTATAAACTGGTGGTAAGGAAAAAGGTATGGACGAAAGCACGCTGAAACATATCGTCCAAGCAAGACATTGCCTGCTCTGCGAAATTCAAGTTGCCAGGTCCTGGGCAAGCTTCTTATCGCATCTGCACTGCAGTTTCCTCACCAATAAAATTGATCCAGCCACTGAGGAAAACAGTATGGTGCTTCCTTCAAAAACTAAAAATAGAACTACTGTATGATCCAGTAGTTCCATTCCTGGGTATATATCCGAAGAAAACAAAAACACTAATCAAAAAGATACACGCACCCCAGTGTTCATAGCAGCATAGCCAAGATATGGAAACGATCAAAGTGCCGTCAACAGATAAATGGATGAAGATGTGGGGTATGTGTGTGTGTGTGTGTGTGTGTACACACACACACACACACACACACACACACACACACACACAGTGGAATACTATGCAGCCATTAAAAAGAATAAAATGTTGCCATTTTCAACTACATGGATGGACCTGGAAGGTATTATGCTCAGTGAAATAAGTCAGATGGAGAAAGACAAATACTGTATGCTATCACTTATGTGTGTAATCTGAAAAATAAAACGAATGAGTATAACAAAACAGATGCAGACTCACAGATATATAGAGAATACACTGGTAGTTACCAGTGGGGAGAGGGAAGCAGGGAGGGGCAGCATAGGGGTGCAAACTACTATGTATAAAATAAATGAGCTACAAGGATATATTGTACAGCACAGGCAATATAGCCAATATTTTATAAAAACTTTAAATGGAATATAAGCTATAAAAATATTGAATCACTATGTTGTATACCTGAAATTAATATAATATTGTAAATCAACTATATACTTCAATAAAAATTACAGGTAAGAAAAAAATATGAGATAAAAATCTCCCATAGTTCCACTACCTAGAGATAACCATTTAACATGTTGGAATACTGTACTCCAGAATTAAAAAAATAAAATAAAACGGGGTCATATTATTAAAAAACAAATAATAAATAATAAAATAAAATGGGGGTAACAATAGTGACCACCACCTATTAGATGAAGTAACACATGTGAAACCCAAACTAGTGCTAACCCCAAGAAGTACTCAGCAAATTCTAACATTTTTATGTTTCTTGTGTTCATGGAAATTGAACGTATCGAAGTCAAAATAATAAATGTATGCATAATGAGGGAAGTTCCACTATTCTTTTCTTAAGAACTGAAAATATCATAAAATCTTTCACTGCAAGTTACTTCTGAGACTACATCTCTGATCGTTTATTTCCAGCATTTTGATTTTCCCCTCACTATTGAATACGGGCCTGAGCCTCTTACACCAATGAGTATCAGATTAAAGCTGAAACCCACTGCATTTGATGTGCCCAGTGATTTTCATTTTTGTTACAATTATATTTATTTTATGAACTATATCTTTCTTATCATAAGTAGTATACTTTTGTATTTTAAAAATGTTCCAACGTCTTAACAAGCAAATCAGGGTAAAATGCTAAAATAAAGTATCGGAGTCACTACACTGACCCAACTTGCTCTACAGATATGGACAGGAGGGCTCTGGAAATTGTGGAACTGTGGTCAGTAGGCAGCACCACTGTCCTATAATTTTAGGTGTTGTTTATTAGCTCATAAAAAAATTTCAAATCAGCATGCAAAAGACAGGTTCTGTGCACTCTTGAATAATGTAGAAAAGTGTGGGTTGTTTGAACCTTGAAAAAGTGAACAAAATGTCCTTCCTGTACTTAAATTAGAAAAAATTACAGCTGACCAAAATTTCCCTTCCAAATCAGAGAGCCAAGCTGTTTATTAAGAAATATTCAGGGGCTTCCCTGGTGGTGCAGTGGTTGAGAGTCCGCCTGCCGATGCAGGGGACACGGGTTCGTGCCCTGGTCTGGGAAGATCCCACGTGCCGCGGAGCGGCTGGGCCCATGAGCCATGGCCGCTGAGCCTGTGCGTCCGGAGCCTGTGCGCCACAACGGGAGAGGCCACAACAGTGAGAGGCCCGCGTACTGGTAAAAAAAAAAAAAAAAAGAAATATTCAGGAAGAAAACAAAAATATGTCCTTTCATAAAAATTACCTAGATTATGAGATAAGAGCAGTTTTCTTTAATATCTCTTTAACTTTTCCATTTTTTGAATGTAAGAATGACTTCCCTTATATCATTAGCCATTTAGATCTGAATTTTCAGGACAGATCTTGGTCATCATTTTAGACAATTAGCAGTGGAGAGTGGTTTACTGCCCTGAATAGGGGTCTCGTGGTGTTTACTTAGTGATCTCCAGCATATGGAGAATTTGTTGGGCATATTTATAACTATTGTTTGTCTTTGTGGTTCTTGGAACAGTGTGGGTGACCACAAGGCCAGAACACTCCCTGCAAGTAGGCAGATGTTAGCACCCTGTGGACCTCTGAATTTTATAGAGTGCCTGTGCTCAGAGACCTACAGACTGTGTAAGTCTGGAAAGTTCACAAACACCATGGACAGGTGTGTCCATACCTAACCCTCACACACGAGGATGAGGAAGTTAAGGTGAAAAAAGGTAAATGGCAGAGATGTGGCTTCATCCCAGGTTTTTCTCCCCAAATGCTGTTGGTTCTGCTAAAGCACAGCCAATAATGTAAAAATACAGTTTTTACATTATTTTCCTTTCCTGCAGTGTCACATGTCTAAGAATAATCCCATATTTCGATCTTCAGCTGAGTTTCCCAACCCTGGGTCTAGAAGCTGGTTTTGCTCTACTTGTAGAAGGAAGCCCTCTTTGCCACCCTGATCGGTTCACATGGAGATAGCAAATGTCATCCTACTTGATTATTCGGAGCTTACCTTGTGGTACTTTGGTCTTCTGGAGGGAAATCAGATCTCTGGCGGTTGGTGAAATCTGCTGAAGAATTAACCTGATCAAACATTTTGTTTTAATCACAGAATCATGTCAACCCTGCCATGGACTTTACCCAGACACCTCCTGGGATGTTAGCTCTGGACAATATGCTCTACTTCGCCAAGCACCACCAGGATGCCTACATTCGGGTAAGCGCACAGCCCCTTTCAGCTATTGTAGGGTTCTTACTGAATTCGAATTTCACACTTATGGATATGGAGGGATTACTTTTAGATGAGTGGCCCCAGAGATTGGCTTTTGTCACTTAGTAAAGTAAAAATGAAAATTAAATGAAATTAAAGAGCACCAAAATAGGGATTTTTAACTTTTAATTTTTTCACATGACATTTAAAAATATATTAGATATTGGAAAAATATTTTATATAGTTTATATGATTATGACAAAAACTCTTAGCCTTAAATAATAAAGAAGAGAGACAAACTATCTACCAAAAACCTGCATGATCCCAACGTTACTGAAAACCACTTAGGCTTATTTGGCTTCTTGAAAAGAGGCCCAGGATTCTGTCTAGCACTGCTCTGTTCAATCTAATGCTGGAGGTACAATCAGATAAACAGAAAGAGAAGTGTGGGAGGGACGGGGAGGGACGAGAAATGCCTTCTCTCATTTCATAACAGATTAGTGACACTCCAGCTACTAAGGCAATGCCTTTGTGGGTGGGGCTGAGGAAAACAGAAGGCCACCAGCCTATGCAGAGCAGGGGCGGGAAGGACAAAGTGCGAATGAATTGGAGCATAGGGACAGTGACAGAGAAGGCCTGCGAGTCAAGGCTGCTCCACTGGAGGCCCTGGATTTGTGCTGACCCCTGTCCCCTGTCCCCAGGGAGAGGAGCCCAGGTTCAGTCGGGCGAGGGATACAGATCCACGACTGAGATGAAGGAGGATATGAATAAATGGGATAAGGGCATTGGCAAGTGGTTAAAATGATGACTAGATATAAGCTTAGGAAATATTCGATGAATGAATATCCTAATGCAGGAAGAGTAAAGCTGAAATCAGAGTAAGGTATGGGCCTGTACCTCTGATATTCTCTGTTGGCTCCCTCTTGACACTGGCTTTCTGGAGACCAGGGTTCAAAACCTGGCACTGTTGTTACCTGGTAATGCAAATGGGGCCATTCCTTTTGACTGGGCTATAGTTTCTTCTCCAAACTAGGGAGCATTAGTCCCTGAAGGAGCATTTGGAAATGTGTGGGCGTGTTTTTTCGGTAGTCATCATGCCCATTGCGGTGCTACTGGCCACAGCCCTCTAAAACATGGGACAGTCTGCACCATGAAAAATTGTCCTACCCAGTAATGACCCCTTTGAAAAAAAAGTCATGCCAGGCCTGAATTCCCTGTAAGCACTATATTTTAACTTCATCTGTTTTTCTATATATGCAATTTGACAAGCTTTGACTTATATTAAAACATTATTTGTACTTTAATTATATGAAGGATTTTGTGCATTTCTCTGAATGGTGTTATGTGCTTCTCAGGTATTTGATTAGAAATGCAATTTTCCATAAGAAAATTGTTTTTTCATAAA
The DNA here is from genome assembly GCF_003676395.1 of Aethalodelphis obliquidens. Lineage (NCBI taxonomy): Eukaryota > Metazoa > Chordata > Mammalia > Artiodactyla > Delphinidae > Aethalodelphis > Aethalodelphis obliquidens. The sequence continues at coordinate 40,282,788 of NW_020837949.1, forward strand.
AGTTTAATTTGGTTTATATGTGTATATATTTATTGCAAAGATTTTTTTCCTAGGAATGTAATCTGCTCTCACAGTAAGTAATTTAATATTTTTGAGGTACCTTGTGGTATAGCCTCGGAGAGTTGAGTGTGAAAAGAAGAAGCCTAGCAGAAATTGAATTTAGCATTACCTGATTACCTGATTAATGTTTGTGGATGAATGTTTCTAAAGGTAGAGGGTATTGATTCTGAATGTATTGTTAACTGCATAAGAAGCATACGTCTCAAGAAGAGTAATTTAACATTTTAATCCCATTTTCTTCACTGTGTTCTCTAAACTGTCGTAAGTGAAATTAATACCATGGCAACCTGACAGAACTTTATATCTGATGGGAACTTAAAAAGAAAATCCTATTTGAAAAGAAAGGTGTGGACTTTTTTGTCCACATGCACTTTCTTTCTGGTTAGACTGAGAAAGGAATGTTTTCTCGAAAGTGTTCCTTTCCCAATGTGTTCTGTGTCCCATCTGACTTTGGGACCATTAAATGCTGCATGGAAAGCTAAAGCTATTTACATGAATGAATGGGGTTAGGGGATCATATATAAAGCTGAGGCATTCTGCAAGGAAGCATTGTGGTGACTTATGAAAACAGATGTCCCAGTGGTAGTGACATAGTGATGGAGACAATGAAAGTGGTCATCCCAGACAGCTAATTAAATTTTGATCTATGAGCTGAGTTGTCTTTTCTGAAACATAAAGATGGGCTCTTGGTTTTTTAATAAGCTTACATTTTGATAAAATTTCCTTTTTTTGATGAGGTAAATTTCCTGTCTGAATGCAGTTATTCATTTATTATTTATATCTTTCATTCAATAAACACGTATTCTGTACCTAAATCTATAGTCTCACTTTTCACTTTGCCAGTCAGACTTATGGTTGAGATTTTCAAAAGGAATTGTAACACGCACACACACACACACACATATTCCCTCTTTGACCTTGACACGCCCATGCCCTCCAGCTATCCTGTTGCCTCAGACAATGTATATTTTTCCAAGTTGTCTTCTTACCCCGTGTTCTAACTCCCCTGCTGCTCACTTTTCAACACTGCACCCATCACTTTCTAGAAGCTGTTCTGCTACATGGGGAGCCCTCTCCTCTTCCTTCGTCTTCTTTGTCCTGCCATTGACGCTGGACACTTTCCATTGGCTGGTTCTCCCTTTTTGCCTGCAGCCCTTGCCGTCTGTCTTGGTTCTCTCCTTGGCTGCTTCTCTTAGTCTCTCTGATGGGTTTCTCTCCCTCTGCCTGCCCATCAAATGCACATAATCCTCACGACTCTGTCTGTGGATCTTTTTTCTTTTTCAGGCACCCAAGCTGCACATGTTTACTGACTAACTATCAAATGGCCTGCAGTGAGGGAGGGGATAGAGATTCCCCAAGAACAAGTCACTCATTGTCCTGTCATTGAGGATTTTACCGTCTAGCGATGGAAGGAGGGGTAGTTGGAGGAAGAGTTAAATGCCAGCCCTTTCCAAGCCACTTAGAATGGATTTTGATTGGGCAGGAGTGATACTGGGGGCACAGAGGAGACTCATAAACACAGATGTGGGAGTCAGGTCAGTAAAACTTCCTTCAAGAAGTGGCATCTAGGGCTTCCCTGGTGGCTCAGTGGTTGAGAGTCCGCCTGCTGATGCAGGGGACACGGGTTCGTGCCCTGGTCTGGGAGGATCCCACATGCCGCGGAGCGGCTGGGCCCGTGAGCCATGGCCGCTGAGCCTGCGCGTCTGGAGGCTGTGCTCCACAACGGGAGAGGCCACAAGAGTGAGAGGCCCGCATACCTTAAAAAAAAAAAAAAAAAAGTGGCATCTACACTAAGGCCTGTTGGATAGTACTAGTTATCAGGTGAGGGGAAGGGGGATGTGAGAGAGTACTCCAAGCAGAGGGAAACGTGAACAGAGGCATAAAGGTGTGTGCTTTGTTCAAGGAACCACAAATAGTACAGCATGGTTAAGACAGGGAGTGGCAAATATGATCATGGCTTGGGAGGCAAATGTGGGCTAGTTCATTAGGGACCCTCCACACCGTACTAAGGTGCTCGCTTGTGCCTTAGCCCAAAGGCAGTGAAGAATTTCTGAACTATTTTAAGTAAAGACGATGAGAGTTAATTTTAGAAAAATCACTCTCCTGCCAGAAAACAAATGTGAGAAATCAAGACTAGCAGCAAAAATAAAATTGGGGAAATTAGAGAGAAATGATGGTAACTTGATAAGGCTAGTGGCTGTGACATTGGGGAGAAGCAGTTTGAATGAATTATTTTGGAGCTAAGGTAAACTAGACTCTCTCCAAGGAAAAGGGAGGTACTGGCTTGAGTGGATGGATGGTGGTGTCATTGATGAACTAGATCTGTGGGTCTGAGGGGTTGGTCATTTGGAGACATCCAAATACTATATGCACATGGGACAACTGTCCAGGTGGGTGTTTCTAGTAGGCAGTGAGATATGGGCAGTGGTGGTCAATAAGAACGGCAGGGTCTAGTTCTTAGGTAACAGAATATAGAACAGCAAGCGAAGGAAGAGAGTATAATTTTTGTTGTTATTTTGTTTTGTTTTATCTTGTTTTCTTTTTTCCCCCTTGGGTTTTTTAAAATTTTCTTCTGAATTTTTAAATGTGACCTGTCCTTGGCACATCTATCAAGTCATAAAACCGTTTTACTTGATATTTATTTGCAGTTTTCTACACTATATTGAGCAGATAAACATTTCACTGTTTTATAAATTATCATACTGTTTAACCATATCACAATCACTTAGGACTTGCTTCCTTCCCCAGGGACCTAATTTTAAACAGTGGCACTACTTCTTAGAGAAATATTCTGATGTTGAGTCAATATGGAAAAGAACAAACTGGACCCTTTTCGTATATTTTATTTGGTATGGTGCTATGTTATAAGTAAAATGTTTGTTTGTTTGTTTGTTTGTTTGTTTTGGCTACACCACACGGCTTATGGGATCTCAGTTCCCCAACAAGGGATTGAACCCAAACCACGGCAGTGAAAGCCTGGCATCCTAACCGCTAGGGACCAGGGAACTCCCAGTGTTTCCTTAATGAGGTTGTCTCCGAAGTAATTACACAATTTATAAGATCTCAAGTCTTCTAGTAACAAAATTAAAAGTAAATTCTGGAAACGGCTTGTTCTTTATGTGCCCTGAAGTTCTTTGCCTCAACATCCCTCAAAATTTACAGTCAACATCTCATCCAGTTGGAATATATTTGCAGACTGGGTGACTGTGATAGAAGAGAATGAATTTCCTGAGAAGGGAAAATAGAAACGCCTTCAAAAGCAAGATTTATTTCAATGGTTTTATGCAGTTGTGAGCCAGGGCACATGTGTTTTTAGTATCATACTAAATCAGAACAGAAATATTTATAATATGTCAAGTAAATAAGATTATGGGGAAAGACGGCTATTTGTACCTGAGTTGTTTTCTCAAGGTTCTTTTATGGTAGCCATTTTTAAACAGATGAAAAAATTTAAGTATGTTTACACTATTTTAAAACCTTTCTTCCTCCTCGTGATGCGTACATAATAAACAATACTTTTTACGAATAGTTGGGAGAAATAATGGTTTAGACCCTAACTCACTGCTGGGACATGAGAGGCCTTGTTCTTGAGGCAGTACTGACAAGAAAATGCTATGAGATGATTTAGCATGAGAAAAGCTTCCATATTTTAAGTCTTTACTGTATTTTGAATATTTCACATACATTATTTGTAATCTTCTCTTCAGTGCTCCCAGAGGTGGGAAGATAAGGTAGCTTTGGTACCCCCCTTCTTCCGGTATGTAGATCTCTCTGTCCATTGAGACCCACCTCAAGTTCAAAGTTATTCTAGGGAAACTCTTCAACTTTTCCTGTGTCAGAGGGCATAAACCTAGTTATAATAGCAAACGTAGAGCTTGCTGTGAGATAACAAGTATGCTAAACACTTTCATTAATATCTCACAGCACCACTGTGAGGTTGACACTGTTATTATTTCCATTTTGTGGATGAGGAAACTGACACACAGGAGGGATTACCCACAGCGAAGGAAGTGCTAGAGCTGAATTTAAGACAAAAGTCTGCTTCCACTGTCCACACTCTGCATTTTAGGAGTTCATAGATCCATATAGGGGTTGCAGCCACAGTTCAAGTAAGTTCTAAGGATGTATTTTGCTCACCTGGCACAGTATTTTTATTTTTTTAATTTTTTTAATTATTTTTATTTTTAAAAGCTTTATTAAGATATAATTCACCTACCATGATTCACCCATTTAAGTATACGGGCACAGTATTTTTAAAGGGAAGAGAATTTGAATTACCTGAACTCCCTTTCCAAATAACCATGAACCCCAGGACTCCCTATTATATTCTGTCTGGCTGCTTTATGAATCCTAGTTATCTGCCTGGTACTTGAGGGGCTTGACTTGGTGGCCATGATATTGATGACCTTTGTGAAGTTCTGAATGCATTGTCAACACACAGTAGGTGCTTAACTTCTTTTACTTGCCTTTTCCTTTTCCACATAAAGTTGGACTTGATTACTGTCCCTTCTCCTGGGGGTTTCATATTTCTGCACTTAATGTTTGCTGTCCTTCCATCCTTGTTGTCAACTCCCAGAGAGCAGGTTCTTCATCTTGTGTTGTGTATTTGTTCCCTTGCTGAGACTAAAGGACTTTAATTTCAACCTCCCAAGTGTAGAGGAAAAGATTAGGCATGCTTCTCAAATTCTCTGGTTGTAAATATTAAAGAAAAAAAGTCATCAGATATTATTATAAATACAGAGGCCTAGTGTGCTTGGCGCTCTCAGCACAGTCAGCCCTCTGCGCTGTGTGTCAGACCACACAATGGAGTTCTTGCTGCCCTTTAAGGGGGACAGAAACCAAGTATCCCTCATGTACCAAGGGGGGTGTGATGGAGGCAATGCTGAGCCTTTAAAATAAATTAAGGCACTTTTAACATTTCAAGGGGGAAATTGGCAGTTTCCCAAGCGACATAATTACGAGACAGTGTGTAATGTGTAATTAAACTCAACTATGAAGCAAATGATTGGAATAAAGCTTGGTGGCACATCATTTTTTTTGTTCCCGTAGTGCTGACAGATCCTTCCCTCCCCTTGTCCCTGAAATGGCTTCAGCAGCAATTGCTCCTAATTCTTTTTAAATGAAATTATATGTTGCCAGTGAAACACACAGTTTCATGTAAAGGAACCTTGTTTTTTTTGTTTGAGTGACATTTTCCTTCTAGGTGATCTGGAGCACAGAATCCATAGAATAACAAGGACCTCAAGGCAAAGCCTTGCTGGGACTTTAAAATGAATCTTTGTCTAATAATTCATTTAAATACTTTATTCTTTACTTCTAATTTTTTTTTCTTTCTTTGACCAAGGTCCACGGCTTGGAGGCTTGTTTTTTTTTTTTTTTTTTTGCGGTACGCGGGCCTCTCACTGTTGTGGCCTCTCCCGTTGCGGAGCACAGGCTCCGGACACGCAGGCCCAGCGGCCACGGCTCACGGGCCCAGCTGTTCCGCGGCATGTGGGATCTTCCCGGACCGGGGCACGAACCTGTGTCCCCTGCATCGGCAGGCGGACTCTCAACCACTGCGCCACCAGGGAAGCCCCTGGAGGCTTGTTTTTATGTAGTTTTCTTTCATGTTTTAAAAATAGTGGCATTAATTTTGTTGATTGTGAATAACCAAGTGTTATTGCCAAACAATCAGGACCCCCTGAGAGTCTGAATGTATGTGATTAGATTTTTACTAATTGCGCTGGCAAGCAGAATTTCTGACTTCGAAAACCAGTGATTTGAATGGAACGCTTCAGGCCTCAGGATGAGATCATTTTTCAGCATGGGCTTGGTTTTATCTCAGAAGATCCATCATCGGAGGGAGGGAAGGCAGGTTGCACATCCATTAATGATTGCTGGATATGACAGTGCTTGTACTCTGAGTTCTCGCCATCTGAATTCGTTTGGTACTGGCTTCAGTACCTGGAGTCTGAAGCAGGTCTAAAACATGGTAGTTACTTATTGCATTCTCCTTTGCTACCAGCCCAAGCTGGGTATTAGGTTTAGAATTTTTTACTTAGCTATCTGAAGGGTTTTTTGTTTCTGTTTTTTTAAACTTTAAAACACAGTGGGGGGCTTCCCTGGTGGCGCAGCGGTTGAGAATCTGCCTGCTAATGCAGGGGACACGGGTTCGAGCCCTGGTCTGGGAGGATCCCACATGCCGCGGAGCAACTAGGCCCGTGAGCCACAACTACTGAGCCTGCGCGTCTGGAGCTTGTGCTCCGCAACAAGAGAGGCCGCGATAGCGAGAGGCCCGCGCACCGCGATGAAGAGTGGCCCCCGCTTGCCGCAACTAGAGAAAGCCCTCGCACGGATATGAAGACCCAACACAGCAAAAATGAATAAATTAATTAATAAAAACTCCTACCCCCAACATCTTAAAAAAAAAAAAAAAAAAACACAGTGGGGCTTTAAAGCACAGTGGGACTTTAAAACACATTGATGGATTGCTTGAGAAAAAATGTAACCAACCAATAGAATGAACTATATGCAGTTGACACAGTGCAAACCTAGGCCCAGTGTGAATTACAAGGTTAGAAACTACAGACAGCCTTATGTGTGGATGACACTGTCCCTCGTTAGGGCACCAGCAAAACCCTTAGTCAACAGCGGCTATCCTGGGGTCTCTATCTTAGACCCAGTAATATCTTCCCATTGTTTCTCCAAACTGATTCTTTCTCAGTCCACATTGTCCATTTTTTTGGTCTCACTAAATTAGTTAAACAAATATTTATTGAGTACCTTCTCTGTGACAAGCTGCCTCCTTTCTGCTGTCATTGACCAAGCTTCCCCCTTTAATTGTGCATTTTCTACCTTCATTGTGGAGGGCTCAGTAGCTGCTGTGCTGCAGGTTTGCTGTGGCTTCTCCCCTTTCTGCTGTAACTGCTGTGCCATGTTGTAGAGCAGAAGTTCCGAGAGAGCTGTCCTTCACATCTGCCTGTCCCTTTAAGACGGGAAAGATTTCTGGGAATCCCCTCTCTTCTGTGTGTCTCAAACTGGAAGGTGTTATAGACCTCACTGGTTTTTAAATTATTTCTAAATAATGAACATCATTTTTTAGAGCAGTTTTAGGTTTACAGAAAAATTCAGCAGAAAGTACAGAGGGTTCCCACATATCCCCTTTTGTCCCTCTCCCACACACAGTTTCCCACATTATTAACATCTTGCGTTAATGTAGTACTTTGTTTGATTTAATGAAACCAATAATCTACAGTCTTGCTATAATTGCCTGTTAGTTACAGGAGGTTTTTTTGTTGTTGTTCCTTTGAAATTTTCTAGATAAACAATCATGTCATCTGTGCACCAATAATTTTATTTCTTCCTTCCCAATCTCTATACTTTTTATATCCTTTTCTTATCTTATTGCATTAGCTAGGACTTCCAATAAGCAGTTGAATAGTAAGAAGGAATATCCAGATATTAGGCGGAAAGAGTCAAGTTTTTCCCCATTAAGTATGATGTTAGCTGTAGAGTTTTTATAGGTGTTCTTTATCAAGTTGATGAACCTCAGTATTAGTTTGCTAGGGCTGCCATAACAAAGCACTATAGACTGGGTGGCTCAGAGAATAGAAATATATCCTTTAACAGTTCTGGAGACTAGAAGTTTGAGATAAGGTGCCTGCAGGGTTGGCTCCTCCTGAGGCCTCTCTCCTTGGTTTGCAGACAGCTGCCTACTTGCTGTGTCCTCACGTGGTCATCTTGCTGTGCACTCACATCCCTGGTGTCTCTTTCTCATCTTATAGGGGCATCAGTCATATTGAATTAGGGCTTCATGCTGATGGCCTCATTTTAAATTACTTGCCTCTTTAAAAGCTCTGTCTCCCAATACAGTCACATCGTGGGAGACTGAGGGTTAGACCTTCAACATACAGATTTTTGGGGGACACGGATCAGTTCATAACATTCTGTCTACCTTGAACATCCCAGGTGATTCCAACCTCTGGTCCTGGTACAGGCATACCTCATTTTATTGATATTGTGTTTTATTACCAGTTGAAGGTTTGTGGCAACCTGTATTTGAGCAAGTCTATTGAACAGCATCCGTTCGCTCTGTGTTTCTTTGTCACATTTTGGTAATTCTTGCAATATTTCAAGCTTTTTAATTATTATTACATTTGTCATGATCATCTGTGATCAGTGATCTTTTTAAAATTTATTTATTTATTTTTGGCTGTGTTGGGTCTTCGTTTCTGTGCGAGGGCTTTCTCCAGTTGCGGCGAGCGGGGGCCACTCTTCATCGCGGTGTGCGGGCTTCTCACTATTGCAGCCTCTCTTGTTGCAGAGCACAGGCTCCAGATGCACAGGCTCAGTAATTGTGGCTCACGGGCCCAGTTGCTCCGTGGCATGTGGGATCCTCCCAGACCAGGGCTTGAACCCGCGTCCCCTGCATTGGCAGGCAGATTCTCAACCACTGTGCCACCAGGGAAGCCCTGACCAGTGATCTTTGATGTTACTATTATAATTGTTCGGGGGCACCACGAACTGCACCGGTATAAGATGGTGAACTTGATAAACACGTGTGTTCTGACTGCTCCACCGACTGACCATTCCCCCATCTCTTTTCCTCTCCTCGGGCCTCCCTATTCCCTGAGACACAACAATATTGAAATTAGGCCAGTTAATAACCCTACAATGCCCTCTAAGTGTTTAAGTGAAAGGAAGAGTCTCATGTCTCTCACATTAAATCAAAAGCTAGAGTTGACTAAGCTTGGTGAGAAAGCCATGTGGAAGGTCAAGATAGGCTGAAAGCTAGGCCTCTTGCACCAAACAGCAAGTTGTAAATGCAAAGGAAAACTTCTTGAAGGAAATAAAACTACAACTCCAGTGGACACACATATGATAAGAAAGTGAAACAGCCTTACTGCTGATATGAATAAAGTTTTAGTGGTCTGGATAGAAGATTAAACCAGCGACAACATTCTATTAAGCCAAAGCCTAATCCATAGTAAGGCCCTAACTTTCTTCAGTTCTGTGAAGGCTGCGAGGGTGAGGAAGCTGCAGAAGAAAAGTTTGAAGCTAGCAGCGTTTGCTTCATGAGGTTTAAGGCAAGAAGCCGTCTCCGTAACATCAGCGTGCAAGGTGAAGCAGCAAGTGCTGATGTAGAAGCTGCAGCAGGTTATCCAGAAGATTTAGCTCAGATAATCCATGAAGGTGACTCTACCAAACAACACATTTTCAGCGTAGACAGAATAGCCTTCTATTGGAAGATGTCATCTAGGACTTTCATAGTTAGAGAGGAGAAGTCAATGCCTGGCTTCAAACTTCAAAGGACAGGCTGACTCTCTTGTTACGGGCTAATGCAGCTGGTGATTTTAAGTTGAAGCCAATGCTTATTTACCATTATGAAAATCCTAGGGCCCTTCAGAATTATGCTAAGTTGACTCTGCCTGTGTTCTATAAATGGAACAAAAATCCTGGATGGCAGCATATCCGTTTACAACATGGTCTCCTGAATATTTTAAGCTCACTGTTGACATCTACTGCTCAGAAAAAAACGTTCATTTCGAAATATTTCTGCTTATCGACACTGCACCTGGTCACCCAAGAATTCTGATGGAGATTAATGTTTTTTTCATGCGTGCTAACACAACATCCATTCTGCAGCCCATGGATTAAGAAGTAATTTCCATTTTCAGGTCCTGTTCTTCAAGAAATACATTTTTGTGAGGCTATAGCTGCCATAGATAGTGATTCCTCTGATGGATCTGGGCAAAGTAAACCGAAAAGTTTCTGGAAAGGATTTGCCATGCTAGATACCATTAAGAACATTGTGATTCATGGGAAGAGGTCAAAATGTCAACATTAACAGGAGTTTGGAAGAAGCTGATTCCAGCCTTCATGCATGACTTTGAGGGGTTCAAGACTTCAGTGGAGGAAGTAACTGCAGATGTGGTGGAATCAACAGGAGAACTAGAATTAGACATGGAGCCTGAAGATGTGACTGAATTGCTACAATCTCATGATAAAACTTTAGCAGATGAGGAGTTACTTCTTATGGATGAGCAAAGAAAGTAGTTTCTTGAGGTGGAATCTATTCCTGATGAAGATGCTGTGAAGATTATTGAAAAGGCAATATAGGATTTAGAATATTACATAAACTTAATTGATAAAGCAGTGGCAGGGTTTGATAGAACTGACTCCAATTTTGAAAGAAGTTCTGCTGTGAGTGAAATGCTATCAGACAGCATTGCATGGTACAGAGAAATCATTCATGAAAGGAAGAATCAATCAATGGGGCCAATTTCATTGTTGTCTCATTTTAAGAAATTATCACAGTCACCCCAACCTTCAGCAGCACTACCCTGATCAGTCAGAAGCCATCAACATCGAGGCAAGACCCTCCACCAACAAAAAGATTAGGCCTAGATGCTGGTGAAGCCTCAGATGCTGGTCAGCATTTTTTAGCAGTGGAGTGTTTTTTAATTAAAGATGACATTGTTTTGCACACTTAATAGACTGCAGTATAGTGTAAACATAACTTTTATATGCACTGAGAAACCAAAAAATTTGTGACTCACTTTATTTTGATATTCACTTTAGTGCAGTGGTTTGGAACCAAACCTATAATACCTCCAAGGTATGTCTATACTTGCCTCTTCGTTTCCAGGGAATCTGCTCCCCAGTTAGCCAGGGAGCTTCTTCCCTCGCTTGCTCTAGGCTCAGGGTGGCCTTTCTTCACCAGCAAATATAAAGCCGTAATTTCATCCCTTACCTCCCTGTCCATCTTACCTCTTTTGTTTTGCTCCAAATGTAATGCTTGTTTACATACTCTAAATTTACCTTTGTGTCTATTTCCTGTTTACCTGTACAAGTGTGTAAGCTCCATGAGGGCAGGGACTGTGTACTGCGTCTCTCCTGTGCCCCAGTGCCAGCGCAGTGGCAGACACACAGAAGGCATTCAGCACATATCTGTTAAATCGGTACCTGAATTGAGTGCGTTCTGGTGTTCTGCCGTCTGGCCGGATCGCCAGTCACCCCAAGGTAAGATACCACAGAACAGGTTTTTATCTGGACTATGCTGTCATCTCCCTGACTGCAGCTGTCCTTCTGGCCTTTGTGCATTCTGGAATGGAAACCAAATTAGCAGTTATATTGGTGTGGCCCAAAATGGGCTTGCCCCAGATACGCTGATGCTTATACTTGGGTGAATCACTGCTGACTTTCATTTTAAAATTGTATTCATGTGACCAGAGTCCAGCCAGTATTAGCAATCTGCCTACCAGATCAGAAGGCAATTTGTATTGGTATAATAGAATTTAGGTGGTAGTGTTCCTGAATGTTTCATTGTATTCTGTAAAAATAGCTTTCCCCTTCAGAGCTAGGCAATACACCTGGTACACCCAGGAGTGTTTGACACTGTCAGGTAACTTTATTTTTACATTGACCTTAATTTTATCGACTTTTCCTCTGCCTTGGTAAAACCCAAGATTCCAAAATTTAGTATAAATCATAAATCATGGACAATATTTTTCTTACATTTGATAGAGCAACTGAAACACTGTTAGTAACAGATATAACAGCCCTAACAACTAATTTCTCTCTGGCTGGTTTATCAAATGCTATTCTGTACATAAGTACAAGCGTCCTTGAACTTGGTGGCTTTTAGAAGACCCTGATATATGTCATTCATACCTGTCTACAAACTTGTGATTACCAAGATCAGGGAAGTCAGTTTCATTTCTTGAATGGTGATGCTTTTGTGCCACAGGGCTCTTGCACATGCTGTTCCTGTTATCTCAGCCCCCCTTTTCTCTGCCCATACTTACTTGCCCACGTAACTCTCATTCATTCCTTAGGACTTCATCCTGAAGGCTCCTCTTTTATTGCTTTTCTTTCCTTGTTATTTCCTTTATAGCACTGACTTAACTTGGAATTATATAATTACGTGTTTTATTATTTGATCATTATTTCTCTCAAGCATGACATTTTTGAGCAGAGACCTTTTTCCTCTTTTTTTTTTTTTTTTGGTCTTTTGTCCTCACTATCTAGCACCGGGACATTTAAATTATTCACTAAACAAAAGATTAAAGAGTTGATATGTCGAATCCCTGACCAGTGTTACATCTCTCTTTTCCCCTCAGAAGTCCTTCATGGCCATATGTGATATTTGTCAGAGAATCAAAACTGAAATCAGACTTGGAAGAAATCTGCCTTTCAATGGGTGGGGTCATTGAAATGGCCACAGTTTGTTAGAACTGATGAGCTACATGGTATCAAGCCTCACCTAAAATCTTAGTTATGAAAGCTGTGAGAATAAGTGTATGTTACATGAGTAGACATGGGTTCTGTATAAGAAAATGACTAAGAGAACCTGCCCCCATTCACGCAAACCCAGATTCTGGGTCCCCCTTCATGGCAACAGGAGGCTGAGGAGTGGAGCATGAGGGATATGTGGGGGGCACGTTCCTTTGCTATGGAAGTTGGCCTCCTATCATCTCAGACAATTTTTCCTGCTGGTTTTCATTCTCAGCATCACAGGAAGTGTTTATAGCAAATAATTGCCAAGTGTTTTCCATAAACATACAACTAAGGACATTTTTCCCACATTCCAACTCGCTGTAAATGTTTGTTTTCCCCATGCCCAAAGAAGGTGAGTATGCAGTTTCCTTAAGCAGGCCTTTGGTATGTGGGCTTTGGCCCAGAGAGAATTCCCTTCTGAGTTTGTCCTTCATCTGGCCATGTTGTCCCTGCACAAGCAGTAGACTCAGAGAGTTTCTAAATGAGTTTTCCTCCACAGCTTGGATTCCTAGCCACACGGCTAGACTCCAGGTAACTTCTGGGTCCTGAGCACCCCCTCAGCAAAGGACAGGGTGAGGTCAGAGGTTGCTGGGAGCATCACAGAAGTCATTGCTTCTGATAAAATCCACAGGGAAATACAATGGGGAATGTGGATGACGGGGGATAAGGAGGTAATTGGAACTCAGGATGCACGTGAATGTTAAATAATAGATTATGAAAATTCTCATATTAAAACCAGGCAAGGGACTTCCCTGGTGGCACAGTGGTTAAGAATCCACCTGCCAATGCAGGGGGCATGGGTTCGAGCCCTGGTCTGGGAAGATCCCATATACCACAGAGCAACTAAGCCCGTGTGCCACAACTACTGAGCCTGCGCTCTAGAGCCACAACTACCGAACCCATGTGCCTAGAGCCCGTGCTCCACAACAAGAGAAGCCACAGCAATGAGAAGCCCTCACACCGCAACGAAGAGTAGCCCCCGCTCGCCGCAACTAGAGAGACCCCACGCGCAGCAGCGAAGACCCAATGCAGCCAAAAAAAAAACCAGGCAAGCTAGTGTTCATTGTTCATTAATAAGTGCCTAGTGTATGCTGTGGTGTGGGGAATTCACAGGTGACTGAGATATGGTTCCTGACCTCAAGGGCTCAACCCCACCAGGGGAAGTAAGACATGTATTTCACCACAATTTGGAGCAGAAAGTGAGAATTGCTGTGAGAAAGATATAGATAAAGGACTGTGGGTTTTTAGACAAAGGAATTGCATTAGGTTTTATGAAGAAAGTGACACTGGCTTGGGGCCAAAGGAGAAGGACAATTTAGACAGGCACGGGAGGGGAGGTAGGGGTGGACGGGTGTCAGGGGAAGCAATTCCCACAGAAGGAATCACATATGGACCTACCCCTGTAGGAGGGCTGTCTCACAGCAGAGATCTCTCGTTTGGCAGAATTAGCCAAAATTTGGGATGCTTATATAGAATTAGATATAATGAGATAAATTCCTTTTAAAAAGCGAGATTTAATAGAAGAAAGATTTCCTTTTCACATGCCTTTAACTTGAAGTAAAACAATGTATGGCTTAATTTCTTAATTAGGTTCCAATAAATAATTTTTCCATTGTAGCTAATTTAATATGTGTATAATTGGAAAATTGACATTTTTTTGTTTGAAAATATTTCTACAAAGGCAGATTATTATTGTCCAGAAGAGGGTGATGGAAAATATTTCTCTCTTCCTCACCTTTTCATCCCTTCATGTCCATTCTCCCAAACCAGAGTGAATTTATAAATCTGTGAGCCAAGTGAGAAAACGAAAAAAAAAGTCAGGTGTGATCTGACTTACAGGAATCCATTTTATCACTAGCTCTCCGAGAATGTGTTTGTTTAGTAAAGTGAGTTACATCCAAATATGTTTCAGACAAATATATGTGAGTGTAACATAGCTTTAAGACTGCAATAACTGTTAAGACAAGTGGTGACAATTTCTCAGTAAGAAATCAGGCTTGAGAAATGTCAAGGCTAATTTTTCATCCAATGGTGACTGTCAGACAATGCCAAACGTCTTGGTGTCTTTGTATTCCACTGAAGGAGACAGGAGGCATTTGTATTCAATAATGCAACGTTGAGTGAGTCAAAATTCTGACTTGTGATCGTGTGATTTATTGCTAATATTGCCCAAGATACAGAGGGGCTTCTCTGCCTTCATTCGGTATCCATTTCCCAGTTGCAATTAATCTTTATTACAGTCCATAGCTCACCTCTGGTTTGGAATGTTAAAAAGATGCCTCGGAAGAGAGTCTGGAATTAGTTTCTGCTCCTTCAAGTTTTATCCTCTTGATGAAGCTTAGCCTGCCTGCCCACTGCGTTTCACATGAACCTTCATCCCAGAGAGTCGTACTTCCTTGTAAAAAATGCAAACAATTTAGAAGGACACAGAAGAGTTACATAGCAAATGAAAGTCTGTCCGCCCTACAAATCCCATCCCCATATGTCTTCCAAGTAGACTGCAAGCCCCTGAAGATGGTATTTTACTCGTATGTGTATTTTTAGCATCCAGCAAGTTACTTAGCAATAATCAAGGCTTAAAGAAAAGCTTTGTTGGATAAATGAATCAATCAAAGGGTGTGGAGGAGAGTGGGGCTAGAACTTCCGTGGTAGATTTGGGGGAGGATAGTATTTTGATTTTCAAAATGTGGTGCTTGGACCAGCAGCATCAGCATCTTCTGGGATCTGGTTAGAAATGCAGGGCCTCAGGCTTACCCCAGGCTACTGGATCAGAATCTGCATTTTAACAAGATCTTCAGGTGATCAGTGAGTGCTTTAAAGCTTGAGCCAACTTACGGTTGTCCTTTGTATATCTGCAATATCATAACCTAGGGGTAAGACAGGAATAAAGACACAGACCTACTAGAGAACGGACTTGAGGATATGGGGAGGGGGAAGGGTGAGCTGGGACAAAGCGAGAGAGAGGCATGGACATATATACACTACCAAATGTAAGGTAGATAGCTAGTGGGAAGCCGCTGCATAGCACAGGGAGATCAGCTCGGTGCTTTGTGACCGCCTGGAGGGGAGGGATAGGGAAGGTGGGAGGGAGGGAGATGCAAGAGGGAAGAGATATGGGAACATATGTGTATGTATAACTGATTCACTTTGTTACAAAGCAGAAACTAACACACCATTGTAAAGCAATTATACCCCAATAAAGATGTTAAAAAAAAAAAGTGAGCTTTCACAAATAAATGCAAGGAAAGGCATGTGATTTGCATTTAAGCAGTATGCAGTGGAGGCCTTATCCATCAGTGTATACCGAAGGAATTTGTAAGGCCTTCATGCTTCACTCCCTGGGTGTGAAGCTGTCCTTGGGTGTGGCTGTCCTTGGGTGTCCTGTAGGACTGTCATCCTGGGCCATTTCCAGACCATCACCTCTAGGGCCCACATCTGGTCAGTCCTAAACCCCAGTTTGAAATAGACACATTTCACTTCACCCAAGAAACAGTTCAAACCACAGTATAGAAATCACATAGAAGCCTTGCTTGTTGACTCAGGATGCTGGTACATCACATTTAAACTGCTGGACAGCAGGCATGTTATTCAATGCCCAAGGTATGGTTTCCTCATCTGCAACATGTCCTGCTTTGATGACTTATGAGGACTAAAGGAGTTAAACACTTGAGAGTTTGCACAGGGTAATCAGTCCATAGGTATTCACTCTTTTCTTAATTGAGGCAAAATTCACACAACATAAAATTAACCATTTCAAAGTGAACTGTTCAGCAACATCTGGTACATTCATGATACGTTGTGCAAACGTCACCTCTACCTAGTTCCAGACATAAATTATCATCACCCTGAAAGGAAACCATGTACCCATTAAGCAGTTGTTTCCCATTCTCCATCCCCCCAACCCCTGGCCACTACCAATCTGCATTCTCTTTCTATGGATTTTAACTCTTACTAATGATATTTTTATTAGTCACAGAAAAAACAAACAAACAAACCCAAAAAACTCAGATTTATTTCTTCTTTCTACTTTCATTGCTTTCCACGTCCTGAAAAACAGGAGGTTTGCTAATGATGGAAACTGGAAGTAGAGATGTGATATAACTTTAAAGCAGTGGTCCATAAAGTGTGGCCCCAAATTAGCAGCATCCACATTACAGGGGAACTTGTTAGAAATGCAGATTCTTGGGTTTGCCCCAGAACAGCTGAATCATAACTCTGGGGGTGGGGCCCAGCAATCTGTGTTTTAATAAGCTTCCAGATGATTCTAATGCATGCTTCCGTTAGGGAACCGTTGCTTTAAATAAACCAGATATTACCTCTCCAAGCCTCTAGGGATGCCTACAGGTGCCTTCACGCACACCTGTGCCATCCTTGGGCCCAGGAAGATGTGTACTGGCACAGGAGAGAAGGTCTTCCAGCCCTATTTCTTTGATGCAGGCATCAGCTAGGGAATCTTTCCTGCTATCCTCTGGCCTTTGGAACAGTCAACAGAGCTGTTGCCTAGGCTTCCTCCAGTGACATCAGGGTTACTGTGCAGGCACAGGCACAAATACACTGTTATTTAATCGTTTCCCCTCTTGGTGCTACTTCATACTCAAAGGGAGGACTTTTCAGCAGCGTGTGGGTGTGATTGCTTGCTGTATTTCACACATCCTGCTTTTGTTGCACGATATCAAAATGCAGGCAGCATTTCTTTTTGGTTGATTAATGTTCAATTCGAGGTCTGTTATGAACCTCCAGGCTTTAATTACTACACCATTACCCAGTCAATTCCTTGCCATTTTATATTTATGGCCTTTATTATGCCTCTGCATGTGCAATTGCCTAATTTTATTCTGGAAGAATTTCACCTCATTAGCTGGGTTTTGTACCATTCTTCTCATTTGTCCATATTGTTATTTATCTCGGTTCCTTGTGTGTGCTTTCCACCTTATTTTTTCACCAATCTGACCCTTTGTACATACTTCTTCTCCTTTTCCTGGGATGCATTGTTCTTTTGCCCTTGGAAACAGCTTTTCAAGTTTTTGCACACTCTTCTCTGGGTGGTCTTTTCCCTGGTGATCTGTTACACTCACTCTTAACTGGTTTTTCCATCTGGATTGCTTGGTGTCATTGGCCCTTCCAAAGGCCTGGAGGCCCAGCTCTTCAGCCCTGGACATACCATGGACAGTGGTTTCTCTCTAAAGGGCCAATTAAGGATCAGGGAAGAAGCTTTTTTCTTTTTTAAAGACTATGCTGCTAAAAATAATTTTTAAAAGACCTCTAAAATGCCTTACTAACACTCCCTGTCTCAGTCCCCCCAGTGCCTCAGAAGAATTTAGAGTTTGGTTTGCTTGCTTTGATATTTTCTTACGTTCCATCCCAGACCTGCTGAATCAAACTCCGGGGAGCAAGCCAGCAGTCTGGGTTTTATAAGCCCCCAGATGATTCTGATGCCCACTCAAGTTTGAGAGCCACTGTTCTCAAAAGATGCTGAAAGAAGTTCAGGAAACCCACCTAAGTCAGAAACAGTATTTATTCCACCTGAGTCCTTACTTTGCCAAAGAGCAAGATTAATAATTTCGATAGCAGTTGTTTTGGGTTTTTGTTGTGTGTGGTTTTTATCAACATCTTTGCCCTAGAGTTATAAGAATATTTCTGTAAATCAAGAGCTTATGTAATTATTATAGCAATAGGAGATCAATCGTCTCCCCCATTGAGTATTTGAGATGTCTCAGGCACTAAGAGATCTTTACCTCCATTTTTTATTTTCATTTAATCTTTACAGCCCTTTGTAGGTTGGTATTCCTGTTCCCATTTTTATAGGTGGAAACTCACGTTAAGGAATATGTGTTAAGTCACCAAGTCTGTTAGATGTAGATCTAGGAAAATCGTCTCTGTCCAGAGCCACATTATCCAGTCATCTGCTACCATGTTAAGGACTTTCCTGATCAAAGCTTTATTATTATTATTTCATCCTCTCCTTTTTCAGTAAGTGTAGGTATCATGTGTTTCAGTAGGAATCAGTAACCAGGAATGTGTGCTCTAGGGTTAGGCCACCTAAGTTCCTGAGCTGGGTCTGTTTATTTTTGTGCTATGTGAACCTTGGGCAAATTATACAACATCTTTTTGCTTCAGGTTCTCCATCTGTAAAGTGGGATAGTGCAGTATTTCTGTCATGTGGTAGTACATGTACCTTACATGAGATAATGAGTGAAAACTCTTCGAACGAGACCTGGGAAATAAATGCTCTTGATGAATACTAGCTGTGATTTCTCTTCCTCTGCCCTCTTGTCTGTGCCGTTAAAGCTGTTTACTTTGGGGCTCACTATCCTGATCTGTGAGGAAGGAGTGGTGGATCAGGTGGACTAACAGCCTGGAATTCTGATTTTTTTCTGGTTTATCTTCCTGCTTGGCATAGTTTCTATAATTTTAATGTTCTTTGTTCTTTGCCCACTTAAAATCATATTAAGGCTTTGGCATGTTTATTTGATTTTAGGGACTTGCTCAAAATTCATGATCACGGTTAAGCTCTTGTGCAACCCCCTTGAGGCAGTTCAGTGCTCTTTCTAAAGCTTCCCTCTGGCTTTCGGAGACCAATCACCATTAGCATTAATACCAAAGGGAGCATAGAAGGTGGCTCCCTCTTGGCCCGCAAGTCTCTGTGAGAGGACCCCACTGTGGCCTTACCCGTTGACTTTAGAAGATGTCTGTGTCTTGATGATGAGATCTAAGGGCTAACACTTCACTCTGGGGTGTTCCCTGATTCTGTTACTAATGTAAAAGTACCCCTGTGTTGGGGGTAGGGAGGGGGCTCATGGATAAAATGAAGGTTTTCATTTCTTTTTTTTTTTTTTTTTTTGCGGTACGCGGGCCTCTCACTGTTGTGGCCTCTCCCATTGCGGAGCACAGGCTCCGGACGCGCAGGCTCAGCGGCCATGGCTCACGGGCCCAGCCGCTCCACAGCATGTGGGATCTTCCCGGACCGGGGCACGAACCCATGTCCCCTGCATCGGCAGGTGGACTCTCAACCACTGCACCACCAGGGAAGCCCAACAGACAAGTTTTAATAGAGCTTGTGGGGTTGACAAGACTCTGAGGACGGGTGTCCTATGGTGGCTGTAACTGTTTAGTATTGGGACTTTATTGCCAAAACTATCAGGCTGTGACTTATTCTTTGGTGTCCTTGCTCATTCTCTGCACTTGCACAACCCCGTATTCCTGTGGAAGATTCCTGCTTGAATATGAGCACATGGGACTTCCTATCTTGCATTTCTGGTGTAAGTAGGTGGTGACACCGTTTTTATGCTTCTCATGCTAGAATGATGGGAGAGCCTTTGCATTGCTTTCATCTGTCCCCAGAGGCCAGTCATCAAAGAGCCAGTCTCACTGCAGTCATAATTTTTGTTTAGTTGCTGGTAAATGTTGGCCAAGGGCCTCAAGGAAAAACGAAGAGGGAGGGCAATAAAGCGATTATAAACACCAGCTCTGTCAAGTCTGCTTTAGGCATTTTGCCTTTGTTTTGTGATTTAGGACGCACAACAGTCCTATGAAGTGGGCTTTCTGGAATTTGTGTACAATTCACAAAAAGACGCAATGCCTCATGCAAGCTTACACTAGTTTGGCCCAGGCTCTCTATGTTATACATGCTTCCCGCAGCAGCTTTGGGTCAGAATTGGGGCGAGACGGACAATCCCTTCTCTTGGAGAGAACACGGTCCAGGTTCACATACTGTCCTTGCTGGCCTGTGAGGAGACCATTAAGCTTCATGTGACCGTCAGAGTCAAAACAGCCTGAACAAAAACCTCCACAGATGAGAGGAGATGGAAGAAGCCCTTGAGGCTTGGTCCAGGGCTGGCTACAGGGAAAGCAGAATGGACTGGACTCACCCCAGATGAGGAGAGCTTAAGAGAAAGAGGAGGAAAGTGTGACAGGGACAATCAGCTGAACGTAAGTCAGCAACATGATGCTGAAGCTAAGAGACAAGTACTAGAGTGTGGTTGGCCATGTACTTGGCACTTAAAGGTAACTCCCAAGCCAGATAAGTTTGTCACTAATGGAGAAGAAGAACTCAAAATGCATGGAAGTAAAGCCTGTGGGAACCCTCCACACAAAGTCATTAACCCTGAGCAATAGTTACTGACCCTTAGGGGATAAATGAGATAAGAGAGAACCTTATACCTTTGTCTAGAAGGGTCTGGGATTTATAAACCCACTTCAGTGAGATAGAGGAAATTGATCAAAGTTCCCTTAGCCTCTTGAGACATGAAATCCATTGAGTTTCACGGCAATGTATATGTGAAGGCAGTGTGTGAAATATAATGGGGAAGGAGGAGATTTGGAAATTGAAGACCTTAAAAATTGAATTCCAGGAGTGACTTAGGCTATGATCTAAGCAGATCACCTCTTCCTCTTGTTTTAACTTTCTTAAGAGAATAATAATAATACCTGCCTTATCCATTTTATGGACTTGTTGGGGAATCAGTGGATAGAAAATACGTAAATATACTCTGTAAAGTTGAAGTATTTAATAAAATGTTTTTTATAGTTAATATTGCATAAATATCAAGTGTTCTATAAAATATGCAGACAGTTTCAACTACTTTCGGTATATGAAGTATTCTAAAATGAGTGATAATAGCAGTTTTTAATATGTACTCCATCCATCGAGGTTTCTGTTCCAGCATGTTTGCTTTTAAAACCAAAGAGTGAGGGAAAAAAATACAGATGAAAAATATGCTTTGATATTTCCAGATAGAGCTCAAAATATCTCACGTAAACATGATTAATACCAGAATGTTGAAATTGAAAATAGATATATTAGTGTATGTATTAAGTAAAAAAAAAAACTACTGTCTAGTCTAAGAATGATCTCTCACTGTAGTAATATCTTATTAGTAACATTCATAACCATAGTCTTTTCTGAATATTTCTGTAACAGTGTTGACCTTAAAGCCCACACAGGCAGCTTGAAAGGTTTGTGTCGGCTTTGTCTAAAGAAACCAATCAAGAAGGAGAGTCTGTTTTTCTCTAGGTGGGTAAATATAATAAGTTGGATGGCACATTTTTTTTAAAAACAGATCTTTGTTCATAGGACTCTTTTATAAATTATTTATTTATTTATTTACTTATTTTTGGCTGCGTGGGGTCTTTGTTGCTGTGCACAGGCTTTCTCTAGTTGCGGTGAGTGGGGGCTACTGTTCGTTGTGGTGCGAGGGATTCCCATTGCGGTGGCTTCTCTTGTTGCAGAGCACGGGCTCTAGGCACACGGGCTTCAGTAGTTGCGGCACACGAGCTCAGTAGTTGTGGCTTGAGGGCTCTAGAGCGCAGGCTCAGTAGTTGAGGCACACGGGCTTAGTTGCTCCGCAGCATGTGGATCTTCCTGGATCAGAGCTTGAACCCGTGTTCCCTGCATTGGCAGGCGGATTCTTAACCACTGTGCCACCAGGGTAGTCCCTAGAGATGGATGGTACATTAAAGAGTAAAGAGAAGGGCTTTTCCAAGCTGATTTACGTATTGGTTACTTAAATTACTCCTTAATTTAGTACCTGCTAATAAACAGTGCCTTGGAAATGTTTTCGGAACATTTATTGGCTGCAGTAATTCCACCTACAGTGTATTCAGATCACGTCCTCATTAAATATTGATGCTCTCGTGAAATGTGAATTGTTAATGTGAAATGCCAGGGAATGTCCTCGCTGGGAGCTGGGGGCTGGCTGAAGACTACCTGTCTCCTGTCTTTTCTTTATGTTCTTCTTGCTCTGTTTTCCCCACTCATTTCCCATCATCAAGAGATTCAGATTTGCCCCTTGATGGGGCAATCTCAGATACAGACATTTTCAAAGAGAAAGATTCACTGATTGATGGGAACTTAGTTGTTCTTCCCTCCTGCTTTCCTGAACTGGAATTCCTGATTAGAGCCAGAAAGGATTCTCCTAAAAAGAAGAGGGTGATACAGGCTCAGGCGAATGAGACTGTTCACGTTCAGGCAAATTTCCAAAAGAGACCATGAAGAGGGGCAGAGGCTTTCAAGGACTCCAGCGCTGGTCCTTCCTGCTTGCCAGGAGAAAGGATTTAGTTGGATTTTATGACCAGCTTTCTCAGAGGAAAAACAACCAACTCAGAACACGTGTTGGCTAAAGAGACTGTAAGGAAGAATTTTATAAATCCCAAGGACAGCAAAGGCTAGGTTCATGCTGATATGCAATGCATAATTATTTATGTGAGCATGTGCTGCAAACACTTGACAGGTCCCACAAAATGGGATGGTTCATCGACTTCTTGGACAATCATAAGGGTGATAAAGCAACAATGATGAACTTCGAAAACTGCCGTGATTCAGCAAGTGGAACTGTTTAGGTTGTGATTAGGGTTAGGTATACATGCAATGCTGGAGGAACATCCCCAAATGGAAATGGTTGATTTGTTAGTGTGGTACTGTCAGTGCATACAATAATTATGTGTGTGTGTATGTGTGTGTTATTGTTACAGTGTTTGTGCAGATAACAATGGGAGCACATTTGTATTGAAAACCTCCTCCTTTGGCTTTATTTTATTTTATTGATTTATTGATTGATTGATTGATTGATAGGTAAGGAGTGGATTTATTTAGAAACACACTCCACAGACAGAGTGTGGGCCATCTCAGAAGGCAAGAGGCCCCAGGGTATGGGGAGGTTAGTTATTATTATTTATTTATTTATTTAATACAGCAGGTTCTTATTAGATATCTTTTTTATACATATTAGTGTATGTGTGTCAATCCCAATCTCCTAATTCATCCCACCACCACCACCCCACCCCCACTTCCCCCCTTGCTGTCCATACGTTTGTTCTCTACAGCAGTATCTCTATTTCTGCCTTGCAAACCAGTTCATCTGTACCATTTTTCTAGATTCCACATATATGCGTTAATATACGATATTTGTTTTTCTCTATCTGACTTACTTCACTCTGTATGACAGTCTCTAGGTCCATCCACGTCTCTACAAATGACCCAATTTCGTTCCTTTTTATGGCTGAGTAATATTCCATTGTATATATGTACTACATCTTTATCCATTCGTCTGTTGATGGGCATTTAGGTTGCTTCCATGACCTGGCTATTGTAAACAGTGCTGCAATGAACATTGGCGTGCATGTGTCTTTTTGAATTATGGTTTTCTCTGGGTACATGCCCATTAGTGCGATTGCTGGGTCATATGGTAATTATTTTTAGTTTTTTAAGGAAACTCCATACTGTTCTCCATAGTTCTTGTATCAATTTACATTCCCACCAACAGTGCAAAGGGTTCCCTTTTCACCAAACCTTCCCAGCATTTGTTGTTTGTAGATTTTCTGATGATGCCCATTCTAACTGGTGTGAGGTGATACCTCACTGTACTTTTGATTTGTATTTCTCTAATAATTAGTGATGTTGAGCAGGCTTTTATGTGTCTCTTTTCCATCTGTATGTCTTCTGTGGAGAAATGTCTATTTAGGTCTTCTGCCCATTTTTGGATTGGGTTGTTTGTTTTTTTGTTGTTGAGCTCCTGGAACCGGAACACTGCCCTGTACAATTCCAAACCTCTCCACATGGTAGACCAGGCAGTGTACAGAGGTTGTGTCCAACACACATCTTACTCAACTCAGGGGCTCTGTCCTTGATCTCTGACTGAAATAGTCTTTCTCCCCGACCTTGACATGGCAAGCTCTTTCTCACCCTTTGATTCCCAATAGTCACCTAGTTGTCTACACTCTCCTCCCCAAGTCTTCCCTGTTATTCTTTGCCACCTCAACTACTTTTTTTCATGACACTTGTTATAAACTGTAATTACCTCTTTTGTTTTATCTGTTTCCCTCAATTAGAGTGGATGCTTTGATAAGTCAGAGCCCTGGTCTTGTTCTCCATTTTATAGGCCTAGACATCTTCCTGGTAGACAAGAGGTACTCATTTACTACTGTAGATTGAATGAATAAAACATCATTTCTGCCACCGAAGAGGTCATAGTCTGGGGGAAAAACAACATAAGTTGATGTACAACATTGTTGTAAACGCTACTGGGATGCACCTACTCAGGGCGGTGTAGCTTTTGAGGACATTCCAGACAACTCCATTGAGGAAGTTGGAGATGGTGTCAGAGATGGATATGCTGATTATTCCTTTGTCAACGTATGAATTTGAAGATTGGCAACTTTTTTTTTTAATTTTGTGCATTTTAGAACAATTGGCTAATTCCCCTTTATTTTTGAAGTTTAGTAACTTTAAAATAGAGGTTTCCTCTTTTGTTTTCCTTTTGTTTAATACATGTGCAGAATGACTCCCTTAGTTATGGTAGGAATATCTCAAACTAGCTTAAGGAAAGAGGAGAATTTATTGGATGGCCCAAAGGATTTTCAGTGGAAGGGTTTAGCAAATAAACCATAAGGTTAGGGAAGTAGCTTTGCTCCAGGAACACGTGGGACCAGCCGCTCAAACGCTGCCAGGGCTACCAGTGCCTCTCCTCTCTGTTTTCCCTTGCATTTTGGCTTGCTTTCCTTTTTTCCTTTTTTTGTTTTTTTTCTTGCAGATTCACTTTCAGGTAGTTCCTACACTCATACCTCGTGGGTACTGTCAGCGTAGTTGGGCCAGTTTTTCCCTTTTTGTGTGATAAGTCTCAGGGAAGGACTCTGGTTGGTCCAGTTTGTGTCACGTGTCCCTTAGGTGTGGTCCGGTCAACTAGTGCCAAGGGAGAGATCTTGTAAGAACATGGAAACTCCTGTGGGAAATATGTGATTAAACATAAGAGCTGAAGCATTAAAAAAGGACAAAATAATGCCATTTGCAGCAACATGGATGCAACTAGAGATTATCAAACTAAGTGAAGTAAGCCAGAAAGACAAAGGCAAATACCATATGATATCACTTACATGTGGAATCTAAAATATCACACAAATGAACTTATCTATGGAACAGAAACAGAATCACAGACATAGAGAACAGACTGGTGTTTGCCAAGGGGGAGGGGTTTGGGGGAGGGATGGAGTGGGAGGTTGGGATTAGCAGATGTAAGCTTCTATATATAGAATGGATAAACAACAAGGTCCTACTGTACAGCACAGAGAACTATATTCAATATCCTATCATAAATAGAAAAAAATATTTAAGAAAAGGAAAAAAATGTAGGAGCTGAAGTCATAGAAAGAGAGTTGCTATTCCCAGGAAAGAGAAGATATGACCGGGAGAAAAAGAGAGTGGTTTTGTCACTTAAGTAAAAAGTCTTTACTGTGCTATTTTAAAAAACTCTCCATGGGCACCTCTGTGTAAGTGGAAACCAATGAGCAAAATATCCTCTTACAGAGTTGAAAATGGTTTTAGGAGATTTGGAAAACATGAGAGTTTTCAGTCCTTTTACAGAGAATATACTTAAAGTACAGCTTTGTTCTGCCCCCAAGAGCCCTAGTTTGGTGGTCTGGAGTGGATCTGTTTCTCTTTATAGTAGAGCCAACATTTTTGATGTTTTCTACAAACTGACTTTCCTTTCTGACCTGTTCCCTTGCCTGCTTGCAGATTGTGCTTGAGAACAGTAGCCGAGAAGATAAGCATGAATGTCCCTTTGGCCGCAGTAGTATAGAGCTGACCAAGATGCTGTGTGAGATCTTGAAAGTGGGCGAGCTGCGTAAGTACACATATTTCCCACAGGGTGTGAGGCTTGGCAGAGACCCAGCTTCCAGGGTAGTGCCCTGACCTACATGCAGGGTTCCCAAGATGCTGACAGCTAAGCAGGAGCATCCCCGTGGACCGAACATTCTTTGGCTCAGGTTTCCAGTGTATGTATTTCTTCATGTCTGCCCTGGGAATAAATATTATTAAAATCTACAGGGATGGAAAAATGTGCAGGTATTGTGACTGAATTTCAAATATTATAAAAAAGAATGTATATTAAGAAATGAGTATATATTTCTCTGTTTAGGAAATAGATCTATGGATTCCTTTTTAAAAATTCCAGTTTTTACGCTACCAGTAGATCACTTTCTTTTCTTTCTTTTTTTATTGAATTTTATTTTATTTTTTTTTTATACAGCAGATTCTTATTAGTCATCAATTTTTTTTTTTTT
The DNA here is from genome assembly GCF_003676395.1 of Aethalodelphis obliquidens. NCBI lineage: Eukaryota > Metazoa > Chordata > Mammalia > Artiodactyla > Delphinidae > Aethalodelphis > Aethalodelphis obliquidens. The sequence goes on from NW_020837949.1 coordinate 40,309,161, forward strand.
TTTTTTTTTACGATATGTGGGCCTCTCACTGTTGTAGCCTCTCCCGTTGCGGAGCACAGGCTCCGGACACGCAGGCTCAGCAGCCATGGCTCACAGGCCTAGCCGCTCCGCGGCACATGGGATCTTCCCAGACCGGGGCGTAAACCCATGTCCCCTGCATCAGCAAGCGGGCTCTCAACCACTGTGCCACCAGGGAAGCCGCAGTCATCAGTTTTATACACATCAGTGTGTACGTGTCAATCCCAATCTCACAATTCTTCACACCACCACCCCCACTGCCCCACCACTTTCCCCCCTTGGTGTCCATACGTTTGTTCTCTACATCTGTGTCTCAATTTCTGCGCTGCAAACCGGTTAATCTGTACCATTTTTCTAGGTTCCACATATATGCGTTAATATACGATATTTTTTTTCTCTTTCTGACTTACTTCACTCTGTATGACAGTCTCTGGATCCATCCACGTCTCAACAAATGACCCAATATCTTTCCTTTTTATGACTGAGTAATATTCCATTATATATATGTACCACATCTTCTTTATCCATTTGTCTGTCGATGGGCATTTAGGTTGCTTCCATGACCTGGCAATTGTAAACAGTGCTGCAATGAACATTGGGGTGCATGTGTCTTCTTGAATTATGGTTTTCTCTGGGTATATGCCCAGTGGCGGATCATATGGTAATTCTATTTTTAGTTGTTTAAGGAACCTCCAAACTGTTCTCCATAGTGGCTGAATCAAATTACATTCCCACCAACAGTGCAAGAGGGTTCCCTTTTCTCCACACCCTCTCCAGCATTTTTTGTTTGTAGATTTTCTGATGATCCCATTCTAACCAATGCGAGGTGATACCTCATTGTAGTTTTAATTTGCATTTCTCTAATAATTAGTGATGTTGAGTGGCTTTTCATGTGACTCTTGGCCATCTCTATGTCTTCATTGGAGAAATGTCTATTTAGATCTTCTGCCCATTTTTGGATTGGGTTTTTTTTTTTATATGGAGGTGCATGAGCTGTTTATATATTTTGGAGATTAATCCTTTGTCCGTTGATTCATTTGCAAATATTTTCTCCCTTTCTGAAGCTTGTCTTTTCATCTTGTTTATGGATTCCTTTGCTGTGCAAAAGCTTTGCAGTTTCATTAGGTCCCATTTGTTTATTTTTGTTTTTATTTCCATTACTCTAAGAGATGGATCAAAAAAGATCTTGCTGTGATTTATGTCAAAGAGTGTTCTTCCTATATTTTCCTCTAAGAGTTTTATAGTGTCTGGTCTTCCATTTAGGTCTCGAATCCATTTTGAGTTTATTTTTGTGTTTGCTGTTAGGGAGTGTTCTAATTTCATTCTTTTACATGTAGCTATCCAGTTTTCCCAGCACCACTTATTGAAGAGACTGTCTTTTCTCCATTGTATATCCTTGCCTCCTTTGTCATAGATTAGTTGACCGTAGGTGCATGGGTTTATCTCTGGTCTTTCTATCTTGTTCCATTGATCTGTGTTTCTGTTTTTGTGCCAGTACCGTATTGTCTTGATTACTGTAGCTTTGTAGTGTAGTCTGAAGTCAGGGAGCCGGATTCCTCCAGCTCCATTTATTCCCTCAAGATTTCTTTGGCTATTCAGGGTCTTTTGTGTCTCCATACAAATTTTAAGATTTTTTGTTCTAGTTCCATAAAAAATGTCATTGGTAATTTGATAGGGATTGCACTGAATCTGTAGATTGCTTTGGGTAGTATAGTCATTTTCACAATATTGATTCTTCCAATCCAAGAACATGGTATATCTCTCCATCTGTTGGTATCATCTTTAATTTCTTTCATCAGTGTCTTATAGTTTTCGGAAACAGGTCTTTTGTCTCCCTAGGTAGGTTGGTTCCTAGGTATTTTATTCATTTTGTTGCAATGGTAAATGAGAGTGTTTCCTTAATTTCTCTTTCAGATTTTTCATCATTAGTGTATAGGAATACAGGAGATTTCTGTGCCTTAATTTTGTATCCTGCTACTTTACCAAATTCATTGATTAGCTCTAGTAGTTTTCTGGTGGCATCTTTAGGATTCTCTATGTATAGAATCATGTCATCTGCAAACAGTAACAATTTTACTGTTCTTTTTCAATTTGTATTCCTTTTATTTCTTTTTCTTTTCTGATTGCCGTGGCTAGAACTTCCAAAACTATGTTGAATAATAGTGGTGAGAGTGGATATCCTTGTCCCTTTCCTGATCTTAGAGGAAATGCTTTCAGTTTTTCACCATTGAGAATGATGTTTGCTGTGGGTTTGTTGTATATGGCCTTTATTATGTTGAGGTAGGTTCCCTGTATGCCCACTTTCTGGAGAGTTTATGTCATAAACGGGTGTTGAATTTTGTCAAAAGCTTTTTTTGCATCTATTGAGATAATCATATGGTTTTTATTCTTCAATTCGTTAATATGGTGTATCACATTGATTCACTTGCGTATATTGAAGAATCCTTTCATCCCTGGGATAAATCCCACTTGTTCATTGTGTATAATCCTTTTAATGTGTTGTTGGATTCTGTTTACTAGTATTTTGTTGAGGATTTTCACATCTATATTCATCAGTGATATTGGTCTGTAATTTTCTTTTTTTGTAGTATCTTTGTCTCGTTTTGGTATCAGGGTGATGGTTGCCTCATAGAATGAGTTTGGGAGTGTTCCTTCCTCCACAGTTTTTTGGAAGAGTTTGAGAAGGATGGGTGTTAGCTCTTCTCTAAATGTTTGATAGAATTCACCTGTGAAGCCATCTGGTCCTGGACTTTTGTTTGTTGGAAGATTTTTAATCACAGTTTCAATTTCATTACTTGTGATTGGTCTGTTCATTTCTTCTGTTTCTTCCTGGTTCAGTCTTGGAAGGTTATATCTTTCTAAGAATTTGTCCATTTCTTCCAGGTTGTCCATTTTATTGGCATAGAGTTGCTTGTAGTAGTCTCTCAGGATGCTTTGTATTTCTGCAGTGTCTATTGTAACTTCTCCTTTTTCATTTCTCATTTTATTGATTTGAGTCCTCTCCCTCTTTTTCTTGATGAGTCTGGCTAATGGTTTATCAATTTTGTTTATCTTCTCAAAGAACCAGATTTTAGTTTTATTGATCTTTGCTATTGTTTTCTTTGTTTCTATTTCATTTATTTCTGCTCTGATCTTTATGATTTCTTTCCTTCTGCTAACTTTGGGTTTTGTTTGTTCTTCTTTCTCTAGTTCCTTTAGGTGTAAAGTTAGATTGTTTATTTGAGATTTTTCTTGTTTCTTGATGTAGGTTTTTATAGCTATAAACTGCCCTCTTAGAACTGCTTTTGCTGCATTCCATAGGTTTTGGATTGTCATGCTTTCATTGTCATTTGTATTGTTCATCTCTGTTTGTTTGTTCTTTAAATCTTCTAAGTCTTTGTTAAACATTTCTTGCATCTTCTGGATCTCTGCCTCCATTCTTTTTCCAAGGTCTTGGATCATCTTCACTATCATTAATCTGAATTCTTTTCTGGAAGGTTGCCTATCTCCACTTCATTTAGTTGTTTTTCTGGGGTTTTATCTTGTTCCTTCATCTGGTACATAGCCCTCTGCCTTTTCATCTTGTCTGTCTTTCTGTGAATGTGATTTTTGTTCCACAGGCTGCAGTATTGTAGTTCTTCTTGCTTCTACTGTCTGCCCTCTGGTGGATGAGGCTATCTAAGAGGCTTGTGCAAGTTTCCTGATGGGAGGGACTGGTGGTGGGTAAAGCTGACTGTTGCTCTTGTGGGCAGAGCTCAGTAAAACTTTAATCCGCTTGTCTGCTGATAGTTGGGGCTGGGTTCCCTCCCTGTTGGTTGTTTGGCCTGAGGCAACCCAACACTGGAGCCTACCTGGGCTCTTTGGTGGGGCTAATGTCTGATCTGGGAAGCCTCACGCCAAGGAGTACTTCCCAGAACTTCTGCTGCCCATATCCTTGTCCTCACGGTGAACCACCGCCACCCCCCACCTCTGCCGGAGGCCTTCAAACACTAGCAGGTAGGTATGGATCAGTCTCCCCTGGGGTCACTGCTCCTTCCCTGGGTCCCAGTGCACACACTACTTTGTGTGTGCTCTCCAAGAGTGGAGTCTCTGTTTCCCCCAGTCCTGTCGAAGTCCTGCAATCAAATCCCACTAGCCTTCAAAGTCTGATTCTCTAGGAATTCCTCCTCCCATTGCCAGACCCCCAGGTTGGGAAGCCTGACATGGGGCTCAGAACCTTCACTCCAGTGGGTGGACTTCTGTGGTATAAGTGTTCTCCAGTCTGTGAGTCACCCACCCAGTGGTTATGGGATTTGATTTTATTGTGATTGCGCCCCTCCTACCATTTCATTGTGGCCTCTCCTTTGTCTTTGGATGTGGGGTATCTTTTTTGGTGAGTTCCAGTGTCTTCCTTTCGATGATTTTCCAGCGGCTAGTTTTGATTCTGGTGTTCTCGCAAGAGGGAGTGAGAGCATATCTTTCTACTCCACCATCTTGGTTCCGATAAAGCTGAATCTTTTTTCTTTTTTTTGAAACATCTTTTTTATGTAAGGAACAATTGCATACCTTAATGAAATCCTCTTGCTTCCGGTATTTTACTTGTTTAGAATGCTTTCTCTATGAAAGAAGGAATTATTGAAGGAAATGGGTAGATGATCATGAAAAATGTGGTCAGAAATATGCTTATTGCTCTTTTTCTTCCTTAGATTATAAAATTTAGGAGAGGACACCTAGAAATAGAGAGCATGATAATTTTCTTGCCTTTTTCTCACTGGCATAATTTGGCTTTAACTTGTTAAGGCAAATATGATTTAATCTGGCCTGAAATCATTGTCAGCATTGAGTCTTCCTATAGTGGGTAAATTCCATTCCCTCCACCAGCTACAGAGCTGACACACAGATAAATCTTTCCTTGTAGGCTTAATAACATGGGCACCAGAGAAGGCTGTTTATACCAGAGAAATGTCAAGTGTTTGCTATTATTGTGAAAGCGTAAATATTTAGTCACCTGCTTGAGAGCTTAAAATAATGGTCTGAAATGATTAATGGGAAAGAATCTAAAGATTAAATTGAGAAGGGGGTTACGTTTTATTTACAGTGTAGAACTGACTACACACACTGCTGAGGTAAATTTAAAAATTTAAAACTTAATAAGGACGAAGCTAAGAGTTTGAGATGTTTGACCAAGATGTTATCATCCTCCCATGTAGGGGTGTGGGGGAAAGAAGTTGAAGTGGACGTTGAACTGCCATGGAAGTTTGTTACTAGTGAGCCCAAATTAGGGCATTTTTGCATTAAGAGTAGCAGCCTGACCTGAGAGATTTCTGTTCTCGGGTTCGCTTATCACCAATGTTAACATTTCAGTTTATCTGGGTGCTTGAAGTGAGTTATTCTTCCTACTCCTCATTCGACTAACTTGTGGAGATTTATGTCCGCTCTGTAGCTTACTGTGTATTCCGCTGAAGGATTCAAGTCCTGAATCAAACAAATTCTCCTGAATTCCTCAGTCTGATAACCATGCGTATTTTGCATTCATTTCAATTTGATGGGGGAAACTGTAGAAAGTCACTTGCTTAAAAGCACTGCAAGACCATCCAGGATTTTGAGAAACTGGAGAAGAAGCAGAATCATGCTCTGCTTGGCTGGTACTTCTTGTGTCCAGGTTATTGCCCTGCAATGTCCTTTTCTTACCCTGCTTTCATTTTCATCTTCCCCAATGGCCTGCTTTGGCTATTAGCTCTCATCCTGATGGCAGTAGAAGGTATACTCTTGTGTGCTTTGACTGCAGTACCCAGCTTTCTCCTCTTCTCCTTTGCCTAACGGACATGTTAAAAGTTAGCACAGAACAGAGATATGGTGAACTAGAAGGAGAATACTGGGGACAAGGGGCAGCTTGGTTCCATCTCTGCCACTTATGACTTTTGTGTCCTTGGGTAATGTACTCATAAATCTCACTGTGCACTTATATTCCTACATTTCCCCAGAAATAGATTGGTAGGATTTGAGGTGATGATTTGAGTAGTTGCATTCATTTTGTCTGTATCACAAGTAACGTTGGTGGCTGAAATTGCAGTGGGAGGCGTGAGAGGAGTATCCTGGGAACAGATAGTATTCAACCTAGGGAAACTAACTTGGACAAGATAGCCAAATTTCAGGCTGTGTGTGGGCAAGGTAAACGTGGATCTGATCTGGACTCTCCTCCTTGTCAGTGGGGCCCCATCTGGTGGGCAGATGGGAACCTTGGTGGCAGGAGTCTGAGCAGACAGTGCTGCTCAGGTGGACGTCACTCTGTGCTTTGGGGGAGGGAACTGGTACAGAGTAGGGACTGACCTCTAGCTGGTGTAGAGCAGCCTTCCCAGACTTTTCAAGACCTGGTAGTCAAGCCAGGAGCCAGGATAGAATCCCATTCGCATGGGCTGAGGTAACAGAGTGGGGATGAAAGCAAATACCTTTGGGATCTCTGGAGGTGCCCCAGATGCTGTTCTTGCACTATATATTATTCCAGAAGGTGAGAACCTTCTGTTGCAGAGAAGGATTTCAACATTCTGCCACAGTTTGCTTAGCATCTGGTCAGGTCTGGTCTCTGCAGTGAGGTTGGGCTTGGACAGCTGGGACCTGACATACTCATGGCAGGCTTCCTTCATCTAAGATGACAAATGCATTTATTCATTTGTTTAATAAAAATTTACAGATTACTCACAGTGTACCAGGGACTATACTGGACACTGCAGGTGCAAAGGTGAACCAGATACAGTCTCTGGCCCCAAGAGTCAGTCTTGCATTTGGGAAAGTGTAAGAATGAGGTGGGACTGATATTTTTTCCTATTGGTTATAAATGTATGTGTAAATATTATATATATATATATATATTTATATATTATCTATCTATCTACCCATTATCTGTTGTAAAGCATATTTTTTCCAATATTTTGATAGTTTGAGATTTCAGGTTGACCTGTGTTCACCCTCTACTGACTGCAAAGGCCATTCTTAACATTTTGCAAGGCCTACCAAAGACTCCCACATTTCTGAAATCTACAGATTCAGAAATGCCCAAATTAGTTGCTTTCTGCTCATAAAATATTAAAGGATTGCTACATTCTTTTTTATTTTTTTTTCGGTACACAGGCCTCTCACTGTTGTGGCCTCTCCCGTTGTGGAGCACAGGCTCCGGACGCGCAGGCTCAGCGGCCATGGCTCACGGGCCCAGCCGCTCCGCGGCATGCAGGATCTTCCCGGACTGGGGTACGAACCCGTGTCCCCTGCATCGGCAGGCAGACTCTGAACCACTGCGCCACCAGGGAAGCCCAGGATTGCTACATTCTGATTGAGTGCTAGACATCAAATTATAAAACACCCTGTAGTAAGAGGAAAGTTGCTTTTTAATGGATTGCCTTTTGTTCATTGCCATATTAAATAAGTTACTAATAGGAAAAGTGAATCTGAGCGAACCCTTATGTTGGAGGAGATATCTGTTTTTCTTCTGAGGAAAATTAGGTTCACACACAGATCCATCTTCCTTTGGTTTGTGTGTGTTTGCTTTTCTCAATTCCTAAATTCATGGATTTTCTCAGGTTCATGTTAATAATTGACCTGGAACATCATGGTCACGTTACATCTGTAAGGAAGTACTGAGACCAAAGAAGTACCCAACTAAAATTCGAACTGATTTTTCTACAAAAGTGGAAAGATTCAATTTTCTAGAAATGTTTTGTCCTTTGATTTAACTTAAGGTCTTTTGAGGAAACCCGCTTCTGAAATACCTATTATATTTTGGTGTCTAAAGCACACATATAATGTTCAGTTAAATTACTAACACCAAATATTTATGCACAGAGTTTTTCTGTTTAGGTTACTTTTTAAAAAGTGCTGTTTCTGCATCGCAATTATTGGCATTGTAAGGTGCAGTTGTTTAATAGTGTGGTCTGAAAAACAATGCCTACTTATGTACTCAGAGCACTTTATCAAGGTTATTTAATTGAAGTCTATAACAACCCCAGGAGTTAATCAAGATCAATAGCATCTATGTTTATTAATGAAGAGAAGACTTGTACTTACTGCATGTTGTCTAGGGTCATTGAGCTCAAATTGGCATTCAGGTTGCCCAAAGAAGGGTGCAGAAAGAGACATGAAAGTCCGAAAGTCGAGTGCTTGCATTTTGGCATCTGAATGACCCATTTGAATCACAGCTCAGCTGTTAATCAGACACCTTGGGCATGCTTCTTCTCTGTTCTGAGCTTCTGGTTCCTTATCCATAAAATAAAGATAATATCTGCCGCACATATTTGCTGAGAGGGTTAAATGAGATAATGGATGTTGCTTTAGTTGGAAGAGGGATAGTTTTTTGGCAAGTGGTAGGATCTTACTTTCTAGAAAGAAACTGCAGGTTAAGCGAGGGAGGGAGAGTGCCCTGGTTTAAGTGACAGCTGGAACCAGGACCTGGAACAGCGTCCCTTGTTTCTTCACTCTCTATATTATGACTAAATTTTTTCTTTTAACCTGCTTTCTTCATGAGGCTCGTTTGAGAGCAAAGCACTTGTGTTCTTAGTTTCAATTTTAAAAATCACAAAGAAGAATACTGTTGACCTGGATGTAGTCGCATATCCCCATGTCCTGTGTTGTAGAATTGTCAGCCCCACTTAGAAGAACAAGATTAAGTAGAGGAGCAAGTTTTCAAAAGAAGAGGTATGGGGCTTCCCTGGTGGCGCAGTGGTTGAGAGTCCGCCTGCCGATGCAGGGAACACGGGTTCGTGCCCCGGTCTGGGAAGATCCCACATGCCACAGAGTGGCTGGGCCCGTGAGCCATGGCCGCTGAGCCTGCGCATCTGGAGCCTGTGATCCACAACGGGAAAGGCCGCAACAGTGAGAGGCCCGCATACCGCAAAAAAAAAAAAAAAAAAAAACCAAAAACAAAAGAAGAGGTATGCTTGTGAGTGTGGGGTGGGTGAGGGTTGGGAGAAGCAGGAAGCGGTTTCCTTACCAAAGAAGGGAGGCGTAATACAGATAAATCGATAGACTCGTTACAGCTATGAAGTCCTCATGAAGAAACCCTGCTCCTAATAGGAGCTAAAAATGTTACTGTTGTTTTTGTTATTGTAGTACTGTCTCCAAAGCAATAATAAATCATTGAGGGAGGTAATGAAAACTTGATTTCTGATATAAATAAGTTAATTACTTATCTTTTGAGTATGTAACACCTCATTCAGTTACATTCCAGTTATAGTCAGAACTAGGATATTTCTTTTTGTCTCTCACTCATTCATTTAATAACTAGGACTCGGGCTTCCCTGGTGGCGCAGTGGTTGAGAGTCCGCCTGCCCATGCAGGGGACACAGGTTCGTGCCCCGGTCCGGGAGGATCCCACATGCCGCGGAGTGGCTGGGCCCGTGAGCCATGGCCGCTGAGCCTGCGCGTCCAGAGCCTGTGCTCCGCAACGGGAGAGGCCATAACAGTGAGAGGCCCGTGTACCGCAAAAAAAACAAAAAAACTAGGACTCCTCCTCTATGAGTCAGGATCTAATCCCTGATGACAAGGACTTAGAACACACACTCCATCCTCAGGCAGTTCACATGCTGACTGGAGAGTCTTTCACATAAACAAATAATTATAAAACATCTTACTATTTGTAAGTTACATTTAAATTATGTTAATGTCACTAAGAGGCAGTGTTCAGGTTTTTTTGTTCATGGGGAGCCAGGTGGGCTTAGGAAGCGATGTGACATGTTCCAAGAAGAGATATTTGAGTGTGTGGAGTCACAAAGATGAAGAGAAGAATAACCAGGCAGGCCCTTGTGTGTGTATGGTGGGCAGCAGCTGTTGAAAATTCTGGGCAGGGAGAACTGTAAGTGAAAGTAACCCAGAGGTTCAGAGAATTCTACAGTCCACCCTTCGTATCTCCGTGTTCTGCGTCTTCGGATTCAGCCAGTCCTGGAACCAATCCCCTGCAGATACTGAGGGATGGTACTTTAGTGTGGCTAAAGCAGAAGGCTTGAGGGAACAGGAAAATGGAGGAGATGCTGGAAGAAGAGGCAAGAGTCAAGATGGAAGGATTTGCGGTGCAGAGGAGTTTGGATTTCACCAGGCGGTGGGAACCAATAGAAGAATTTTAATGACAAAAAGGAATGTTCCAGTCCTGGGCATAAAATTCTAAAATTGGATTACATTTTCTGGGTGTGACAAGAACTTGCAAGTATGATAATATGCAGTACCAGGACCAGGGACAAGCTTACCTTACTCTAGCCCTGACCTAATAATAATCAGCTGGGAGTCCGTTAGGAGGCTTTCAGCTTCAAGTAATCAAAATCCCAACTCAAAATGGCCAATGTAAGAAGAACATTTATTGAGTGTCACAGTTTCACAGTTGAGTAGGTCCTGGGGTTATCTGTTCAGTGGTGTCACCAAGGACCCAAGTTCTTTCCATCTTATGGTTCTGCCATTCTTAGTGTACCAAATTTGTCCTCATTGCTGGTAACAAAATGGTGGCTACCATCACAAGGTCCAGGTGAACAAGAGGCTTTCTCTTCCAGTGAGTCTCTTTTAGGTGTGTGAAAATGTTTCCAAAAGCCCTCAGACGAAGTAGGACGCATTAGTGTGGTATGGCCGCAGACCCAAAAGCCCTTCAGCAAACTTTCTCTCGTTATCACTGACTAACACTATGGCCTGTGCCTGTGCCTAACTCAGTCATTGAGAGGGGGCTGGAACCTTATGAGGGTCAGACCACTCATTAGCTTCTCCCAAGATTGAAACCAGCCTTCCTTGAGTGGCCATAGGATGGTAGGTAGCTGAAGAAAATTGGGGTTCTGTTAAGATAAGGAAAAACTACTTGAAACCCTTAATTCTGTCCCTTTACCCAGAAGAGTATTTTCTGCAGTTTCCTTACTGCTGCAAAAAACTGTAAGAAATTGAAGCCAGATTATAGCCCTCTGTCATTTTGCTTTTATTGGGAGTTGGGGAAATGCACTGTATTTTTTTAAGCAGCAGTATCAAAGGTTGCAGAAAAATGGAAATTGAAGTTTGATTTTAACGTATTTCATTTTTCATCACTACGCTACTAGGGCTCCACTACCTTACTTTCCTTTTAGCAAATGGATACTTCCACGTCCTCAATTATGCTTTTGTGTGTGGGTTATTCTCAGGTGTGTTCTGAAGGGCAGAATGGACATACATTTGTGATTGAAGCCTTCTTATTTCTCTGAAACAATTTTGCCAACTTCACCTGTATGACCATACATAATTAGATTAAAATTTAATAACTGCTTGTCTTTAAAAAAACAAGAATGAAATCTATATCACACACTATGAAAATGTTCGGCATTTCCTTACTTTGTCTTTCAGTGGAAATATTTATTATAACACACCAGTGGTGCTGAGTGAAAGCACCTTGTATAATTCATCACCCAGACACCTCTGCTTTAGCAAGTAAAAATAACACAGATGAGCAATCTGAAGGACTCTTTGGAGTGCACAGCAATTAGAATAGACACTTAACTCTGGTACATTGATGTTTTCATACTTTGAGAAGTACCATCCATCACTTTCATTCTTAGAACATCCTGGCTAAAGAAAACTCAAGAAAATTAGCTTTTAACAATTAAACCTCTTAAGGACATTTTTTCCTCATAATACTAGCTTGTACCTATGCTCCATGGAAAGTTGAAGCCTCTCAGATCTTGACTTTTTTTTTTTAATAGATCTTTATTGGAGTATAATTGCTTCACAATACTGTGTTAGCTTCTGTTGTACAACAAAGTGAATCAGCCATATGCATACATATATCCCCATATCCCCTCCCTCTTGCGTCTCCCTCCCACCCTCCCTATCCCGCCTCTCTAGGTCATAGCAAAGCAAATATCCCTGTGCTATGCTGCTGCTTCCCACTAGCTAACTATTTTACATTCGGTAGTGTATATATGTCCATGCTACTCTCACTTCGCCCCAGCTTCCCACTCCTCCCCCGCAACCCCCCGTGTCCTCAAGTCCATTCTCTATGTCTACATCTTTATTCCTGCCCTGCCACTAGGTTCATCAGTACCTTTTTTTTTTAGAATCCATATATATGTGCTACCATACAGTATTTGTTTTTCTTTTCTGACTTACGTCACTCTGTATGACAGACTCTAGGTCCATCCACCTCACTACAAATAACTCAATTTTGTTTCTTTCTGAGTAATATTCCATTTTATATATGTGCCACATCTGCTTTATCCATTTATCTGTCGATGGACATTTAGGCTAGGACATTTAGGCCACATACCCCCCCACCCCCACCACACACACACACATTTAGGTATCCATGTCCTGGCTATTGTAAATAGTGCTGCAGTGAACACTGTGGTACATGTCTCTTTTTGAATTATGGCTTTCTCACAGTATATGTCCAGTAGTGGGATTGCTGGGTCTTATGGTAGTTCTATTTTTAGTTTTTTAAGGAACCTCCATACTGTTCTCCATAGTGGTTGCATCAGTTTACATTCCCACCAACAGTGCAGGAGGGTTCCTTTTTCACCACACCCTTTCCAACATTTATTGTTTCCAGATTTTTTGTGTGTGTGTGTGTGGTACTCGGGCCTCTCACTGCTGTGGCCTCTCCCACTGTGGAGCACAGGCTCCAGATGCGCAGGCCCAGCGGCCATGGCTCACAGGCCCAGCCACTCCGTGGCATGTGGGATCCTCCCAGACCGGGGCACGAACCGGTGTCCCCTGCATCGGCAGGCGGACCTTCAACCACTGCACCACCAGGGAAGCCCCCCAGATTTTTTTATAATGGCCATTCTGACCGGTGTGAAGTGATACCTCATTGTAGTTTTGATTTACATTTCTCTAATAATTAGTGATGTTGAGCATCTTTTCATGTGCCTCTTGGCCATCTGTATGTCTTTTCTGGTGAAATGTCTATTTAGGTCTTCCACCCATTTTTTAACTGAATTGTTTGTTTTTTTGATATTGAGCTCCATGAGCTGTTTGTATATTTTGGAGGTTAATCCTTTGTCCGTTGATTCATTTGCAAATATTTTCACCCATTCTGAGGGTTGTCATTTCGTCTTGTTTATGGTTTCCTTTGCTGTGCAAAAGCTTTAAGTTTCATTAGGTCCCATTTCTTTATTTTTGTTTTTATTACCATTTCTCTAGGAGGTGGGTCAAAAAGGATCTTGCTGTGATTTATGTCATAGAGTGTCCTGCCTATGTTTTCCTCTAAGAGTTTTATAGTGTCTGGCCTTACATTTAGGTCTTTAATCCATTTTGAGTTTAATTTTGTGTATGGTGTTAGGGAGTGTTCTAATTTCATTCTTTTACATGTAGCTGTCCAGTTTTCCCAGCACCACTTATTGAAGAGACTGTCTTTTCTCCATTGTATGTTCTTGCCTCCTTTGTCATAAATTAGGTGACCATATGTGCGTGGGTTTATCTCTGGGCTTTCTATCCTATATCATTGATCTATATTTCTGTTTTCGTGCCAGTACCATACTGTCTTGATTACTGTAGCTTTGTAGTATAGTTTGAAGCCGGGGAGCCTGATTCCTCCAGCTCCATTTTTCTTTCTCAAGATTGCTTTGGCTATTTGGGGTCTTTTGTGTTTCCATACAAATAGTAAAATTTTTTGTTCTAATTAAGTGAAGAATGCCATTGGTAGTTTGATAGGGATTGCATTGAATCTGTAGATTGCTTTGGGTAGTATAGTCATTTTCACTATATTGATTCTTCCAATCCAAGAACATGGTATATCTCTCCATCTGTGTCATCTTTGATTTCTTTCATCAGTGTTTTATAGTTTTCTGAGTACAGTTATTTTGCCTCCTTAGGTAGGTTTATTCCTAGGTATTTTATTATTTTTCTTGCGATGGTAAATGGGATTGTTTCCTTAATTTCTCTTTCTGATTTTTCATTGTTAGTGTATAGGAATGCAAGAGATTTTTCTGCATTAATTTTGTATCTTGCAACCTTACCAAATTCACTGATTAGTTCTAGTAGTTTTCTGGTGGCATCTTTAGGATTTTCTATGTATAGTATCATGTCATCTGTAAACAGTGACAGTTTTACTTCTTCTTTTCCAATTTGTATTCCTTTTATTTCTTTTTATTCTCTGATTGCTATGGCTAGGACTTCCAAAACTATGTTGGATAAGAGTAGTGAGAGTGGACATCCTTGTCTTGTTCCTGATCTTAGTGGAAATCCTTTCAGTTTTTCACCATTGAGTATGTTGTTTGCTGTGGGTTTGTCATATATGGCCTTCATTCTGTTGCAGTCATTTCCTTCTATGCCCATTTTCTGGAGAGTTTTTATCCTAACTGGGTGTTGAATTTTGTCAAAAGCTTTTTCTGCATCTATTGAGATGATCATATGGTTTTTATTCCTTAATTTGTTAGTATGGTGTATCACATTGATTGGTTTGAGTATACTGAAGAATTCTTGCATCACTGGGATAAATTCCACTTGATCATGGTGTATGATCCTTTTAGTATGTTGTTGGATTCTGTTTGCTAGTATTTTGTTCAGGATATTTGCATCTATGTTCATCAGTGATATTGGTCTATAATTTGTGTGTGTGTGTGTGATATCTTTGTCTGGTTTTGGTATCAGGGTGATGGTGGCTTCATGGAATGAATTTGGGAGTGTTCCTCCCTCTGCAATTTTTTGGAAGAATTCGAGAAGGATTAGTGTTAGCTCTTCTCTAAATGTTTGATAGAATTCACCTGTGAAGCCATCTGGTCCTGGACTTTGTTTGTTGGAAGATTTTTAATTACAGTTTCAATTTCATTACTTGTGATAGGTCTGTTTATATTTTCTAATTCTTCCTCCTTCAGTCTTGGAAAATTGTACCTTTCCAAGAATTTGTCCATTTCTTCGTGGTTGTCCACTCTATTGGCATATAGTTGTTTGTAGTAGTCTCTTATAATCCTTTGTATTTCTGCGGTGTCAGTTGTGATTTCTCCTTTTTCATTTCTAATTTTATTGATTTGAGTCCACTCCCTCCTTTTCTGATGAGTCTGGCTAAGGGTTTATGAATTTTGTTTATCTTCTCAGTGAGCCAGCTTTTAGTTTTATTGATCTTTGCTGTCATTTTCTTCACTTCTATTTCATAAATGTTTATATTCTACTTCTGCTTTCTTACTCTACTTCAAGCTTAAGTTTAATGTAAGAGCAACAAGCAAGCAAAAAATATTCAAGGCCTGAGCCCGGATTTAGAAAGTGCCAGTTAATCTGGGCACTTTTGGCCCCAGTTTAAAATGTCATAGGAGAGAGTTTAAAAGTCACTCCAGAGTGGTTGTTTAGAAGAGTTATAAAACTGTTATCAGGATTTATAATAGTAGTACCATAAAACAGAGGGACTGATTCTTGGATTCAGAATCAGAAGCCCTGGGTAATAGGCATAACTGTTTTGTCTTTTGTCCAGATGGCTAGCTGTCTGGCTCCCTAGTCTCCCCTTTATAACATGGGAAAATTATCATTATCCTCCTCCTCCTCAACTGAGAATTGTTTTGTTGTTAAGTTGTTTTGTTAACTGTCAAACGCTCTCTACTTGAAGGAAGCAGTATTATCTCAAATATGCACAGATTCAGGGACCCTGACATGTATCCCAACCAATATAGCAGAGCCAACGCTTTCTGTGCATTTAGGGGCCGTTGTAAGAATCTCAAGTTCTGTGGTGGTTTGTTGGTGATTCCGAAGCAATCCTTGTAGAGCCTTCTGAATCAGTGTGATGCTTGTCTCCATCGGAAATGACTGCTGAGTGAAATTACACAAGCTTGGCAGTTTGAAAGGATGTATCAAGCATATCTCAGTTATTAATGGATGCAAATAATGTATATTTACCATAGCCTTTTTTAGGACTTGCTCCTTTTTACGTTATTTCTGGAAAGATATATAGCTGGAAACAATCAGTATCCATTCCTGTTATTTCTTAGGCTATAGATTGAGCGGGGAGACTGGTACATTTGCCCAGTGTCATGATGAAGAGAGATGCAGACATGTTGAAAGAACACAGTTGCCTGTTGTCTTCTTCTACCTTTTGTAGAAATACTTTTCCTCCAGTTTCATCTTAAACATCCCATTTGGGTGACAGGTCTGATTCCTCCCCTGACCCCGACAGCATCCTCCTCTAAACCCCTGTAGCACTTTATCTGTGTCTCTTCTGTTGTACTTTCTACTGCATAAAGAGATTTTTTTTTTTTCCTTTAATTTGTGGCCCTGTTTCCCCTACAAGTTGAGGTGGTTTATAGCAAAGCATAAAGATAATTTAAAAATAAATAAATGGTGAAAACAAAGGCAATTAAAAAATAAAACTGAAAAAATGGATTATGAAGGTTTGCAAGTATGTTGTAAAGACCTTTGTATTAACTAGCAATGGACCTTGAATTTGGCTCAAAGGTTTGTTTGTGCCAAGGAAGCAAAAGAAGTTCAGTAACAGGAAACAGATCACTTGCCCATCTCACTTGAATAATCTCTATATGAAAACTGAAATGCTAATTTCAATTAATCCAAAATAGTATTTGATAACATTTATTACCATTTTTTAAAGATGGAATAGGATATATTCTTAACATCATTTTTTAAACTACTATAAAGCAACAAGCCAACATGATACTTAAAATGGTAAAAACAAAACAGCTTTGCCATTAAAAACTGGAACTAGAGTAGGATGCAAAGGACGCTGATATTCACTAGGCAGCACATTGATAGAAACAAAGTATTTTACATTAGAGACAATAAAACTTTCTAGAAATCCCTGAAGAAACAAAGGAAAAGATGTTAGGATGAATGTAATTTAGAAGAGTAGCTATATAGTGGGTAAACAAAACTTAGTAGCATTTCCATATGTCAGCAGTAATTAATTATAAAATGGATAAAAAGAGTTCTTCTAGCAGTGGCAATAAAAATGTAAACTGCTTTTGGAATAATCCTAATGGAAAACATCCTGGACTAATGTGAAGAAAACTGTAAGACTTTACTAAGACATGCAGCACAAGTTTCAAATAAATAAACAAGCAAATGTTTTATTCCTGGGAGGAAAACATTAATATTTTGATCAAGATCTAAATTCCCCAATCAATGTGCAGGCTCATATCTCGTTCCAAAATACCAATGGAATCTAGGATGGAAACTTCAGAGAATGATGGTAGAGTTCATTTGGAAGAATAAGGACGTGAAAATTGGGAAGGAGAACTGATAAAGAAGAGCCATGAAAAATGACTGGAAATAAAAATATATTCCTTTTTTAAAGACTTTTTTTGTGAAAAAGTCTAAAGAATTCATTCATATATCTTTCACTCTGGTTCACCTACTGTTGTGTTAACATTTTGCCATAATTGCTTTACCATTCTCTCTCCCTACACATACACACATACACACATTCACAATAGGGGGTATGTGAAAAATATGAAAAAAATATGTTTTATAGCAGAAAAAGATTTTAATATAATTTGAAGAAAAAAATCAAAATAACTAAATAAAAAATGATTTTAAGTTGGATCCAGCTCTGGCATGTTGACTCTTGGAGAGAGCAAAATGTGCTAGGAGCCCTGCCTAGCAAGAGGGTTCCTGGGATGGCCGTGGGAGGAAGGTTAGGGTGTCACTGGACAAGCCATCATCGTGGAAGCAGTGGTGGGAGCCTAGCTCAGAACATTTGCTCACCTCGCCGCTGGAGGTCTGAGAGAGGCTCACTGCTACTCGTCACCTCCTCGGTGCAGGTCAGGGGTATATATGGTGAAAGTTTCATCACCTCCCCTCTGTTCTTCTACAACACTGGGGATGTGGCTTACCTAAAATCCAGTGGTTATAGATATGAAAAACCATGGATTTCAGGACATCCAGCTTCTTATATAAGCAGAAACATCATTTAAAAAAAAAAAGCCCATAAAAGTAAAGTGATCCCAGTAGACGAAGCAGGCTGTCTTCACTCCTCATCTGAGAAGTCAGTCTAGTATTAAAGTTACTAGTCTCATTCCAAAAATGTGAAGGGAAACCATCTTCCCCTAGTTCTGCAGATGTCTTTCTCTTCCAAACCCCGGGCTTGGACCCACAGGCTATTTTTCTTCTGAGCATTAATCACACTTCCTAGCACTTATTGTAGGATTGTGTCGCAGCAGGTTTTGAGCTAAAAGGCCCTAGGATGTTGTAAAAGTAGAATATTAATTTGGGAGGGGTGAAATTAGAGGCGTGAAATTAGAGGGAAAGTATAAGCAGAATTCTGGAAGATTCAAATAGATGGTAAGCGGAACAAAATAGATCAGAAGAAGAAAGGAATTAAAACAACGGAATCAGGATGCCATACTGCACTGAAATGGTGATGAAATGCTAAATAATAAGGTTTTTAAAACCAAAATGTACATGAGCAAAACGAAAGCAAACAAACAAAAACCCAGGAGCATACACACATCTTCAGTCTTTAACATAATTCCTACAGTGTTGGATTGACCCCCAGGGAGTCCGCATTGGTTGGGAGAGCAGCAAAGGACAGAAAGCTCTAGGATGCCTTTTAAAACATCTCATCCTTAACCTGAGGCCTTTGAATGGAGAGATTTTCCTGGTTGCTGCAGTAGATTAGGAGATAGATGCCAGTGGAATCTCCCAACCCTGGGCACCTGAACTTCAATCAAAAACCGCTGTTGATTTAAAGATGAGTGGAAAGAATTTATTTAAAAAAACAAGACCACTACCATGTATTAGATGCTTTCTATTTGGCGGGCAATTCTATAAGGTCAATACTCTGTTAACCCTTAAGCATCTCCATTTACAAATGAAGGACCTGGGACTCCGGGAGAGGTTAGGTAGACTGAGGTCACAAAACATTAGATGCAGTTAACTATTATGGGATACTGCTGTGCTGTTTACTTATAACCACCGTGCAGAACTATCAACCACTGCTTTCATTTTTAAAAGAATATCCTCTCTTCCTTACAGGCTGTAAGCACTTCGAGGACTAGACTCAGAGTGAATTCATGTTCCATCCTAGCCTCTGGTCTGGTGCTTTACGCAAATCTGCATTTAATAAGTATTTACTACATGAAAAGAGTAGTTTTCTATTTGCTTCAGGGTCCGTTCCAAAAATATTTTGCAGACATCACTGAATTTTTTTATGAACAAACACTATGCGTTTTACCCCAAAACCTCTCAAACCATCATCCCTTTTTCTTCTAAAGTAAGTGAGAACGAGTTATGCAAAAGCGGTCCTCTTCATCCCTCCTCCCCCTCCTCCTTCTGGGCTAATTTGATGAGAGGGTCTCCTGGGTCCAAATTTGAATTAGAGAATATCTACACTACAGTATGTTCCCCAGAGACGAAAAAATTATCTATTTTCAATCCTATGTTTCAGAACACACAGCTGTGTGACTTCCTAATTTATTATATTCCCCATCTGCCTCCAGTTCTCAGCTTGCTTCTTCTTTTCTACCCACCCCCTTGCTATGGGAAACGGGGCAGACTTTAACCAGTCCAGAGCTTGGACTCTAGTGAGAGGCCAGTAAACGGCTCCTCCCAAGACGCCTCCTGCCCAAGCAGGTGCGTCCAGCCACTAGGACCCTAAGGGAGCCAGGCTGCATGGAATGGCAGCTGTAGGTTAGGGAGCCAAGCTGCTAGCTCCTTGAAGGTCAGTGCCAGCTGCCTGTGTGTCTGTCTGGAGTGTGGCCGTTCCCAGTCTCCTGAGAGCGGGAC
This sequence comes from Aethalodelphis obliquidens, assembly GCF_003676395.1. Classification (NCBI taxonomy): domain Eukaryota; kingdom Metazoa; phylum Chordata; class Mammalia; order Artiodactyla; family Delphinidae; genus Aethalodelphis; species Aethalodelphis obliquidens. Next base: position 40,328,784 of record NW_020837949.1, read on the forward strand.
AGAGCTTTGGGTCCCAGCAATCAAGCCCAATGTGGCTTCCCTTAATTGGGCTTTCCAAGGGTTTTGGCCACAAGAACAGATTGCAGCTGTGGCCTGAGCGTCTTTAGAAATGTGAATCATTTTTTTTTCTCCTAAAGAAGCTATTTTGAGCTTTATAATTGCATATTTCCATGTTGTTTTTTCACAGAGTGAGTAAGGAGAGTGACTTGCATTTTTTAATAGAAATCTGCTGGTTTCTTTGCTCTTCTGTCTTGCATAATCCAGGCCAGTGATTCCTGAACCTGGCCATGCATCAGATTCACTTGGGGGAACGTCTGTGAAATGTAAATTCCTGCAATGGAATCCTGAAATCAGCATGTTTTATAAACTCTCCAGTGCATTCCGAGGCAGCCAGACTGGCCTCTCCTAGGTTTGGGAATCTCTTTTGAACCCCCTCTCCCTCCCCCATGCTAATTTGGGTCATGGTTAAACGGTTTTCTTTATGGGGTGGTAAGAGCTCTAGATTGGGCACTAAAAGACCTGGAATCTAGTTCTAGATCCACTACTGACCAGCTCTAGATAAATCTCGTCTCCTATGTCCTCAGTTTCCTCTGGTGAAAACACTGCTATTGCCCAGGTGGCTGCCAGATCCAAAACTGCTGTGTTAATAAGCAGAGCCCTTTTTATCAACCCAATAAGGTGACCCTAACCACTGTATTAGTTAATTAGAACTTTGCCATCATCAGTTCTCGAGTGCCATGTATATAACCTAGATTGGTTAGTGGATTCTGTGCCAGAGAATTAAAGAGATGCCCAAAGACCTTGTGAGGAGGGGCTGCTAGTGATAAGGCAACCTCCCAGCATGGACCGGAAGACTTGCAGATACGACTGCTCTCTCCTTTTGAACAGAAACTTTTGTTTAAATATGATTTTCCCTCTCTGAATGTTTTCCTCCTTTGAAGTATCAACTTTATTGCCAGCAGTGTCCTTTGAGAAGAACTAAGCCTTAATTTTGCCAGAAAAGATAAAGGAAATGGCAAGAAAACATTCCTCTCACTTCATTCTTCCCTGCCTAGCTGATTTCACCGTGTCTCTTCCCACCTTGTCATCCTCTCAGCTGGGTTTGATGGCTTTTGCCTCACGCCATGGTGCGGTGGGGCTGTCATGGGGCTGGAGCAGCTGCCTCACCCGTCTTTATTTGGAAACAGGAGTGTTTAAATAATCTTGAAACTTGGAAGAAGACACAAGCCTAAATCCAAATGCTACCTAACATTTCTGCAAGTCATATCTATCCCCACTCCGAGAAGCACAGCTCTAATGGTTCTATGGCTTTTATTAGCTGTTTAGTGGTTTGAGGAATTGCTTAGCACTGGAGCCCGTAGAATCCTACCAAAGTGCACACGCCATCCCAACGTGGCCTGGTTAGGATGGCCTGCTAATCCTGCTGTTCTTCTGTGTCATTAATGTCATCAGAGGAAACCTCAAAGTTAAGGCCTCGTGGAGTTGACTGTTTTGATCATTTAAAAAATTTTTGTTTTGGATTAGGAGTTTACCTTAATGCATATACTTTAACAAATTTTCCTTATAAAAATGAGCTAATGTTATGCATATTACTTTGTAATCTGATACTTTTCTCTTAAGGTGGTAACAGACCTCTTTCCTTTTAGTAAATGTATTCACTTGCAGTTTATGCAAACTTTTAACAGTTGAATAGTATTCCATTTCATATGTATGGGCATCTTGTAGATATAGATATAAATAGTATCCTATTTTCTGAAAGTGTGGGTCTCTTATTGGCAGATATTTACATTGTTTACAAATTTTTGTTTTTATAAAGGGCATCAGGATGAACATTTGCTCAGTAAATACACTTAGAGTCTTAGCACTGGGGCTGTGGCAGTAAAATAAAACAGAATACTATCCCTTCTCTTAAGTAGCATATATTTTACTTGGAGAAAAACAAACAATAAGCAAATGGAGAAGTATGTCACATGGTAAAAAGTGCAACAGAGACAGATCAAACAGAAAAGGGAGGATGCATGACATTGCCTCAGTGAGATGATCACATTGATCAAAAATATGAAGGAAGTGAGGGAGTGGACCAACATAGTATCTGGTCAAGAGCTTTCTTGAAAGAGGGAACAGCAGTGCAAAGGCCCCGAGGCAGGAGTATACAGCATTGAAAAAGAAGTGTAAGGAGACCAGTGTAGCAGGAGCAGAGAGAATCTGGGGGAAAGTAGCAGGAGATAAAAGGGGTTGGAGGAAGGAGAGATTCTGCAGGCCCTTGTAGGCCACTGTAACAAATTTGGCTTTTACTCTGAGTGAAGAGAGAAGCCATGGGATGGACTGAGTATGCATGTGACATTATAGGACTTACAATTTGAAAGAATGGTTTGGTTTATTTATTGAGATTAGACTATAGGGGAGGGCAAGTTAATGCACCCTACTACAATGAGCAAGCTGAGAGATAATGGTGTCTTGAACCAGAGAGTTAGCCGTGGAGATACTGAAAAGCAGTTGGGTTCCAGGAAATAGAAAGAGGAGTCAAGGCTGGACAACTAGAAGCCGGAAATTGTCATTGAGATTGATGTAGGGCATAGAAGATCGGCAGTTCTGTTTTGGTCATGTTAAGGTTGAGATGCCTTTTAGACATCCAGATGTTGACTTTGGGTGTTGACTTTGTAGTTGAATGTGTGTCTAGGGTTCAGGGAACGGTTCTGAGCTGGAGATTTAACTTTGGGCATCATCAGCATATAGATACTATTTAAAGTTATGAGATTGGATGAGAACAGTGAAGAGGCTCCAGGACTGAGCCCTGAGCACCCCAAAGTCGAAGGTTGAGGAGAAGAGGAAGAACTAAGCAGAATCATGGGGATGTAGGAAGAGAACCAAGAGAAAGTTCAATTAAAGGTAAAGGAGAGATTGCCTGTATGAAATGCTGCAGACCGTGGAGTTAAACAAGGATTGAGAATTGAACATTGATTCTAGCAACGTGGAAGTCCGAGGTGACCTGAGCAAGGGTGGTTTCAGTGCAGGGGTGGGGAAGAGAGCCTGATTGGATGGGTTTAACAGCAAGAGAGGGCAGAGGGATTGGGACAGTGAATACAGACAAGTCCCACTCAGCGTGCGGGACTTGATGATAGGAAACTGTATCTTGGTTGCTTCATCTTTGTACACATCTTTAGTAATTTTCTTAGTTAAATGTCTACCAAAAGATCCTGAATCAAAGGGTACATACTTTTAGTATTTTTTAATTCAATGTAATATATGCTCATTGTTGAAAAAATTTTTAATGCAGAGAAGCAAAATTGATAATTATCCATTATCCTACCACCAAGATAGACTGGTATATATCTTTTCCATTACAATGAGCTTAAACCATAATATTTAACATATCCTATCCTTTCCATTTCCTATATTGTGACTGTCTTCCTACAACAACAAATATATAATTACATGTATCATTATTTATGGCTGCTTAATATTTCATTGTGTGGATCAACTATAATTAATTTGACCAGACTCTTATTACAGAATATTTAGGGATGTTTCCATTTTTTTTAGTGGAAATAGCACTGTGATGAGCATCCTTGTAATTCCATCTGATTATTTCCTGAGAATTCATTCTTAGTAGAGGTTCCATGTCAAATGATCTGAAAATTTATACTTTTTATTCCTTTACAATTTACGCATAGAAAGGATGAAGCGTTTGCACTCCACTGAGCAGTCATGTAGATTTAGATACAAGGTTTAACACAGTTTTTTAAACTACTGAAAGAATTGGGGGTGGTGGAAGAAACCTAACTGAGGTGGTAGCATCTGGGGTGATGATATGTAGGGAGATGTTCACATAGATGGACATATATCTCATAAATGTATTGTAGATGATAGAGGCTTGTAGGTCAAGACATGACGTATAGTTATCTCTACCACAGCCACGTTATGACTTTCATGAGCCCCGGGTGCTTTAACCTTTGTGGGCAGCTTCCGCTGTAAAACATATTAAATTTTATATTTTAAGCCTGCATTGTTATAAAGATGACTGTAATCCAGGCTGGATTCATTATTATATGTTCATTATTATCCTATTTATGTTTTTCTTCTGACTTTAAAAGCAATTAAGATGAAAACAGTTTCATGGGCTCGAAAGTACCATGCGCCCTCAGAACTGTGCCTGCCAAGCCCCATGGATAGATTGGCCCTGAGTATGCGTCTCTGTCCTTTTAATATTTTTAATAATGAATAGATATGACCAAAACATACAAGAGAAAAATGTCAGACTAAATTTATAAATATTCATGGTCCCTAAGTAGTTTTGCTTCACTTTACCTGCAAAAGGAGGAGATACATTCCTCTCCTCTCTTATGTTCCATCCCATTTCCTCCTTATCAGTGGGCTGTAACAGAAGACTTGGTTCCTGCCGTAAAGAAAAGTAAAAGTAAAAACTCACTAGCTTTCCTCCCAAACCTGCCACTACTCCTGATCCCTGGTGCCAGCATTCACCTGGTTGTCCGCCCTAAAACTTGAGGTCATCCTTAGTCACAGCCTCATGTCCACGGCCAATCAATGACCAAGTCTTGTCAAGTCAGCACTTAAAGGTTTCTTTCTTTTTAAAGAAATTGAGATATAAGTGACTGTAACATGTATTAATTTTAGGTGTACAACATAATGATTTGGGAAGGGAAGCGGATGTACGTATATGTTGCAAAATGATGATCAGAATTAGTTAACATCCAGCACCTCACATAATTACAAATTTGTGTCTGTGATGAGAACTTCTAAGGGCTATTCTCTTAGCATTCTTCAAATATACAATACTGTCAACTCTAATATTGTTAACTATAGTTGCCATGCTGTATGTTATATTCCCTAAACTTGGTTGTCTTATAACCGGACGTTTGTACCTTTTGACCACTAAACATTTCTTCTGTCTCCCTATTTCTCTGTGTTTCCACTGCCATCATCCTGATTCAGATCACCATGGTACTGCCTCGACACTTGCCCCCTCTAATCCACCCCTGCCCCATCCTGCAACCTGGGCTTTATCTAGGGCATAAATCAGATCTGTTTAATCCAGTTTATTAAAATGAGAAGCTCCTGTTGGCTCCTGTTTCCTCTCAGAGTAAAATCCAAACTTCCGTTTACCACCCTCACCCTCCAGAAATCCCAGCATGACGTTCTTCCTCTTCACTCTGGACCTTGGCACACGCTGGCTCCTTCCTAGAACATCCATCCTTTGTTCCTCTGCATCCCTACCTCAGACTCACTCTTCAGCCCCCACTCCCTGACAGCAACCTTCCACAGGGCTGGGTTTGACCCCTGATCTTCCCCCATTGAGGCACATCTCACACTACATAGAAATGACATTTACTTGTCTGTCTTTGCACATTTTCTCCCTTCAGCTTCATCTGCTTCATAATTAGTACAGTTCCATCCAGATTCTTGTATAAGGTTGTCCATTAATCCAGCACAGATGAGAAGTGCGGAGAGGCTACGTGGGGGGCAGCTAGTGGGTGTCATAGAGAACTGGAAGGAAGACAAATTTTGTTATAAAGCTGAATCCTTTGGCTCTGGGACCATAATTTGGACAGATAATACTCAATAAAGCCCCCCAACCAGGACAAGCAATGTCATGTGGGATGAAGAAGGCAGTGGGTTGGGTCTTAGCCATAGTGTATGACAGGCAGGAAGAGCTCAGCAGATACTGCCTGTCACCTTCATCCCAGTTGGGAATCTGCCCCCCAGGGTTTGCCCTCTGCTCTGCTGGGTCCTGCCTGCTGGATGGTGGAGCAGCCCCAGATTGATATGACACTGTTAGTCAGATGGAGGGCAGAAACCAGCAGGTGAGTCCTGTTGTGTCTAGATCATCACCAGTAGAAGCAAGATCTGTGTTCTCTTTATGTGAGAGTGGAGCCCAAGTTTCTTTGCTGCTCTTGGCCTTGAGAAGAAGTCAGAAGTATAGGCAGTGACACTTATGGCTATTTTGTCTGCCTAGAGGGTTGGGTTTTCAGGTGATGAGGAAATAAACTAAAACAAAAACCAAACAAAACCAAAATAAATCTATCCCTCTAGCTGTTGACCCATTTTGCTTCTCTCTCAGAACGTCGGTCATTGCAGCTGGTAAGATGGTAAGAAGGGGACCCTTGGCCCTTTTTTTTACCACTTCTTATACCAAGTGACTGCCTGCATTTATGCTTAAGATAATACCATAATTTCTATTGTTTTGAAAATTCCTCTGGGTCATGAGTCATTTGATTTCTAACTTTAATTGTTCATGAGATGTGGTTATAAGCATTTTATCTGAAGAAATAGGAAGAAAATATCTGGAAGGAGGCAGTCAAATGGATTACAATCTTGAAGTAATTGCGAAGAGTGACTCATCATGGTAACGAAATCACTTTAGTGTGTTTTGAATAGTGTTTTTAAAAAACGGGATAAAATAATTTTTAGAGCGCTTCACAAGTAGCAAAGACAAGTGTTCCGTTATATCAGTTTGACCTGCACGTATACTGGGATGCAATGCAAGATGTGTTTTGGGCTGTAGGTCATGGTTGAAAAAGTTTAAAAGCCCCCCTCCCCTGCCCCGTCATAAGGCAGTTCACCTTGAAATTACTCTAGAGCCTTGTCTGCTTTCACACTAGTATATGCATTACAGAGTTTTTTTATTCAAATGTGTTATTCTATCAGAGTTTATCTTAATGGATGAGGTGCCTACCTCACAATGCTACAAGTGAGGCTGATCATCTCCCATAAGCATCTCCTGCATGATTCCTGCTCACGTCTTTTCTCTTGGTACCGCTTCTGGCTCTCAGTGATGTCCCCAGATTTCTAGGTCCTTGCCTCTTAGAAGGGCTTCTCTACAGATTAGAAACTGAGAATTGTATACGTGATATTTCCTACGTGTACATGAGAGGGAGCCACAAGACATGTCTTTAAATGAAAGGGCAGCGTCCGGTCTTTTGTGCCAAAAATGACTAGAGCCTTCAAACAGCTTTTGTGTTTCTGATTTATTTCAGTGTTTTGCCAGTGTTGTACCTGAAAGACAATTCTTGTTGTGTCTGTTTTGAACAATTCTAAATGGAAAGCCCTCAACCACCATTGATGTAAAAACCTCTATCTAAAACTCGAGCAGAAATGTCTTGCTAAATGCTAAATGCCCTTCTTTCCTCCCGAGCTCCCTTCATGCCATCGAAGGAACATGAATAAGAATAAGTGGGAAGGACTTCCCTGGCAGTCCAGTGGCTAAGACTTCGCCTTCCAATGAAGGGAGTGCAGGTTCGATCCCTGGTCGGGGAGCTAAGATCCCACATGCCTTGCGGCCAAAAAACCAACAAATAAAACAGAAGCAATACTGTAACAAGTTCAATAAAGACTTTAAGAATGGTCCACATCAAAAAAGAATAAGTGGGGCATGAGAAAGCAATTTTGAGGTTCTGACTAATAAAATCATTGAACAGTCATTCACTCCCACTCAAGCCTAGGACTGTGGACAATCCACTATTGCTTTGGGCCTTTAGAGACTTCATAATCTGGCCTCTGTCTGCTTTTCTAACCTGACTGTACAATTCAAAAAATAAAATTAAAATTTAAAAGTAAAGAAAAAAAAACCCCTAAACCGTAAACTGCCACAACCAGCTTGCATTTTATTTTGATAGAGCCCATTGGCAGTTCCTTAAACAAGTCAAACTACCTCATTTGTGCCTTGGCTCTTTGGCATTTTCTGTCACAGCTGCTTTTGGTCTAGTATCCACACAGCCTGTGTGGTCCAGGTTATTGGCACAAAACCTTTAGGGATCCTCCTGATTAATTTGAATTCAGTGTGCTTCTGTAGAGCACTTACCACAATTCAAGAGCTGTGCTCAAAAAATACATGCTGCTTCATCATCTCTCCCTCCAGAGAAGCCAACGTTCAGAATCATTAGACAAATATGTCTTGAGCATCTACCATGCCCCACACCTCGTTCTAGGCATTGGAACTTTGCTGATCTGTGGAAGATAATCTAAAAGTCAGTTGTGGAATTATCTTTGTGCTCTTCATTAACTTATATCCTAACATCAGTGCAGCCATGTGAATAAAACTATTTATTAGAGCTGTAACAAAATCTCCATGCATCGTTTTAAGATGTTCAACAAAGTGTTCTATAGAAACAAAATAAAAGACTAGTAGGGCTATTTCCCCCAAAGGTATCCTTTAGTTTCTATCATTGTTTAGACAAGCGATATTTTGTAGCATGTATTTTATAGCATGTACTTTATTTCTAAATATCCTTTATGATATTATACATTTTATAGAGGATCAGATTTTTATTTTTTTAAATAAATGGTTACCTAGTAATTGCCCTTGATTTTTCTCTGCCATTTCTCTATCAGAAAATTAAATAAACCAGCATCATATCACATTTATATGTATATATATAAAGATTGTAAAATCAACACATTAAAAATAAATTTTTAAAAACAGTGTGTGTCCACTGTTGAAATTTTAGAAAATGGGAAAGATTTTTAAAATTTATTTTATTGAAGTATAGTTGATTTACAATGTTGTGTTAATTTCTACTGTACAGCAAAGTGATTCAGTGATACATACATATAGATTCTTTTTCATATTCTTTCCATTATGGTTTATCACAGGATATTGAATATAATTCCCTGTGCTATATAGTAGGACCTTGTTGTTTATCCATTCTCTATATAATGCTTTGCATCTGCTAATCCCAAATTCTCAATCCATCCCTCCCCCACCCCACACCCCTTGGCAACCACAAGTCTGTTCTTTACGTCTATGAGTCTGTTTCTGTTTTGGAGATAAGTCCATTTGTGTCACATTTTAGATTCCACATGTAAGTGATATCATATGGTATTTGTCTTTCTGTTTCTGACTTACTTCACTTAGTATGATAATCTCTAGGTCCATCTACGTTGCTGCACATGGCATTATTTCATTCTTTTTTAAGGCTGGGTAATATTCCATTGTGTATACATAATACATCTTTATCCATTCATCTGTGGACATTTAGGTTGTTTCCTTGTCTTGGCTATTGTAAGTAGTGTTGCAATGAACGTTGGGGTGCATGTTTTTTTTTTGTTTTTTTTTTTCCGGTACGCGGGCCTCTCACTGTTGTGGCCTCTCCCGTTGTGGAGCACAGGCTCCGGACGCGCAGGCTCAGCGGCCATGGCTCACGGGCCCAGCCGCTCTGTGGCATGTGGGATCTTCCTGGACCGGGGCATGAACCCGCGTCCCCTGCATCGGCAGGTAGACTCTCAACCACTGCGCCCCCAAGGAAGCCCTGTATTTTTTTTAATTATAATTTTGTCTGGATATATGCCCAGGAGTGGGATTGCAGGATCATATGGCAACTCTATTTTTAGTTTTTTGAGGAAGCTCCATACTGTTTTCCATATTGGCTGCACCAATTTACATTCCCACCAACAGTGTAGGAGAGTTCCCTTTTCTCCACACCCTCTCCAGCGTTTGTTATTTGTAGACGTTTTAATGATGGCCATTCTGACTGGTGTGAGGTGGAACCTCACTGTAGTTTTGATTTACATTTCTCTAATAATTAGTGATGTTGAGCATCTTTTCATGTGCCTGTTGGCCATCTGCCTGTCTTCTCTGGAGAAATATCTATTTAGGTCTTCTACCCATTTTTCGAATGGGTTGTTTGTTTTTCTGTTATTGAGCTGTACGAGCTGTTTGTATATTTTGGAAATTAAGCCCTTGTCGGTTGCATCATTTGCAGATATTTTCTCCTGGTCCATAGGTTGTCTTTTTGTTTTGTTTATTGTTTTCTTTGCTGTACAGATGCATGTAGTTTGATTAGGTCCCATTTGTTTCTTTTTGTATTTATTTCTATTGCCTTGGGAGACTGACCCAAGAAAACATTGGTATGATTTATGTCAGAGAATGTTTTGCCTGCGTTCTCTTCTAAGAGTTTTATGGGGTCATGTCTTATATGTAAGTCATTAAGCCATTTTGAGTTTATTTTTGTATATGTTGTGAGGGTGTTTTCTAACTTCATTGATTTACATGTGACTCTCCAACTTTCCCAGCACCACTTGCTGAAGAGACTGTCTTTTCTCCATTGTATATTCTTACCTCCTTTGTCAAAGATTAATTGAACGTAGGTGTGTGGGTTTATTTCTGGGCTCTCTATTCTATTCCACTGATCTATATGTCTGCTTCTGTGCCAGTACCACACTGTTTTGATTACTGTAGCTTTGTAGCATTGTCTGAAGTCTGGGAGGGTTATGTCTCCTGCTTTGTTCTTTTTCCTCGGGGTTGCTTTGGCAATTCTGGGACTTCTATGGTTCCATATAAATTTTAGGATTATTTGTTCTAGTTCTGTGAAAAATGTCATGGGTAATTTGATAGGGATCGCATTAAATCTATAGATTGCTTTAGGTACTATGGCCAGAAAATGGGAAAGATTTTTAAAGAAGAAAATTAAAGACACTCACTATTCTGCCCCCCCTGATAACAGCTACAAGCAAAGTGGTGTGTGCCTACCCTGTACTGTGTCTGTATCCTCACTGTATAATATTTGTATATTATCTGTAGATATACATATGTTTGCATATATATGCATATATTAAAAATGTGAGATCATACTGCCCCAGAATCCTGTTTTTCTCTTCACTCAGAATTATAATATCTATAACAACTTTCTTTATCTTGAAATATCCTTCAGGGATATATTCTTTAATGACTAGATACCATTCCACTGTGTAGCTACATCATAATTTATATAACAGATCTCTATTTTTATATGTTGAGGTTTTTCCTAATTTTTACTATCATAAACACTGCTGAGATGATCATGCTTGCAGATAAATCTTACATTCATCTTTAGTCTTTTACTCAGAATAAATTCCTAGAAGTGAAATTGCTAGTCATGTACACCCTTAAGTTCTGGTTACTTGTTGCCAGACTCCCCTCTGAAAAGGTTATCTCAATGTTTGCATCCCCCTCAACAGAATGTGAGAGAGTGTCTGCTCACCACACTGATTACTGTCGTAAAAAGAACAACAAAACCAAGCAATCTCATCATTCACTTGAGAGTTCAAAATGTTGTCTCAGTCTTGGCTATTTTATGAGGAATGTTAAACATTTTTTGATGTATGCATTGGCCATATACATTTTGTGTATCAAAATGAGTGGTTCTATCTAAATTGGTTCTATCTTAATCTTAATTGCATGAGAACCGTGCATGCCTTATGTTATATGAATCAGAGAAACCAATGACATTATCAGATGACACGTTTTTGAGTTTAGGGACTAGGAAGATCGATTCTTTGAAATAAATGAGAATGGGCGATTCTAATTTGGAACATATATAGGTTGATCATCTTACTTTAGATATTTCAGACTGTTTTTAAAATATTTAGAGGAGCTATGCATCAACTTGCCTTCTGAAATGATAAGTTAAGTTGTGGAGACCCAAACTCTTATTGTCAGAGGGACCTTTAAAAAAAGTCCCTTTTGTAGGCGCTTCAACCACTTTGGGGGACAGTCTTCTCTTTATTGAGTTGCCAAAAGCCTATAGGGTAGTATTTAATTTGTTAAGGTTTTCGATTCTTTTTCATTTAATACTTTTGTTAAAAGAGTAGCACATGATATTATAAAGTACGTTAAATTATATAGGAGATTTAAAATAGAGAGAAATAATGTCCCTCTCCATCCTCATCTTGTTTCTCCTTGGGTCCCAGCTCCCAGCAGTAACCTTGGTTTGATGGGCTCTTCTAGTCCTTTCTGATTGCATATACTAATGTATCGTGTGTGGGGTGTGTGTGTGTGTGTGTGTGTGTGTGTGTGTGTGTGTGTGTGATATTATAGAACTCATTATTCTATTTTATTTATTTATTTTTTTAAGAAGATGTTGGGGGTAGGAGTTTATTAATTAATTTATTTATTTTTGGCTGTGTTGGGTCTTCGTTTCTGTGCGAGGGCTTTCTCTAGTTGTGGCGAGTGGGGGCCACTCTTCATTGCGGTGCGTGGGCCTCTCACTGTGGCGGCCTCTCTTGTTGCAGAGCACAGGCACCAGACGCGCAGGCTCAGTAGCTGTGGCTCACAGGCCTAGTTGCTCCGCAGCATGTAGGATCCTCCCAGACCAGGGCTCGAACCCATGTCCCCTGCATTAGCAGGCAGACTCTCAACCACTGCGCCACCAGGGAAGCCCCTAGAACTGATTATTTTAAATGGCTGGGTAATATTCCAGAGTAACGTCTGACATAATATAATGCTTGAAATGTGAACACAAACAGTGTTAGGTTTACCTGCAGGGAATTTTGTTTATTTTAATCGGTTGGAGAAATTGAGGGGCCCAGGAGATGACCTTTATTGACTAATGTTAGTAGAGAAGGTATAGCATGAGTATTTTATTAAAGTTATGCCAAGTAAAGGAACATGATACCAAACTTAAATTTTCCTCTTTTTTTGGAGCCCAGTTAAATTTGGGGAGGAGAGTAATAAACAGAAAGTACATCATCAAGGAGCTCTCTCTAGAATTCTGTCTAGGAGAGTTAATCAGAATGTCCAAAATTGATTCTATTCTTGAACAATAGTCCCACTCAAGACTCTGAAATACAGTTATGAAATCCTTGTTACTTTCTTCTTGGAAGCATGAAGCCAGCTTTGGGAAAAATAGAATTTTTTTTCTAGGATTGAGAGTGTGGTGAGGAGTATGAGGTGCGTACGTGTGTGTATGTGGGTGGAAGGGATGAATGATTCACCCTCTTCTACCTACGATCCATACAAATGGAATCATACAGTACGTAGCCTTTTGTGTCTGGCCTCTTTCACTCAATATAATGTTCTTGAGAGTCATCCAGGTTGTCACTTACTGTTTTAATGCTAAGTGTGAGCTTTGTTTTGTTTTGTTTCCCTTCTCCTTTTAAGTCAGGCGTATTGAGGTATAATTAGCACAGTAAAATTCACCCTTTTTAGGTTTTCAGTTCTTTAGTTTTGATAAATGTGTACAATCATGTCCCACCACAATCAGGATAGACTGTTTTCATCTCCCCCCAAAGTGTTCTCTTGACAATTTATTTTGCCTTTGACCAATAGTCCTTAACCAATAGAGAGTGGAGGGGTCACCAGGGGAGCTGGTGAAGTTATATCTAACCTGATTGCCATAAGCCTTCAGTAATCTTACCTACTCAACCTTCAGAATCACATGACTACTCCTTGATGAGAGTGTCCCCCCCCCCACCCTTTGTGAATCATATAGAAAGGAACGTCACAGTAAAGTCGAGAGATGGCATGTGTTCCTCTCCACTGGGTTACCACACTTTACTTAATCTTAGTATGGTAGTTCCTTGGGATGGACCAGAACCTTTCCCTGACAACAAAGCAAAACTCATGCCCATCATTCTGAGATTCATCACATCATCTTTAACTAGAAGTCAATAATGTCCAGAACCAAATAGGAAAGCCTTGCTCAAGAAAACAAGGGTTTATAGATGACAATGTGGGGGTAAACCCACCTCATTCGCTAACCACTGTTCCTAGTTTACAGATATTATCCAAATTTGGTGCTTAAACACAGGTTATGTATAAAACACACAAACACACACAGGCCCACAAAGTTCACAGATGTCCATGGAAGTCAAGAAAGGGTGTGATTTTTAGTGAACTGACCAAGTTGATAAATAAGCCCTTTTGTAGGTCTAAGCCCTCTCCTACCGATGATAAAGAAATAAAGAATAAAAGAAGATTGTATCTTCCTATGAGTTTTTCTCAGCATACCATATCCTCTTTAAGTCTGTTTATCACACTCCCGCAAGATGTGGAAGGCTCTGGAAGCACTACAGCGTGAAGGGAGTTAAGCAGTACAGCCTCTTCTGCCGTCAAATGGTGCCACGAAGTTAGGGTAATGAGGATTTAAAATGATGCAGTTTAGGCTTCCTCTCTTTTACCCCCCTTGATTACTATCTTCTCACCCCACCACAGAGGAATGTCTTCCATGTCTAATCGGACGAGGTGAAGAAGAGAAAATTGCATTTATTTTAAGCTTAAAGTTTAGCCAGATGGGAGCCAGCTTAAGTTTCGTGTGAATATAATTTGATTTTTTTCCCCATCTCACCATCCCATGTTGAGTTGCCTCTGACAACTGATAAAATTCACATTTCCAAGCAAATCTAGGATTTAGATATAAATATGCAGAGTGAGCACGCAAATTAACTCATGTTCTAAAAGTTAAAAAGGGTGAAATCAGACCAATTTCACATAAGAAAAATTTCGACAATGCTGGTGAGATGGAGCAAAATAGAATATAACCCATAATCAGATTCCAAAATTCTTCCAATTCATACTTTTTGATAGAGTGAGTAGGAACATTCTAGCAAAGTTGATTACGAAGTCTGAGATCAATTTTCTCATTAACTTTTGGTATGAAATTGGAGATAAATTCCATTTGGAATAATTTTCCCGAAGATTGACCTAAAAATGCTTGTTATGAAATAAATTAAAAATTTGGGAAATGTTGAGATGTGAGACATTAGCAATTTCAGCACCTATTAGTAGTTCACATTTCTTTGCTGCACTAAGGCACAATTTGAGAATTGGGATTTCTTCATTTCATACTTGCAGCCCACAAACCTTTCTGCTTTTAGTTACTCTGGTTCTGGATTTTTATCCTGTCTCATAGGTGAAGGGGTTGGGAAGTGATGGAGTAGAATTTGGTTTTTCTTTGTCAGTCTGATTGAAGATTAACTTTCTAATTCCAGTGGTTTGGATCTAGAAACAGATACTTTTCCTTCTAAATAGATCAGTCTTAGGAACAAAATTGCAAGGTATGGATAAAGCAAGCTTTCATATGAATCCCCGTCTTCCCTAGCTAGACCCAGTGGGGAAGAAGGGTAGAGATGCTGTCCAAATGGTGGAGTAAAAAGTAAACGTAGTAATTCTCATCACTTCAGGCAGTGCATAACTGGAGTGGAGTCATTTCCACACTTGGAGGCTCCCCAGGCAGCAGCAGCTGCAACAGTAGACATGTGATGGGTGGCGTGTCCTGGGAAAGAGGTCACTGCCAGACTGTCACGGTACAGTTCTGACCTTCAATTGGAGGGATCAGGCATTTGGAAACAAGTGACCCATCAATCATTTTAAAGTGAGGTCCTTAACATTTTCATATTTCAGAGGCAGAATTGTTACTTAAATTCAAACCGGTATTTTATAATTAATTTCTATCAGCCACCTTTATATTTAAGATCTTCAGCCTTCAAATAATTTGGGGGACCATATGATGACCTAGGGGGCAGAATCATTACTGAGCAATATTTGCTTGAGGGGCCCAGACCTTGTAAAGGGGATTTCTCTAGGACCCCTCAAGATATCCATTCTTTTGTCAGCAGCTCCATCTCCTCCTTTGTAAACCAGCCTGAACGTTCCTGAGTTTCATTCTGTCAGTGCCCTACTCCGTCAGTTCTGCAAGTTTAAATATCGTGTATCATGTTGATTTCTGAGCTAGCTGTGTTGTAACTGTTTTGTTCTTTTGTAAAGTTAATTTTCTTATTTATGTTTTACTCAAACAAATGTTAAAATTTGTATGCCTTAGTGGAGAGGGCATTGCAGATATACTGGCAACTAATGGGTGACATCTGCAAATTTAAGAGCTTCATCTAAAAGTGAATGGATGAGTTTCTGTAGAATACATGGATCGCAATTTTTATGGGATCCTCTTTAAATTCTGACAAAGTTTGCCTCATAAATACAGCTTGTGCAGAATTTTTCTGCCCCTAGCATTGCTCAAATGGAAAATTTATTCCCAAGTCCTTTTTATCGGCATCTCTGTCCAATCAGTCGTAAATCTCCTTGCAGGTGATTGCACCCTACTAGATTTTCCTAACTGGGTAATGCAAGTGGATTTTCAAGTATCAGGAGCAAATCACGAATACATTGCCCTCCAGTTTCTTATTTTTATAATTAGTTTTGCTCTACCCTAAAATTGATATGAGCCCTTGAGTCCAGTTTTCTCAGTGTCAGTAGCTCTTTGAGGCACTAAGGCCCACTGACCTGCAGTCACAATGCCTTCTCAGAGGACGACTCCGGAGGCCTGGGTGCTGGGTCCTGACAGACACCCCTGTGTCTGCATCCAGGGTCCCTGTTCCTCGAGAGTCACTTTGTGCCAAGAGAGATTGCATTTTGCCTAGTTCTTGCCATTGCCCTCAAAGTGCTAAATACTAGATTCAAAAGCATCAGGCATAAATGCCTATATATTTCCATTAACGGACATGCCCCTCTGAATGGTAACTGCAAAACTCAGTGCCCTGCAGCTTTGGCTCCAGATCTTCCTTCAGGGACTTGCGTAGTTGACTCTCCCTTCTTCCCAGATAGCCTGACTGCTGTTCAAGGCAGGCAGCGTTCCTATTCTTGTTTGTTCCTCCAGGTCTGCTAGGATTGTCGTGTTTTTACTGTCAAAATAGGTACACATTCAGATCAGAGAACACAGGAGGAAAGGCTGTGCTCGAGATAATCCACTGGGAGTCATTGCCATGTGAATTGGCGGTAAAATCATGGCATTGGTAATGTTGTCTGCAGGGAATTTGGAGTGAGACGCATGGAGGTCCGGAGGCAGACCCATGGGAAACCTTCCTCTGTGTGGACCACATAGAGGAAGAGGAGGATACACAAAGGAGAGGCAGGAGGGGGAGGGCAGAACCAGAAGACACAGAGGTCACGGGTCATACATGTGGATCTAAGGATGAAGGATGAAGGCGGAAGTGGTGGTGAAGAGAAAGACTGTGGTCCTGGTATTATTACCAGAGTATTTATTATTAAATAATGTATCATTTAACATCTTTGTATGAATGACCTTTGGATATGGCTGACATTAGTTGACAATTTTACAGTTCACTAACTGTACAGGTTTGTTGTATTCATCAGAGAGGGAAAGCATAAGCATGTCATACATTTTTAAACTTTGTTCAGTGCTAAGTTTGGGACCTTTTATTAGGATCATTTTTAAAGATTTAGATTCCTTATTGAACCTGAAAATGAGTTTTGGCATAATAAAGAAATCCTAATTGGATTAATATTAGTCAAGGTTTAGTTATTCCCTAGAAGCTACTTATTGATTTAAAATGCAATCTTCAGCTCCTCTCAGGTAATACAATCAGACTCTGTTCAGCTGTGAGCATCATCAGTTGCATTGACAATCACATAAGACTAAAACTTTGCCCTTCACCTAAGTTTCAGATCCGTGCCTCCTTTTCTCTCTTTGACTCTCATCAAACCTAAAGGGAATTGGCATTCGCAAGTAATGGTATGTTACAGTGCATATTTTGTGGATCCTTTTCTCACTGGGTGGATGACATAAAATTGCATCCCATGCCTTAGTGTGCAGGGCAAAGGTGTCTGTTTATTCTCTTTCATCTCTCTGGAATTCCTGGGCCCATGTGCACTGTACCCTCACCTGGTCAAGTGGTGTCGGTAGAAGGAAACATTTCTCTTCCTGAACAATAGCCCCTAGTGAGTTACTAATACAAGTGCTGTTTCCCCTGAGCAGCAGCCCATAGTGAGTTTACTAATGTGAGTGTTTTTCCCCCTGGTCCTCCTCTTGAGGTGAGTTGGCTACTCCCTTAATGTGAAGATCAACCTAACTGTGGTTTCACTTGCTTAGGGACAGTGTTTCCTCATGCTCTAAGTAGGATTAATTTTCATAACTTAATTTACCAGGTCCAGGAGGCGAGCTGCAGTTGCTATAGGAACAGTAACTGAATTTCCTGGCATTAGTACGTTTAACACATCAACAGTGATGCTATAGTGACATAGGTATGTCTTCCTTTTCCCACTTTCATTTCCTTTTCCCTTTTTAGATGGATTACTGTTGGGGAAAGGAGAGGAGGATTGAATTTCACAAACTGGTTTATCTGATCAGTGTGTCACAATGTTCACCCGGCAGGTTATTTTCATGGTAGTTACACATCCAAAGGATGCCTGTATCTAAACTTTACCTCCCGCCTTTGGTTGGTGCTACTTTTGACAGGCTTTCTAGCGTCATGGAGGCCCTTGCAGAAAGAGAGAAAAATATTGTTCACCATCATACTCTGGGTGTCCACCTTGGTGCCCCAAACTGAATAATTGATGATTGAACATCACATGGCTTTGTGTACGATGATAAGTTGTGCTCACTCACCTTTCATCTTCACCACCATGAATCATGTCTTTGCTAAAATTGAAAGGCCTCTTGGGTTAGATATCTATATGCACACAGAGTGTGACTATCAGAGAAGTACTTGCATTGCATTTCTAGGCCACATAATCTTTAGCCTAACATTTGCATATTAATGGATAATTGTAAAACATTATGTAAATTATACATGGTGGTGAATACGTTATCAAATCAAATGGCCTTTAGGGGTAATTACAGGATGCTGCTATGTCAACTAGGACGCTGCGGGTTGAATGCTGAACACTTTCCGTAGAATGAAATATAACACAGCCAGGGTTTATTTCCGTCCAAAGTCACGTGTCGTCTTTCAGTGTGATTTTCATTTTATTAGATGAAGAATCTAACACTTGCGATGATATTAGTTGCAGAATATTAGGGATTAAAAGAATAAAACCCTGATTTAAAAAATATTAGAATGAGGAAACTCTTAATGTTGGTAATTAATCTAAATGTTTGAGTCACAAAGTCCCATGAGTATTTCTCTCATTGTACTTATTCAAACATACTTTCTTTTTCTTTTTTTTAATTTTAAAATAATCCATGCTTGGGACTTCCCTGGTGGCGCAGTGGTTGAGAGTCCGCCTGCCGATGCAGGGGATGCGGGTTCATGCCCCGGTCCGGGAGGATCCCACATGCCACGGAGCGGCTGGGCCCGTGAGCCGTGGCCGCTGAGCCTGCACGTCCGGAGCCTGTGCTCCGCAACGGGAGAGGCCACAGCAGTGAGAGGCCCGTGTACTGAAAAAAAAATAATAATAATAATCCATGCTCCTACTAAAATGCAGCAGACAGTACAGCCTTCTTCAGTCACCCCACTGCCAAAAGACTTCATTCATTTACTGACGTGCATCCTTGAAGACCACTCTCTGCTTTATCACTCTGTTCTCCATGAGTCCAACTCGGTGTCTGTCCTATATATGGTGGCAAGAAAGCAATGTGGAAGGAAGGAAGGAAGGCAGATAGGGAGGGAGGACAGGAGTTGAGAGGGAGGCAGGGAGGAAAGGCGAGAGGGAGGGACGCAGGGAGGAAGGGGATGGGTCAGTAAGTGCTACCACCATGAGGCTGAATTCTGGGCAGCCCTAGTCACTTTCTTTGACCATTTGTTAGGCTTGCTGCGTGAGGAAAGAAATAAGGCTTCTCTTTAGAACATATGTTTTTCCATCTATAAATATTGACTGTATCTAGTGCTTTGAAGGGAGGCTATCTCTGTAAATATCTCCTGGTAATAAAAACTAGGTGGCAGACCAAGGTCTTTATCACCATTTAAATCTATTCCTTTCTAACCCCTTCTTCCTCAAAACCCCTGTCCTACTGGATTTCCATGCAAAATGATCCCCCTACCACCATTATTCTAACGATTTCTGTTTCTCTGAGTTCTCTATTATGTTAGCCAGTGAAAATTAAGGGTGAAACATTTTATCCTAAAACAAACCTGATATTATGGCAGGTATCCACTTTCCAGAACCAACATATAAACAATAAGCAAATTTTGGAAGTCAAAACCAGTCATTCTTCAGAATGATCATTCAGATGTGTACTAGGAAATCTGAATCTCAGCCCGAGGAGCCTCTGAGGGCAGAAATCTTCTGTGTCTGATTTCTCTGCTCCTCCTCTTCTGTGCCTCCGACCCCAGCCCATCACCAGATTGGGCTGGAACTGGTGACTTGGGATGTTAACCCACATTTTTTTTTTTTTTTTGCGGTACGCGGGCCTCTCACTGTTGTGGCCTCTCCCGTTGCGGAGCACAGGCTCCGGACGCGCAGGCTCAGCGGCCACGGCTTACGGGCCCAGCCGCTCCACGGCATGTGGGATCTTCCCGGACTGGGGCACGAACCCGCGTCCCCTGCATCGGCAGGCGGACTCCCAACCACTGCGCCACCAGGGAAGCCCCTAACCCACATTTTTGACAAATAAATTTACTTGGTTTACTTATACTGTAAATAAAATAAAGCCAGTGACCTAACGTTATATGGGCTATAAAGCACAAAAGAATTGTTGACTGAAGTTTTTTGTTTTGGTTGATTGTTGTAGAATTTTGCAGGCCCATTTCTAACCAGACAAAGAGAAAGGAACTATGCCTCATTAAAGACATTCCTATTGCTTTCTTAGCACCAGGGTTCGAGTTAGATGATTAAATCCCTGCTTTGCCTCTTGCCGATTCTGTGACCTCAGATGAGTACTTTCATAAGCCCTTCTGCGATTCGTATCTCACAGTTTCATATGTGAAACTATGAAACATATGAGAGCCCCTAACAGAGGGCTTAATCCATAGAAGTTGCTCAGTACATGTCTTTTCTTGTTCGTAACTCTCCTCGTTGCCATTCTCTTCCTGCAGTGGTATCACAGAAACCTCTAAAAGTGACAGTTGTCAAAACTTACATGCCAACAGGTAGCCAAGGTAGAAGTCTACGCCTGCCCTTGGGCACGTCATTTATTCATCATTAATTTGCCTTTTTTCCATTTCCAGCTCAGATTGGTAATTTGGAGCCATTGGAAACTAATGGAAAATGGAAGGCATTGCTATCATTATTGCTCTGGTGTCATGAGGTTTCATGTGGGAAAATTTGAGGGAGGAAAAGGAAAAAAAGAAACCTGCCTA
This sequence comes from Aethalodelphis obliquidens, assembly GCF_003676395.1. Taxonomy (NCBI): domain Eukaryota; kingdom Metazoa; phylum Chordata; class Mammalia; order Artiodactyla; family Delphinidae; genus Aethalodelphis; species Aethalodelphis obliquidens. The sequence goes on from NW_020837949.1 coordinate 40,349,529, forward strand.
GAATTAAGCTGTGCTATCTAGGGTCTCCTTCACGTGACTTCAAAGCCACATTTCCTTAAGTGGGAGTTAAAGGTTTAATCTCCTTGCCAGTTAGAATAATTCTTAATTATTAACATAATAATGAATCATTTTTTGGCTCTGTGAGATACTATTGATGGCAGTACTGAAAAGCAATGAAACACAGAAATGGCTTCTACCATACAATGAAACAGAAAAATATAGCAGCTAATTAACGGGCCATAAAATATTTTCTACTACTGTGTACTAAAAGTTTGACACGCACACTGTTAGTTTTGCATAAAGGTAAGTTATCCAATTTTCATGTTGTTCCATAAGCAAGAGCTGATACATTGGCTCTAGGCTCACATTCCTGCCCTGAAATCATTTTAAGGTACTCACGACAACAGGCACTACAGAAGATTGTAGCCCGTCAGGCTCCCTGTCTTACAGAACATCTGCCTGTAAAAGCCCTCTAACTGATGTGGTAGTTTCCCTGAGCAGATCAGAATTCCACCTGCCCCCCAACACACAACTTGGGTTCATTAAGATAATTCATCAATACAGAAAATACAAAAGAGCAAAGGTAAGGGAGCTGTCTCAGTGTGGCTCACTGAGCACTGGACAAGATTCCAGCATCCAGCTCTTATTAGAGACTCTCATCACAGGGAGACCCGAGGTGCCCTAGGGGCCCTGGTAGGAAATCTCAAGCTGATAGGATGCCTGGTGGATATCAGCACAATGCCTGATGACATAGGTCCCTCCCCACAGTTCCCCTTTGTCCTTTCTTGGAAGTCCCCCTAGAAAGGAAGGAACCTACCATGGGTTTCAGAAGTCTCTGAAAAATCCTTTTAGGGTAAGGATGAAATTAGACTACCAGCTGTAGACTTTCCAATGGTTCACAATCTTTGAGGAATCCCTCCACCAAGTATTCTTGGATAGGGATATTGCCCATGTGGAATCAGGGCCTCTTGGTTTCTAGGGGTTATCTCTATACCGCACTCAATACCCAGAGGCGGTCCTGGTCCTGGGGAACCACCCCAGGGTTTCCTGTATTGAGATTCTCTGAAGGCGAGGTCACATCATGCTCTGGTAAAAGGTGTTTGACCCTTGCTGAATCTGCAGAAGTTATTTATTTACCCTCATGGCTATATGAAGTCATTTCCCATCAGTGCCTCTAGATAGTCTGATGAAAGGTTGGCAGGATTCCTTTTCCTCACTTTCTTTCCTGCTCCCCTCTGGTTGGCCTGCCCACCCTCCCCAATTGGCAGGAAAGTGAAGGAGCAGTATAGAGGTACCCTCAAGGGTAGGAGAGAGAACAGATGCCACATGGCTGCTTGCCTCTCAGGTTTTAAAGTGGATTTGTAAATCTGCAAAGAAAATGTGATGAACCAGCTAAAAAGTCCCCCACAAGAGCAGCAGGAGATTATTTAAAAATTTTGCAACTCTGCTTATTTGAGTTGAGTGATATACCTTGGAGAATTTAACATGTATGTGAAACCAGCCCCACAGAATCAAAGAAAGAGAATCAGTAGGAATTTTAGCGTAAGGGAGTCTAAGGGACTCTGGACTGAGGACCTTACTAGCCTGGGATAGAATTTTCACTGTTCAGCAACCAGTGGTATGTAATGTAATGTATTATATGTGTTTGTGTATATTAGTATAAAGTTGCCATCTGTCTTTTGTAGCACAGAGGGACTAACTTTTTTCCCCATCTGTGTCCTGCCAACTTTTTTAGGGTTAAAAATGACTTGTTATTTATTAAATGTTGGTGGTAATGGTAGAGGACTCTGTAAATGGTTCTACTTGACACAAAGGGGAGTTGACAACATTATGTCAGTTCCCAAATTTAAAAGAAAATGTTTGCTAGTCTGAGAAAGCTCAAAATAGAGGCCATCTAGCAGAACTGCCAGCAACCACTCCCCACCAAACCCAGATTTTCAGAAGAAGCTCAGAAATGTGAGAAGTGTCCTCACTAATAGACACAGAGGTCAACTCATGGTGCACATGTGCATGTGTGTACACACCTGTACATCAGAAGCTTAGACTAGCCTCTCCTCCTCCTCTGATGCTCTAAATTTGCTAGGCTCGGGGTGTGTTACAAAGCTGGATAAGCGCCTCTGTATATTAGAGACATCTGAAAGGAGGAATGATGAAAGTCTTGTAAGAATAAAGGTCAGGAAAGAATCTCTTGTAGACTATATCATGAGAGCCTCACAACTTTGGGAGAATTTGATTTCTACTCCCAAATGGTTTTACCATTTTCTACCTGGAGTAACGCAGCAGGACACCTAGCCTGTGAAAAGCAAGCCGTGCCTGACAGAGGTCACTAAAAGAGTCAGTCTCTAACACTTCATTTTCTTTACTCCTGTCAAGTTAGGTATTTGCATAAATCATTGTTAAACTTATTTTTTCCTCAAAACTTGACAAATTTGCCCCATACTATCATCGATTTTTAACCTTAAATCAGAGCCAGGATGCAGACCTCACCAAAGAATGTATAAAAGGAATAAAAAAATGTATAATGTGCCATTGGTAATATAATTTCCCTCAAAATGATCATAATTCACATCTGTCTTGTTCCATTTGTTTCAATCCATTTAACAATCGTTTATTCACCCTTTTCCTCCTCTTTTCTTATTATACCTCACATACTAAAGATACAATACCAATATTTTTTATTACTTGGTATGTACTAGACACTTTGCTAAGAATTTTTTCATCTATTATCTCATTTAATACTTAAACAGTCCTAAAAACAGGTACAATCTTAAACTCCATTTTACAGATGAGAGAAGTTATTCAGAGGTCCAGTGACTGGCACAAGATTGCACAGCACAAAAAGGGGTCCAGATAACAAGTGGAACTCAGGTCTCTGTCTCCAAGCCTCCATCCTTCACACTGGGCTCCACTGTTCTGGTCCCGAGTGTATCATTGCATTTCTCCTCCTACCTTCCCACCACCACATACACACCCACACAAGGTCAAAAGAAGCTGTTTTGTTGGTGAGCAATTCCATCCGCTAGTCCAAGAACAACTTTCCTCTGTGTCCAAAGGGGTCCCATTCTGGTGCCTTACAACTCAGAGTAAACCACATAGTCAAATCTGCTTGCTTAGAAGGAACCAGAGGTGAGGGCATATTTCTTTCTTTTACCATATCATCCTTTTTGTATTTAAAAAAAATTGACAGATTAAGTAGACCTAAGTCGTGGTAGGGATATCCTATTTTGTTTTCTAACAGGCATTGACCCTCCATCTAATGGACCACAGTTCGATTTCAGCTTTTCCATGGGAGCTGTGCTTGGTCTGATTACAGTGGGCACAGTAGGAATTCTGAAGGGTGGTGCTCCCAGAATTAGTTATCTCGTTGTGAACTGATGAGTGAAAAGCGGACCCTGCCTGGTGCTCCTGTCAAGAAAGTCACTTAGAAGAAATTGCAACTGTTGTTGCTTTTTAATCACTGCATTTCTTTCCTCGTGGGTACACTGACCTCATAAAGAACTGGCTCGGGATCTATAGTCAATAAAAATAGCTTGTGTTTATAAATCACCTTTCCTCCAAAGTATAAAAACTACTCCACAAATTTTACTCAAACTAAAATCTTCTTGAAATATTATTGAGAGAGACAAGACTATCGTAAATTGTAAATTCTTTCAGGGTAGGATTGGGCTTTTACATTTCTTTTGTTCCCCCCCCCAAAGCACTAATGTTTACTGAATATTTTGTGATTCATTGGTTGCTGATTAATGTTAAGATCAACGCTAAGACTTAATGGATTGTACAGAACGAACCATAAAAATCTAGGGTTGCTCTTTCAGCCCAGACTATGAGCAAGCATCCCCCTTAGAAAGATGGTGGCAGCCCACTGTGCATGCTTGGGTGCTGCCCAGCTGCAAGGGTGCACCATTCACATGGCCTGTGATGATTATGGGGCCCTCTAGAATTGGGCTTAGCTCAACCATACACAGTAATGCATCTATGGGCACAGCAGGACCTGTGACTAATAGGACTTAATACAGATGTGGTGAGCAGATGCATTCCCCAGACAGTTTCTCGCCCTCAAAATCTCAGGAGACAGAACTAATGAGAGATTCCACCTGCTGGAGGGCTGGAGCTAACACCCTGCTGAACATTGACTCACAGGCTGTTTGGAGCAGATCCCGTGAATGGGTGGTGGAGACCACGCTTTGTTGGTTCTGGGGAGAAGAGCTGGGCTATGAGTCTATAGGGGGTGGGTTGGTATCTTGACTGCTAATGCTTTGATTCTAGGCTTACACACATACCTGAATGGACCCAGGGGTCTTTGGCTTCTGCTATAGTATCAGTTGTCAAAACATGAAGAAAGTGAGGCTCAGAGAGAGACTCAGCTTGCCCAAATTCCCGTATCTAGTAAGTGGTTGAGATAGAGTTCCCCCAAATCTTTAAAGCTTGTGTTTTTTGCAGTTCCTCTGCTGCTTCTAGTTTGGGTAAGTTTTTTCTATAGACATTCCAGCTCTTGGTTTCTTGTTATTGTCTCTATGTATTTGTCCACTGGCTGCAGAAGCCATTTTCTCCTATTCATTTTAATGTTCAGTGTTTACATTTCAGGATGAGTCACAACTGCTTTTGACATATTTGACAGGGAGACATGGGTATCTTGGGGAAGCTAAATGGTAAGCTCCTTAGAAATCTGTTCCCTGGGTGATGGAATATGCCTCGCTCTATTGTTTATAAGCAGTAGCATTATTGCTAGGACAGGAAATGCAATACATATAGTAATATGTGCATGAATAATTGGGAAGATGGTTGAACCAAAGAAGCTTGTCTGTTTCACATTTAGAGGCAATGAAAGTTGAAGTTTTTTAGCAGATTTTCAATGAAGATGGGAGAGGTGGCAGAAACTGGGGATTGCTACGTAGTGGTGCCTTCTTCCAAATTACTATAGGCTTGCGTACTATTTGCAAGGGGAGAGTAACATTATTGCCAATCTTGAAATCCGATGATTCTGTAAAATATTACATAATATATCTTATACAAATCCCTCAGATATGTTAAGCATAATTTGAATAAACACAGATTTTTAAATTTAACTTGAATTGAGATTATGCAAAATGCTAAAAATTTTCTTTTCACATCCTTTGTGATTTCCTAAAGTATTTAATAAAATATTAACATATTTTGCCTTTTGTTACTAACCCCAATGTAATTGTGCCCGTAACCAATTCCCCATTCTTTCCACATCTTTGAAAATAGAATCCATTTATTATGCATCTTTATGGCAGGCAGTTAATCAGTGTGTGCTAAGGGACTGGGGGCAAATGTTATTATTTTCATTATCTTTAAAAGTGGATTCTGAAAACTATTATCACTGAAAACATTTTAAATGGATTATTGAAAAAGACTAGTTTTTGGTTTTTACAAGAGGAAGTAACAGATACTTGGAGTCATTTGGGTTCCTAAATTTAATTTTTACCAAAAATTACTTTTTTTTCTGTCATAAATATTAACATGATAAATTAGATAGGTGCCCTAAATATAGTGTATCTAGTTCCTAAGAGAGGGCACATTTTAGGAATTTCTTAGAATCATTTTCTTGGAGGGCGCTGTATCTTTTTAAGGATTTGAATCCATAATCTGAATAAAGGCATGCAAACTATACTTATCAGACTTTTCAGAATACCCAAATCAAGAGGAGCATTTCATAATTAAAGATTTTTAAATGTCCTAGTAGACTGAAACAGTGGGACAAATATCAAGATTAATTTAACTTTGACAAAATTCTGCACTTCAGTTTTTAAAAATCCATTGCACAAGTTTAAAACCAAGGAGATGACTTTGATCAATCTTTCTGGGTAAAGAACATGAGCACTTTAGTTGATGACATTGTCAGTTAAGCCCAAGGTAAATGGTTGTTAAGTAAAACCAGTGCCATCTCAGGCTGCACTCACCAAAATAGAGTTCCCAAATACAAGGAAAGTTAATAGTCTCATGGTAAATATACTTGCCTTAGACAGTTCCTGCAATACTAGGGATTATTCTGGGGCACCTATTTTAAGAAGGTCCTTGACAAATAAGAGCATATATAGAAGAAAATAATATCTGTAAGTAACAGTTGAAGAAATGAGGTATGATTAGCCTTTTGTAGAGAAGGCTAAGAGGAGAAATAAGAACTTTCTTCAAATATTTCAAGGACTGTCAAGTGAAAAATTATCTGATCTACTGCATATAACTCTAGAGGTAAACTAGGACCAATGTGTGTGGAGTTTTAGGAAATTAGTCAATGAATTTTGTTTTTGTTTGATTTTTGTTTGTTTTTTGCGGTATGCGGGCCTCTCACTGTTGTGGCCTCTCCTGTTGCAGAGCAACAGGCTCCGGACGCGCAGGCTCAGCGGCCATGGCTCACGGGCACAGCTGCTCCGCGGCATGTGAGATCTTCCTGGACCGGGGCACGAACCCGTGTCCCCTGCATCAGCAGGCGGACTCTCAACCACTGCGCCACCAGGGAAGCCCTTTTTGTTTGATTTTGTTTAAACAAATGAAAGTGTATTTCGAAGTTGTGAGGCACTGATTTTAACCAAAAATTACATGATGGTCTTTCATGGATGTTGCTAATTATGAAATTTTTAAAAATGGGTTTTCTCCATGTCTGGAAATGTAGATTCTTAGAGGGATATTCTAACAAAACTACTTCCAAGGATAGAAAAACTGAGAGCTGGATTATTTTTACCTGATACCCAACCTACCCCAAGACATTTTGAACATCCCATAAACCACAGATGCTGGTTCCAGGCTTTCTCTGTGGAGGAGACTAGATTGTCATCATTAGGGAACCTCCAGAAGCCCGGCATGTGGTTGGTGCTCTCCGTGGTGCTGAATCAAGGCAGGGCCTTTCAGGCTGCATCTATTGCCTGTTGTTATCCCTCAGTATTATGGCTCCGTACCATATAGATCACACCCTTACATCAAGCTTTCTGATAATTTTGCCTGCCTTTCTTAAATCTGACTGGCACCCAGCCTGCCTTGATCTCAATCCACTGACCTCTCAAGAGAGATGAGTTATGGAAGAGATTTGAGATTTTGAGAGAGCTGCAGTAGGTGAAACATGACATTCATATATCTCTCTTGACCTATTAAACAATTACATTTCTAATAACATGCAAAATCATCTCATGGCATATATTCATTGATTCTTGGTAGACTTAGACATGAAGGCAAATATTGGATAAGATGGGTATCTGGCTGAGAAAGAGGGTCTTAAGGGTTTGATTACATTCCTGATAAACTAGATTTTAAAACTGGAATTTTTTCTTTACACTTTTTGTTTCTCTCATATATACAAAGCCCTGTTCTTGGTGGCTGGAGATATCAATTCTTTACACTAACGTGGTTTTGCATAGAATGAAATGCCTTGAGTAAAGGTCATCACATGACAACTCGAGGAACCGCACTGACAGAACATCTTGACAAAAGAAACAGATCTGATAAATTCAGTCTGTGCAGAGTAGACAGTCACGTTCTGCAGATGAGAGGATGATACAACTGGACCAACCAGGGAAAGGTACTTCTGTCCTCCTGTGGGGTCTCACCAGGCACAGAGAAATTGACTGATGTGAGTATTGTTCTCTGTAGACCCGGAGATCTAGGATTGAGCTCAAATGAGAAAATTTTGGAAACCTAAAATTAAAAGGAAGTAAAGGAACTACTAATGGAGAAAAGGACTATAAAGCATAATGGAGAGAAAAGTCTGAAAATCTCAGATATTTAATGATAAATAACTTATATAAAAACCTGCATAGAAACCAAACCATTTAAGATTCATACATTATATAGCTAGATTTTAAATGTAGAATTCATTGAGAAAAGGATTCATTGGAAGTTCACTAGTTACAACTTACAGAACATTGCCATACCCAGTTATGCACTTAGTAAATGCTTTCTATGATACATGTAGGTTTGGTAGAAAGAGAAAAATCCCCTTAAAATTAAGGGAAAAAATAGAAACATGGTTTCAGGAAATATAACAAATGATATAGTTTATTCTCAAGATTCATCCTGTAAGGTTTTGTGATTAAATAACAATTCACATAAAGAACTTTGAGGTGAAAGAAATTATGCTCATTCAAAATTTAGACCAGTTTTTTAACATCTGGTCAAATTCAAGTCAGATTTATTAGACTTAGAAAAATTATACAGATTACTAAAGAGCTGGTCTATTTATTTAATAATTCTCTTTGAAAGTTTTTTTTTTTCTGAGTAAAATATTCTCCAGAGCAAAGGTGTCCCAGTGTCCATTTGCAAAGCTCTTAATATCATATCTTACCCAATGTGATTAAGAGGCCAAGTACACAAGGCCTGTTTCTCATCTCTCCCCCTTTTTTTAGCATTGCAGTTCTTCTGAAAGAAAACAATATTTGATCAAGCAGTCTGTAATAGCCAGAGGAGGAAAGAAGCTGATCATGTCAAAAGGAAGAATTCTTATGTGAAATTCCACATTTATGGCAGGGCATCCTGCCCAAAGCCCTTAGAGTAAACCAGACCCTCCATTTGTGCTATCTTCTGTGGTTAAATTGTCTCCCTGGATGGTAGTTAACCTCAGTTAGAACAGGCTAAATATCAGCAACCACTGTTTGACTTTCTTCCACTGAAGCACAGATGAGACTCATAAAAACGCTTCAAGCTAGTCAGCCTCTGAACTTGGCTTCTACATCTATCAAATATAGGTTGTGTTAACTACCTTGTAGAGTAGCTCTAAGGCATTTGGGTCATTGTAGGGACACAATAACTGTTGGTTCTCTTTCCACCTTCTCTTTCAAGGCTATGTTAAACACTACTAAAAAAGAGAATTGGGAAGTAGGTATTATTCTTGCCAAACACGGAGGTATCATCCGTCCCTGAAGGCCTCATATCTAAGTAAAGTCTATGATGGATCCATCTCCTCCTGAGGGGAAGTCCAGAGGGCAGCTTTCTTTGAATCCCATGATTGGATGTGGCAAATAGGGCTGCTGACCTAAGCTCTTCGTTTCTCCAGTTGTTCTAAAGAAAATGATAAGATAAAATATTCCCAAGAGAAAGCCACACTTGGAGAGGCAAGTGTCTATTGATTGCTATGGTTCTAAATTTAAAATTTATTAAAGGAAACAAAATGCTTTTCAGTGGCCAGAATGATAGAAGATGGAAAAATAAGATTTAGAAACAAAAAGAGAATGGAGAGTGACTGCTAATAGGTGTGAAGTTTCATTTGGTTGTGCTGAAAATCTTCTAACATTATATAATGATGATAGTTGCACAGTTCTCTAAGTACACTAAAAAACATTGAATTTCACACTTAGGTGGGTGAATTTTATGTTATGTAAACTGTATCTCAATAAAGCTATTAATTTTTTAACAGATGAAAAGGTGGTATTTTCCAACAGCATAGGTATTGAGGATGAAAAGACTTGTCAGATCCCCATAACTCTACAGTTAATAGTTGGGTGGCCCTGGGCAAGCTATCTAACTAATACCTCTACACATCAGTTTTCTCATCTCTAAAACGGAGATAAAAAATACCTTCTCCTAGTTTTGTGAGGATAATTGGGATAATGTATGTAAAATATCTACCAGAATGCTTAACTTAGAGAAAGCCCTCAGCAATGCTAGTCATTGGAAATGGGGGATTTGATGGTGCTGACAGTATTAGTAGAAGTAAGTCTTCAGTATGAAAGTTCAGAGCCTGTAAGAAACCCTTGTGAGAGAAAATTTGACCATTCCATTTCAGGATATATCTCTTCCCCCAAAACTGTATTAAAGGAAGTTGATTTCATTGTTTTCTCTCAATAAGCCTGCCTTTCTTCACTCTTTCCCTGGGCTGATCTGGAGACCAAAATCAGCTAATTCATTTACGCAAGTGTGTGGTTGGAAATCAGACAAAGCCTGTAAGCTCTTCAAGGAAAGTGGGAGAGTTCTACACCTTTAACTCTCCCACCCCCCGCACCCCCCCACCCCCCGACCCCCACCCCCCGCCTTCACCACCTGGTTTCCTTTAGAATAGGAAAGCTGAATTGCACAAAGAAGAAGGATGTTGAACATGCCCCATATCTTAATTAGTATAAAAAGGCCACCAGCTGAATCCTTTCTGTGGCAGAATGCTCTTTCTATGGAGAGGAGATACAGTCAGAGGTGAATCCTTGCCAGAAAGCTGAACTGAGGACCTTTTGGGGAGAGGATCCTGGGAGTCCCAGAGCGACATTGGCAGTGGTCAGGCTGCAGGAAGTGCCTCTCCCCCAGCTCAGATCCTGCATTTATTTAACCAGTTCATTCAGTAATATGTGTTAAGCGCCAGCTGTGTCTGAGGTGGTACAGTATGTGCTTTTGTATTTATCCATTAACAAGGTAAATGTGGTGGTCTCTGTCAAGGCTGGCATGCCAACTGGAAGACAGAGAAAACGAGTTAAAGAGAAATTAAATAATTGCAAATTGCTATGAATAAAGCAAAGTTACAAATAGATCAGAGGACTAAAACATTAGAATGACAAGCAAGTGATTGCTTTCCCGGTGGGCCTGTCTCCATTAGGCTCATTGAGAATAACCCTCTCCACCCCATCTTCACATCTGTGAAAGAAAAAGAAAGCTGCCCACATAATCCAAGCACTTTCAGTGAATGCAGGATGTTCCAGGTCAACTGAACTGTTAGTTATCCAAATAGGTTACTACCTAGGTTCTGTTTAAAAAAATCTTACAGAAGACAGTGGCTACATGAGTCTTAAGAGAGGCAGTGCATGGGAAGCACCTGGAAAATGTTAAAGGACCTATATAGGAATCGCTGTGATGATGCCCTGATGGAATATTTTTAAACATGTGTTCAGACTAAGTCTTTGCGTAGCAGCTTTGAAATACAGGTACTTATTTATTTTGTGAGCTGGGTGGGTAGCTGATCCCAAGACAAAAGCTTCCACTCTTTCATACCAAAGGTCTTTTCAATATTTCATATAACAGAATAATCTAATTATTGTGCAAATGCACAGGAGAAGTTTTTTCTTTTGTTTTCTGATAAAAGAATTAAAATCAGTTGCTACAGTGCAGAGAAATCATTTCACTTTTATAATTTAAGAAAAGCTATTTTTGTAAGTGTATAATACATTTAATAAAGTAGGTTTTCCACTAGGTTTTCATAGCCAAATCAATGGCTCTCAACCAGGGTCGGTTTTACACCCAGGGTAATGTCTGGAGACATTTTTGGTTGTCACAACTGGTGAGAGGGCTGCTACTTGGTATCCAGTGAGTAGAGGCTAGGGACGCTGCTAAACATCCTTCAATACACAGGACAGCCCCTTCTCAACAAGAATTACGCAGCCCCAAATGTCAGTGGTACTGAGGTTGAAAAACCCCAGCCTAAATCAGTACAATTTTTTGTCAAGATGTGAAATTTTAGCACAATAAAGGCAAAACCTATGATTTATGATAAAGTAGGATGATTTTTCAGCTAAACTGCCAGAGTAGATATTTAAGGTAGTGATATATTCTGATCAAAGAGAGCAAGGTTCTCTTTTTTTCAGGATACCTTTAAAAAAAGAAATCGCTCTTTCTCTTAGTAAGAGGATAGGGAAAGAGAAAACTGTGATAGGAATTCCATACCAGGGAACACTTATCTGATAGCCTCAACTGAGTGCATAAAGATCTCTTGGTGAGGGCTTCCCTGGTGGCGCAGTGGTTGAGAGTCCACCTGCCGATGCAGGGGACACGGGTTCGTGCCCCGGTCCGGGAAGATCCCACGTGCTGCGGAGCGGCTGGGCCCGTGAGCCATGGCCGCTGAGGCTGTGCGTCCGGAGCCTGTGCTCCGCAACGGGAGAGGCCACAACAGTGAGAGGCCCGCGTACCAAAAAAAAAAAAAAATCTCTTGGTGATAAATAGATAACATCAAGTTTAAGCATTAAAGTTCATATACTTTATTTAGAAAAGTCTCTCAGACTCATGCACAGGGTGTGTTTATTTTTAATTTAGATACAATTCAGAACTTGTTTGTGGTGGCAGGCACGGTTATGCTTATGGTACTTGACTGGAATAGGCCACATGACCCAGCTAGGAAGAGTTTGCCGCTGTGGTGCAGCCAGAATTTTCTTATTGGGGAAGATCCTTGAATGATGATGTATTAATCCCATGGGGAGCAAGTGAGAGTGGGTAGCTGCATCCACTCACTGGGTATTTGTTCTCCTCTATACACCTTAAATACCTCAAGTTCTCATAAGCTAAAACTGGGGCCAAGCTGGCATTCTTGTTCATTATTGAACCCGAACCTGCTTTTGTGGTCAGTCCAGCTCTCTCAGCTGTGTGTTTCAAAGCTTATACAAGACAACAAAAATCAGAAAAATGTAGAGAGGAAATTCTGACAGGCAGGTGCATTGATTAATAAGCTATTTCTGTATTTAACAAGCTATTTTGTTCAATTGGCCTCTAAAATGGAAGGCCAGGTCATTTGTATTCAACAAACATGTTCTGCAGACAAAGTGTTAGAGGCTGGGGACAGGAAGGTGAGCCAGCGGAGCCCTGCTCCTCTAGGCATTCGTTTCTATGGCTCAGTGCTTCCTCTTTCTCCTTTGCAAGTTAAAGAAGCAGCAACAGCAACTACCAATGACAAACTGTGCAGACTGTTTTTTTTAAGTGTAACATTTGATTGATCCTAAGTGATAATTTTTTAATATGGCAATCTGTGACTTGTAAACATGGAAGGAGAATTTGTTTCATTAGTGAGCACATGGTGAGTTGTTCCCAGCATTTCACAGCCCCTTCTACAGGCTTAAAGGATCTTGAAAACCCCTTTGTGCTGGAATTGCTTAGAGAGTTCCCGGATTCCCTTTAAAAAATCAGAAAGTGAATTTACATTAGCTGTTATTTTGCTCCAGAAACTCCCTTGATCTCTCAAAGATCTCCCTTCCCGGTCTGTCAAAATCTCATGCACGGTATGTATTGTTGCCTTCCCCTTGATCTCTTCATGAGTTTCAGAGCGTCAGGGTTAACTGCAGACGTTTGCCTCAGTCTTTGATTTGTCTCAGGCTTTGATTTTTTTGTTTTGTCTTGTTTTCATCATTCTCATTCCCCCATCTGATTCCTCGATGATTATAAAATATCAAAAACATCAAACCTAAACTGCTGCTCTAATGAGAGCAGACACGCCAGGGTTCTTTTCTCAGCTGACTGAAGCCCAGAAGGCAGCTCCAAGTGGGATGCTCACAGCGCTGCATTCGCCAGCAAGAAGGTGGCTGGGCAGAGGCCTGGGCCCCGTTTTTCTCACCTTAGTAAGTACTAATGTCTTGGGATTTCTTGTGGGAAAAATGTGAAGAATGCTTGAAGTTTCTGGCAGAGTCATCTGAGATGGTTCTGATTTCTAACAAATATGACTATACATGGATAGAAAACATTTTTCTCTCTTTCCAAAGCTGACCTTGAGGTAGTCTGTTGAAATTGTGTATAACTGCTGGACAGTTATACATACTGTATAATTTTAAAAGGAGACAGGTAAAATGTATGTTTTAGGTGATAAGGAGAGATCAGCTGGCTCTTGGCTTATTTATATTCAGGAAGCAGGGAAGTGGTGTATATGCAAAGGTGGACATCGTGATTATATACTGAGGATTGCTTTAGAATTTGGCAAGGTGCTTCTGTGGGTTTAATCCATTGAAGGCTGCGTCTGGTGTGGCAGCAGTGGCTCCAGGACCAGCAGTGTGCAAGAGAAGCCATAAGGTCTGCAGGAAGCAGACAGTCCTGGATGGCTTGGAAGGTTTTACTTTGCCGCTGAGAGCCTCAGTTTTCTTGTCCCTAAAATAGATATAATTCTAAACCTCCCAGTAGTTACGTAATGTATGGCAATGTGTTGGGAAATGCTTTGTTAACTCTGAAATATCGCATAAAATATACTTTTTATCATGGAAATATAGGCTGTTTTGTCTTCCTAGGCTATTTTAGGGAAACTAGGAAAAGGAAGACTTTATTTAACCATTTTCCCTTTCTCTTAATTCCTTTGTAGAATGAGGCACTTCATAAATATATAAATAACTCTTTCTCCTCCCAAATAAGTGGTATTTTTAAGATTTAATAGAGAATAAAGGACAAGGAACTTGCTGCAGAGCAAAAGCAGTCAGCAACTGGGGGAAACCTTTTTAAAAAAGCTTTTGAACTATTGTCATTTGAAAAACATATCTGTACTGTCTTATCAAAATAAATAAGTTTTTTATAATAATGATATGTTATAAGTTTTGGGCAGTAAGTAGACAATGCAAAATCTTAGCTTCTTGTGCCACTAAATTTTTTTAATGAACTTGATTTTTTAGTATAGTTTAGATTTACAGAAAAATACAAAGAGAGTACAAAAAGTTCCCATATGCCCAGTACCCAGTTTTTACCATCATTAGCATCTTACATTAGGATGTTACATTTGTTTCCATTATTAATAGTAATATTAACTAAAGTCCATACTATATTCAGATTTCCTTGGTTGTTACCAAATGTTCTTTTTCTGTTCCACGAGCCTACCCAGAACACACTTTATATTTAGTCATTGATTTATACTCTAGGTGGCCCAGAGTCCAGTTCCTAGCTTGTAGTGTGTCTATATGTGTGTCTCTGTGTTAAACTAGTTACTCTTTCTAAGGGTCTCTGTTGATCATCCTAGTATAGCATTCATAGCTTCATACTGGGAGACTAATGTTACCTCCATCCCAGAGCTCAACTGTGTAGCCACTTTATCTGAGCAAAGCACAGGCAAAAACTTAGCATGGAAATTTAAAAAATAGCCTGGAACAGTTGCAGTAAATGACAGAGTGCCAACCATATTCATGCACATCACTTCTAGCATTACTTCTCTAATTCATACTTATTTATTTTGATTTTACCCACTTTTTTTTTTTTACCCACATTTTTAACCACTGTGGCACCATCGAATATTTTGAACGCTCAGCTTCAAACTCAGACTCAGAATGAGTCTATACCTATAAATAGCTGAGGGCTACTTGCAACTCTAGAATAAATCTCAGACCGAAGACCCAGAAGATAGTGAGGATAAAAGTATTCTTCTTTTAATGGTTTTAGTAGCTTTTGAATTCAGTATAATGCTATGAGTAAAGAGGCCTATGATGAGGATAATAACAATGTACATGTGTTCAAGGGCATAGTAGTAAAGCTCAGTGTCTAACTCTAGGCTCTGCTTATCTCACAGGAACTTTTCTAGAACATTTCTTTGGAGTATGTAGATGAGTGGTAAATCATCTTTTTAAAGCTAGAAGTACTCAAACAACTCAATAGTTGTGACTTACTCTTCCACCTGAGAGGCCGTACCACCTGGGGAAGAAAGGCACAGAGTCTGGCAGATCCTGGGTCAGGACTGTGACCTGGTGCAGGACGTGTGGCCGTCATGAACTCATCCATCCTCTCGACTAATATTCAGCTAAGCGCCAGCCAGCCTGTGATGACACTTAGGGTACAAAATCAACAGATGAGACAGAGGCCCATCTTGGGGAGCTTACATTCTGTTCTCTCCTGTACCGATAATCTTATTTACATTATGAAAGGATCCTTCTGGATTCTTCGTGGAAAAGAGACTATAGCAAGGGTGGAACAGGATGTCTAGTTAGGAGACCACTTGAAGCAGGAGGTGATGTGACTAAACCAGGTAGTGGTGGAGTTGGTGACCAGGTGTCAGGTTCTGAATTTATTTTCGAGAGCCAGCCAGATTTGCTGTTGTATTGGATATGGGTTTGAGAGAAAAAGGGGTCAAAGATGCCTCAAGGCCTTTGGCCATTTACTACAGAAGGGAAGGCTCGGGGAGGGGAGGGCTTGAGAAGGGAAATCAAGAATCCAGTCTCGGTTGTTTGTCTGAGGTGTCTGTGAGACATCTGAATGGTGATGACAGTGGAAAATACGCATTGGCTGCAGGGAGAGGACTCAGAGCCGGGAGACTAGATGAGACGTCATCACCCAGGGAGTGAGTACAGGTAGAGAAGCCAAGACGTGCAGGACTGAGCCCCAGGTTTGGAGGTTAAGAATAGGAGGAAGGACCAGTGAAGCAGGAGATCAATTGTCCGAAGAGCCAAGAGGAAGTGAGGTCTCGCCCGCAAGGGGAAGAGTGAGCACCACGTCAAACTCGAGTGATGTTCAGGAAGGATAACTTGGCATATACCATTGGATTTGGTAGCGTGGAGATGGTGACAAAGCCATAATGTCCTTGTTCTTAATTGAAGACAGTAATTGTCTTACCTATAATGTCAGGATTAATATATGATGTGAACGTGCTTAGCACAGTAAATGTGCAATTCACGTTAGCTAGTTTAATAGGATACAGTTGACAGATCACTTTCATGTAGGTTGGCTGTTCTGAGCCTCCCGAGTGATCTGAGGGAGAGGAATGGCCATTACAACCTTTGTCCTTGTTTAATAGTAAGGACACTTGCCCTCAGAGAGATTAGAGGGAAGTATCAGTAGTAACGTTTCTGGAACAGAGCTCTTCACAATCTGCACCTCACGGAGGATTTTCACATTAGCCTCAAAATAGCCTATTTGCTGTATTACCAAAAAAAACCCAAAAAAACAAAACCAACCAAACAAATAAGCACCTGTTTATTTTAAGTCTTTTTTTGAAAAAAAAAGAAACCAAACTGAGTGGGTTGTAGCACTCTTCTCTTACAAACATCCCATGCTTCACAACACACCCACTGAGCCTGTCTAATTCGTATAAAAGACTCGTTGTTTCTAGTCCCTCACTGCGTGATGGGGACGGCAGCCCTGTAACGAAGAGACAGAAGAACATGGTTCACAAACCTCAGAACTGAGAACCCTGAATTCTTTCTCTAGAGCTGGCAGCACAGCTGGCCTTCGGCCCTGCCGCTTCTAGCCAGCCTCCTCTTCTCCGTGTGACTGTCCTATTGCCACAAGTTCTAGACTCGCATCGGTCTCAGTCCTGGCTGCATGTTAGAATCACTAGGGAGCTTTTCAGTAATGTCCTGGCTCGCACTCTGATAGTCTGATTTAATTCATCTAGGTTAGGCCCAGACATCAGTAGTTTTTTGCAACTAGGTTTATTGAGATGTAATTTACATATGGTAGAGTTTACTTTTCTGTGTACAGTCCTCTGAGTTTTGACATACACACATACAGTCATGCAGCCAACACCACAGTCAAAACACTGAATATTTGTATCACCCCCAAACCTCACTGTGCCACTTTCAGAAAACCTCTCCCCCGAACCCCCTGACCCTGGAGGCTACTCATTTGTTTTCTGTGGCACTGACATTCTTTAAAGGTAGATGATTCTAGTGTGCAGCCAGGGTTGAGAGCCATGGTCAGTAGAGCTGTCTACCAGTCTTTAATAAAATTCAGGGACACAGGAGAGGAAATCTGAGGCGTTCTGTTAATATATGCAGGAAATCCATCAGTTTATCTCATACTTATGCTCTCTTTACTAGCTGAGAGAAGACCAGTCTATTGCTTACTATTTGCTGTGGTTGTTTCTTTGTTTTAATAGCAGAAGAAGGGAATGGAGTGTTTGAGAGGCTCAGAGGCATTGCCTTGGGAGAGCAGACCTCCCGTACCTCCCATGGTGGGCAGTGTGAGGTCACTGAATATGTATGCAGTCTTTTCTAGGTGTCCACACTGTTCTTAGCGTCATGAACACAATGGTAAACTAAATACACAATGCCCCTGCTCAACTGGGGCTTACTTCAAGTGGGTGGAGATAGCAATGAACAAATTAAAACCTATACAAAGAAGAAAATATCACGTAGTAGAAAACACCATGCACAGAACAGAATCAGGGTGATAGGGTAGAGCAGCATGAAGGCTACTTTAGATTGGGTGGTCCAGGAGGGCCTCTCTGAAGAGGTCACATTTAAGCTGAGACCTGAATGTCTGGAGAAAAGTAGCCAAGCAAAATTAGAGAAAATCGCAGGCCGAGGAAACAGCCAGTGCAAAGGCCTTACAGTTGGAACTGAGATTTGTGGGTGTTGGGACAGAAGGAAGACCAGTGCATCTGGTGGGAGGGGCAAGGGGAGAGTGGTAGAGATGAAGTTGGGGAGGTGGGCAGGGGTCAGAGCTCCTGGGGCTTTGCAGAATGACATCCAAATAGATTTCATTCCAAGTGTGATAGGCATGTGGTTTGATGCAGGAAAGAGCATGCTCTGATGTATTTTAAAATACCACTTGGGGTGCTGTGTGGAGAATGGGCTGTAGCAGGTGGAGTGGGTACAGATGGAGTGAGGAGGACTGGCTAAGAAGCTGGTGAGGTGAGAGGACAGTGGCTCCTAACACTGGGGCTGGAGAGCAGTGGACCGATTCAGATCGACTTTTAAAGACAGGCCTTTGAGAGGGGGCTCCTCTGCACTGGCAGTGGATTTGGTGTGGGATTTGAGAGAAAGAGTAAGGCGGTCTCAGATTTGGGAATTGAATTTCTGATCACTTGTGATAGATTTCTCCTTGCCTCTCCCCATATAACCTGCATCTTTTTTTCATATCACCAATCACTGCCTGGAATTACAAGTTTCTGGGCCCCAAAACATTAAGCCATAACCCCGATATCCCCAACATGGCAACTGAGCAGCTCTACTTGGGCTGCAGATTAACCCAGGGAAGAAAGAAATCAGGCTGCAACTAAAAGAAATCAGTGCCTAGCAGCAGGAGTAGGGTTAATATGGAAACTTCTGATTAATTACTACAAAACTGCCCCAAATAAACTCAGTTTTACAAAAGCAGCTGCCTCAGAATATGCCTTTACAATGAAATGTAAGATAAAATAGAAAACTAAAACGTCCCAGAGAGCATGTAACTCTTGAACAAAATAGAACTGTCAAGAATACATGAAAGCTGTTATGTATGTTGCGAAGCATAAATCACAAACCTCTTTATTTTGGAAAGTGTAATTAGCTACAAGTGTTTCATCAGGATAGAAAACAAAATCAGGGACATCTAAGACCACTTTGGGGTAACTCGACAGACAGCAGTTCTCAGGACATGCAGCTGGGTGGGCGGCTGCTCTGCCTTACTGTGTTCTTGTGGGCAAGGTCACCACTGCGCATGGCTCGATACTCATATTTTTACTCTCCTTTCCTTGGCCGGTATTTCAGCGGTTGTGACTTCATCTTGTTAGCTGCATTTTTAAAACTGATGTCAAAAACTCAATCTTTTGTGTCTCTTTGGTAGTGCTTTTCAAACAATGCCTATATTCTACTCCCCACTCCCTTACTATAGCTGATAATTTCTAGGAGAAATTGGACAGAGGGGGAAATATATGTGTATATATTTATACACACACACACTCAAACATTATAAATGTGTGTGTCCTCTCTAGGCCTGAAAGAGCAGCCTTCTTTTGGCCCCCCTCTGCTTTCCTTTGCCAAACACAGACCTGTACTGTTCCGAAGATAACTCAAGAGCCCACAGTAGTTCAGCAAAGTAGGCAAAGACCTTGCTGTTTGAAATATACCTTATATATTTCAGGGGCCTGCTGTCTGTGCATGATGAATAAGGCCTTCATGTATTCAGGCTTATGGCTGTAAAATGACAAATGGCAACATTAATCTTCACATTGTTCCTTTCCCCTAAGGACATTAGAGGGACAGCCAAGGTCATGCAACCATGTAACCTTAGTATTGTTTCTCCTTATTTCCTCTCCTATACAGAATGTTGACATTACCTATTATATATGCTACTCTCTTCTCTGGTCTCCCCAACTTCCTCTTCCCAAATAGCTTTTAGACTTATATAGAATCATAATGTACAAGTAGAAGGAAGGCACAGCATTTATTTCTTATACCCACCATTTTTGACTGATGAGGTGGGCAGCAGAATGTCCTATTCCTCCTTCTCTGGCAGAGAAATACACCAAGTGGTGGCAACATGGTGTGAGAAACATACACTCCTTCAAGGTTGGGACTGGTTGTTTTTGTTCTAGGCCCACCATCAATGAAGTCATATCTTGGTGGGGGGGTGGATTTGCCACTCTTACAGTGTTGCCTGTCACATCAGGCAAATACTCATCACAGCCAGGTGCTCTAGTGTTTATAGTTTTGTTATTTCTGTAGCAGTTAATGTTTTTGTTTGTTTGTTTGTTTTTTGTTTTGTTTTGTTTTTGCGGTACGGGCCTCTAACTGTTGTGGCCTCTCCCATTGCGGAGCACAAGCTCCGGACGCGCAGGCTCAGCAGCCATGGCTCACGGCCCTAGCCGCTCCACGGCATGTGGGATCTTCCCGGACCGGGGCACGAACCCGTGTCCCCTGCATCGGCAGGCGGACTCTCAACCACTGTGCCACCAGGGAAGCCCGCAGTTAATGTTTTTGTCATAATGATGCTAACTCCTTTCCACGTGGATTCACTTCTGTTGGTTGTGGATTGGAAGACTTATGCAAGAACTCTTTGTACAGTATCACAGCTACTTTTAACAATGTCACCTGTTCAACCTGTGCCACAGGGGCCTCTGATGAGTAAAATGATCTCAAATTATTTCTACTTGACTTTAGTTTTGCGCTCTGAGGATGATTCTAGCTAAATTGGAGAAGGAAATGCAAACATATATATCACCCTGGAGTAAAAACAAAAAGCTTTTGAAATTACTGAAAATAACAGAAAAACATGTGTGACTCTCCTACATCAGGCACAGGAACTGCTGGTGTCAAACCTAATCCCAGGAGACACTTCTTTGTTGCAGATTTTCTTTTGTTAAAACATTAAAGGGCATATGCTACTCTTTCTCCATAGGAGAGTTTCCATTTTCTTTGCTGTGAGACTAGTGGATGCAGAGAATTCCACAAATAAATTTTAACCCTTCATTTTATAATTTTATTAGACGCTTACCTTTTATTCCATAATAACCCCACTGGTATTTCTCACCAGCAAAGTACTTACTCCTCACCATTTTACCACCTTCTTTCCCCACCTTTCCATTTTCATTGGCCACTTTATTCTCCTGTGATTTCTGCCAACTCAGGCTCTCAACGTGATCTTTGTTTCTTTTATCTTCTATATTCAATTTGTTGAAAACCTGTCATGAATAGTTCCCTATTATGGAAGTCCAAACCCTGGTTATATCACTTCTGAGTTACTAGATCTTTTCCAGAAGCTTCCCTCCAACTTTAGTATCATGCATGTATTTTAAAAAGAAGAAAAAATTCCACCACCAGAAAGTATGACTCTCCTTTGTGGACTTTCTCCTGATTTTTCCTCATTCCCACCAACTCAGCTCAGTTATCACCATCCCTGACATTTGTATGATACCAGAACATCTTTGAGGATACTTTTTATATATTTTCTCCTTTGACTCTCTCAGCTGTGTGAAGTTGTGAGAAATTAAGTAATTCCCCCAGAAAACATATGTCTATTTGGTACCAGAGAGTGGACTATTACCTAAGGCTTCTAAGAGTCTAATTTCTTCCTTCTACATAGCGCTGTAATCTAATTCAGCGCGTTACTCACTAACTGTTTACACCTTTCCTTTATCCTCTGTTGTCTTTATTCTGCGTCACTGAATACCACTCACCCCTTTTGGCCTTGGGCATTGAAAGGTTTTTCTCTCGGTGTCCTCTGTGTGTTCTTTTCTTGACTTTTTAAGAATCAATTCTGATTCTCTTGGCCTCCAAAATTTATGTCCCCAATACCTCATTGTGGGACAAACTGCCTTACAATTCCTTTTCCTGATTCTTTATTCTTAGAAACCTCTATTATCAAAGATACCAAATTTGCCTCATTTCTTCATATATTCAGTGTACCCTGAATAGTTATGGTCCTACCTCCTGGGAAAGGACTTTCAGGCCTTGACTGTGTAATGCTGACTTTCTTGAAAGTTATAATCTAGTGTCTGGTTTTTCCCCCCTAAACACATGATCTAGACATTGTTTTTGCTTCCTTTTTACCCAACATTCATGATAACACAGCTTTGTTTTCACAGAGCACTTTTTGCCTAAAAATTCAAAGTGCTTTGAACATTATCCATCCTGGCAGTGTTCCTCTGAGGTAAGTGGGTGGCAAGTATTTTTATCACCTTCTATTAAAGCAGAGGCAGAATTCACTGCACCATGATCCCCTGGAAAGCAGAGCAATCTGGACTTAGTGAGTCTCTGCTCTCTTTAATTCTTGGGCCACTGTAAAGCTATTCGTGATAGAACTGCATAGAAGCATCTCCCTTGCAGGCAGACTTACATTCATGCATTTAAATGGCTTCCAAGAGACGTTGATTATGGAATTTGGAGTCTGAATGTAAGTGAATTTGAAATGCGCCTGGCTGGGAAATTGTTCTGAATGAAAGACACAGTCAGAACTATGAATTAGATTCTACCCATCCTTTGGTCCAATTCAAATGCCAGTTCCTCTAAGAAAATAAACCTGTACTTCCCGGGACTCTCCTACCCTTTACATATTCTTCCTTTGTGGTATGTAACTCACTGCACCTTATTCTGCAGCTGATTCCATGCTTGACTGCCCTCTGTGGCTAGCCACTTAAAATGTTTCCTGGAATGGAATGAAAGGAATTAACCTCTATTGTTTATAACTATCACGGAGCTTAAAACTTCTTCCGTTGGCAGGGTCTGAGTGCCCTGGATGACATCTAGAAGATTGCAGTCCTTTGGCTGTCCTTCCACTTTGCTTCATGTTCACTACTTGGCCATTGATTATTCTGGAGAATGTCTCTCTCCTTAGCCAGGCATTTGCATATCATAACCAAGAAAGAGTAGCCAGCCAGCCATTTATCAACAGTGGCTCTGGGAGACCAGTTTGAAGTGTCAGCCATGCAGAGGGACCTCGTGCAGTGCCTCTACCTCCTTCGTGCCTTCCTCCTCCCCATTGATGACAGGGCAGGGCAACACGGCCAGATACCGGCCTCCCAGGTGAGCTTTGGATGTGTCAGACCTCCAAAGTATCCTGCTGCTCTGATGAAAGGTGCGTTAAGTAGCGTAGCTTGTAAAAAATAAATAATACTCATTCTCAAGCTGCCCCTGGCTCCCTTAGATGTTTCTAAAACGTGCCAATGAAGCCCAAGAAATATTGGTAATGGATAGGAAGGGAGAGCAGGTTCTTTTTGTCGTAAGAGTGAACTGTGACTCATACCTCCTGACTCATTGCAAACATGCAAAGGAAGCCAGTCCGTGGGGGGCACTCTAATAGGATGTTTCTCCAGTGACTCATGTAGGCCTGGAATGAGGAGCAGCCTGAATCAAGCCAAACAAGAGTATTTTTAAATACGGGAGGGCATGTTTCCTGGGACAGTATGTTGATGAGTCCTACACACTTACTTGCTTATTTTAGCCCAGGCATTGAAATATGTGGGCGTGGTCTTTGTGGAGCCTTCTCCTGTGATCATGTTTTGTTTTGTCAGTGGGGAGAAATGTTTAGTGATTAACTGGCACTGGTGAGAATACAAGATTTCAGGGCAATATTTCAGTGTAAGGAGATGAAGACTTTTTGAATATTGCCACTTCAGTAATGTTGCCCCATGGGACAGGTACTTCACATCTAACCATGCATTCAACAAACATGTTTGGAAACTCTAAGTACAAAGACAGAGAAGTAGTTCTGGGTCTCCAGGGTCTTTGACTTTCTATGGAGAGACACAAAAGCAGACATAGGATTGGGGAATTGACAGAGAGTGAGATGGAGACACTTAGACGTGTCGGCCTAAAGATAATGGGGGCAAGACATCCCATAGAGGTGGTAACAACTGTGCTGGGTCTTGAAAGACCTTTGGAGTTACCACCAAGTAGGGGAATGAGATGAGGCTGGGTGTTTCAAGTAGAGGAAAAGTGTATGTTCAAGTCTAGAAGTCTTGCAAACAGTTTATTTGATTTGATTTGTTTTGGTCATTCTATTTTGTTCTCAAAATTTGAAACTGTTTTCTCCCTCTCACTTGATAAATACATTCTGGAAATTTTATTTCTAAAAATGTGGAATTGGTGTCTTCAGGGCTAGGCAGGGTACACATGGTAAAGACTTTGGGAGGAGTTGGGACTTTGAGGGATTTTAAGCAGAGTGGCTCAGTTATTTTCACCATGATAAAGCACTAATAAAACTAGGTTTAAATGCTCGTTACTGCTCTATCTGTATCTTGCCATGGCTATAGTTAGATATTCATGAACTCCTCATGCGTGGCAGTGAGGAAAATGAATCTGTCTTAAGGGTGGGGGACCATTTTCAGGCCTTTTATCACCATCTGGCACAGCAGTGATGAACACTTGAACCCAGCCCAGTGGCCAGTGGGAAGGGAAAGGCGGGAATATATTCAGGATATTAAGGTGACTGAGAGAGGAGTCCAGGCTACCCTGGACGACTGAGCGAAGGAGACAGCTGAGACGGGGAACCCAGCCCAGACAGAGAGAGTGAATTCAGTTTGGGTTATTTTGAGTGTGAGGTGACTAAGGGACATCCAGGCGGACATGTCCAGTAAGGAGCTGGTTGTCTGAAGCTCAGGGAAAAGTTCTGGGCTCAAAAAGAGAGTTTTGGTAACTGTTAGCATGGAAGCCTTAGGACTAGATGAGTTCTTTTAGGGTAAGAGCAAAGAGAGAGAAGAAAAGAAAGATGGGAACAGAGCCTTGGGCAGAAAAAAGCCCCCCCTCCCCGCCCCAACAAACAAAAACAAAAAAAAACAAGTCTATGAAGGAGACAAGAAAGAGCAGTGAGATTGAGAAGAAAAGCAATTATCCAGTGCTAGTGGGCTGTTGTCATTATTTTTTTCCCCTCTGAGGCCTTAATGGCTGTCAAATAATCTTGAAAGCATTCACAAGGAATCCGTATGCATATATACATGCTAGATATAATGGCTTTTTTACCAGGAAACATAGTGCCATGTTGGGTATCTAATGTACATTCCAGTGACCGTATGAGATGTCCTGATCACGTGTATGTGTAAGTGAATGGTAGTGATATCAGAAACACTCTCTGTTTTTAAAGAATTGGGGAATTTTTATAAAATGAAAGTTCCTGAATGCATTTGTCATGGGAGAGGGAGAAAACTGTTTCAAAATATCAAGAACAAGATCAAAAGACCAAAAAGTAAAATAAAATAACTGTCTGCGAAGAAGGGGAATGAAAGTGTCTGAGAGCATTAACTTTTATTTCATATGGAAGGAAGGGTTGAGAATTTTCATCAGAATCTTTCTCCTGAAGTTATGGACATCTTATTTTTAGTCTCATCCTTAGTTCGTTTCTTCATTAAGATGTGTTCTTATCTAAAATGACCTCTTCTTGGTGAGGGTTTAAAAAGAAAGAGAGGGTTTCCCTGGTGGCGCAGTGGTTGAGGGTCCGCCTGCCGATGCAGGGGACACGGGTTCGTGCCCTGGTCCGGGAAGATCCCACATGCCGCAGAGTGGCTGGGCCTGTGTGCCATGGCCGCTGAGCCTGCGCATCCGGAACCTGTGCTCCACAATGGGAGAAGCTGCAACAGTGAGAGGCCCACGTACCGCAAAAAAAAAAAAAAAAAAAGAAAGAGAACGATGAAGGCCAAGAAGCTGAAGGCCAAAATAACTTTGTTGAATTTGGTTTAGGACAAATTCAACTGGAGGCAGTCTGTGATTGGATAACAACCACCTGAAAATACAAGGATATTATAGAAACTTCAGGAGTTAATTATCATTATATGTCAGCAAGACCAGGGGCGGAAAGTAGTAGACATTCAGTATAAGAAGAGTGTGGATAACGAAGGGTTAAAATATATCTTTACCCATCAATTTGTCTGACTTCTTCACAGACACACATTTCTGAGGCAGAATCTATATGTGTGGCCATCCCAGAGGCCCAGGAACAAGAAACCAAAGTTTCATTCCTTGGAATACTAATTAGCCCGCAATCTATAAGATGAAAAACTAGTCTCATTAAAGCAGTAACAAGAGCTTAAACCTAATTTTATTAGTGCTCTTTAATAGTGCAAATAATTTTATCAACTGCAAAACCAGATTCACTTCTAGGATGTCTGTGTGTTCAAGACAGTGAGATGTACTCTGGGAACACACCCTGGTCAATGTGCCACATTTTACTCAAATATATTTCCCAAAACACCACCAAATACCTGGTTGTTTGTTTGTTTGTTTTTGAGGCTATTTCTGTGAAATAGAAATCCAGTCCTAACGTAATATTTTAAAGAAATCAGAGTGCATAAGGGCTATTTTTAATGAACAGAAGTAGTATAATTTGGCTACTTATTCTAAATCTGAGACATCTGGGATAGTCATGGGTATGTGTGTGATCCGTCAGGGTCAGAGGGGCTCAATGGCTTTATTATATGAACACTGGGAAAGTTCTAGCTGCGTAATGGTTCGGACAGCAGCAGCAGCAACTGTGCAGTTAAAAAGCCACTGGGGCAAGGAGACCTCCAAGTACACTGATTACACACATATTTTCTTCAGAGAATAGCCTCTGCAGGCTGAATGCCTCCTACACTTACATTCTGCCTCTGCCTCTCTCTGGCTGTGTGACTGCAGACAAATCACTTAACCTCTCTGTGCCTTGACTTTCCTCGCCTGTGAAATAGAGATGAGAATCGAACCTGTCTCATGTGAGAATTAAATGATTTAATAATTGTAAAGCACGGAGAACATTGGCTGGTATATAGTAAGCGTTATATAATTGCTTGACAAAAAATAGATTGGCCTGATTAGCTTGATTTTCTTAATCTTCCAGGATATTAGTCTTGCATTAAAAGAGACAAATTTTGTATCTTCTTTATTAAGACAAGGATCTATTAAGCCAGTGAACAAATAACATGTCCCTAAGAGTCTATGAATTGTTGATTTTTTTCCTCTGGCATGAAAACAGTAACATTTTCATGTGAATACATGTCTACCATAGATAAATTGGAAAATGCAGTGTTCTTACCAACTCTAAGAACTGCATATCCAAAAATTACCTTAGTTACCAAGATCAAGTCTTCATTAAAATAATGGATCAGAGAAGAAAGAAATGGAATTAAATTTATTTTTAAATCACAGTAAACAGGCGTTCTAGAAAGTATTAACTTTCTGCTTTAAAAATCTTCCATAGAGGGAAATTGATGTCTGTTGAGTGGCTTGATAACAGGGACTCTGGACCCAAACTGTTGTTAAACCCTGGCTCTGCCTCTTCTTAGCTCTGTGAACCAAGCTACATCACTCCTCTGTGCCTCAGTTTTCTCATCTGTACAGTGGGGATGATAATAACTCTACCTACCTTGTGGAATTGTTATGCAGATTAAATGAGAAGGTACTTGTAAGGAGCTTAGAACAGTTCTTGTACATGGTCACTGCAATATTCTGAAGTAAATAGCTTACCTTTCTAGGCTGCTCACCTTCTAATTTGCTGACATAAATTCCCCAAGTGTCTTATAATTCAGGTTATGTCCTTTTCAAGTTTTCCAGCCAGCTGTTACTCGTCTGATATGTAATGCCTTATCCTTTAGTTTCCTGTCTGTTTGGTAAATCTCAGTCCAGTACCTGTGTGAAGCTTGACCTTTTCCTAAATTATTTACACGATGCTTGAGGATATGCTTCTTGGGGCCTGGTGTTCTGTTTGTGCGCTGAGAGGGCCCTCTGCACAAACCTGCCCACGTGATCCTGGGTGGGAGAGAGCCGTGCTCCTTATCATGCACTCCTCTGTAAGAGGATTGAATGGAGCTATATATAGACAAAAATATTAGGGATTTAACTCTATTTTATTCACTAATGTAAATCTTCATCCTCTCAAAGCCCATGTTGGCAAAAGCATGATTGTCAATAGATTATTCCTTCGATATCCCCCTGTATCTCCCTTAATTCCACCATCCGGGGGGGTACACATTGTTAACACTGTTCTGCAATCCTTGAGGCCGTATGTGCCGTGTGACAGAGTGTGACACGGACCTGAGATGGGCACCAAGTCCTGGTGCTCCTGCTGAAGGCCATGTGTGGTAAACGAGGCTTGTGGGGGGTGGGTAAGTGACACCCCCCCCTCCCCGGCAGGACTAGTTGTTGGTTGGCAGTTGATCTACAGAGGAGGATTACCTACTGTATTTTGGGTACATATCAGATCTGGGTTTTCTTTTCTGTGCATTTGTGTAATTAATCTGTTTCCTTTATAAAGTTCCTCATTTTTTTATTAAGAGAACACCTATATTTGGATTTCAGAAAACTGGGAGAGAGAAGGCAGAGGACTGGGTTATTTTTCAGGTTGCAATATTTATTTTAAAGCAGCGGGTGAAGCATGTGTGGAGCCTTCCAAAGTGCCCCTGTCACAGCAAGAGTGCTGAGACATGTGCTGTGCAAAAGCTGGCGGACATCCCTCATCCCGTTTTATTAAAAGTGCATGAAGTGGGGCATAATAGAAACCATGTAGAAGAAAAGCATGTTAAGGGAGGCACGAGGGGGAAGGAAACCAAGGAAGGGAATGTGGGCATGTGTCCGTGGAAGGCGGGCCATGTGAGAACCATGAAGAATGCAGAAATTACTAAATCAGGATTCTTATTTTTTGTAGGTTCATAATCAAGTGTGGGGATTCCGAGCAGGTAGAGGAAATAAAAGGTCTATGGAAACACAAGGGAAGTGGAAGTTGGGCAGGGCTAGAGGGAAGTGCGTTTAACAAAGGGATGGGCTTTGGAGGATGACTCAATGGACTCCGCGAAGAGGGAAACCCAAGAGCTTAACATGTGCAGATACCAGCAGGGGTGTTTTATTTGATGAAGAGGTAGAAACTATGGCTGCCTTTAGCATTCAGTCATAGGTCAGAGGAAAGTTAGGAGAATGGAGTAGGGCAGACTGGGACGTGTTGAATGTTTTGCTAAAGTATTTGCATTTTATCCTAACACCGACAGGTAATCACTGAGTTTTTAAGGGGGGTCATATACTGAGTACGAAAGACAAGAAAGAACGTCTTGGCCTGTCCTCTTTCCTTAATTTCGTATTTATCGGACTTAGGGTTACTTATTTTTAGCCCCTTTTGCCAGCTCCCCAGCTCTGGTTAAGGCTCTGAGCCTCAGGTCAAGATGTCATCCAGGGTCATGTGATGGCACGCAGTACTTGCTGGGTCTTCAGTGAGGCACATCCCAGCTGCTCATTAATCAGCCTCTATCCCAGCATAACCCTCCAGTGCCCATCTCACATGGGCAATTATTTATATCCATGCTAAATTTGCTGTATGACAGTCTCTTAATGTGTCGCTTCTTAGAATAATTTTCCGTATAAAGGAAATTTCAATAAGGGCATGCAGAAATTGCTTCTTGGATGTGCTGTCCTTTGCCCTGCCTTGGACTATTTACCACCCAACTAGAATTTTCCTCTTTCTTTATCTTCCACTGTACCTCCCAATGCTGCAGCCACACCACCCCCAAAAGGTAGCTAAAAATATTTCACATTTGGTTTACATTACTAATATATACCACAAACTGGATACTTCTTTCCAAAGAATTCATTTTTTTTCCTATTCTTTTCTTCTCTTTGGGCTAAGAAAGAGACCTTTCATAGACCTGTAAGTGGATGCAGAAACAATTATTTTGCCAAGAGGTAAGGTGTCAAGGATCCAGGTTCTGTTTTCCTGCAACTCTTAGTTGTTTCGGCCAGAGGACCAAGAAAAAGCACAAATACAGAGCATGTCAGTAAGACCATTTTTCAATTATAAGCTAACTTCTAGGAGTCACTTAGCTCACTCTTTTTTTTTTTTTTTTTGCGATACGCGGGCCTCTCACTGTTGTGGCCTCTCCCGTTGCGGAGCACAGGCTCCGGACGCGCAGGTTCAGCAGCCATGGCTCACGGGCCCAGCCGCTCCGCGGCATGTGGGATCCTCCCGGACCGGGGCACGAACTCGTGTCCCCTGCATCGGCAGGCGGACTCTCAACCACTGCGCCACCAGGGAAGCCCTACCTAGCTCACTATTATCATAAATCTTAATATCCTGGAATTTCTGCACATTTTGTCATTTGGTTAAACGTAAGATGATGAGATGCTGCTCTGTAATCTTCCAGGTGAACTGATACCTTCATGAAAGAGGTTAAAGTGAATAAGATTTCACACAAGCTAAACCTTGTACTAAATTCAAGATTTGGGGGAAAATTACACATCATATTTGTATTCTGCACAATATTTTATAGCTACCATTTATTGAGTGCTTATTATATGCCAGGCACTATGCTAAGTGTTTTATGGGAATCCTCTCACTATATCTTTACTCACTTCTACAGATATAAATTACTGTTATTATCATCATAATAACAGAGACTTGGTGACATTAAAGGACTTAGTTGAGAAGGTATAGAGGAAGAATTTTAGCCGCAGTCCTGACTCCTAACCACTTAGTACTCAAGTTTTTATGTGATTCATCACTCGTCCTTAATACACTGAAGTATCAAGTAAGTGGAGTCCAGAATAACAGGAATCCTCAAATTACCTGAATTTTAATTCTATTAAAAAGAGAGAAAGGGTAGGGGAAGAAAGGCGATAGGAAGTTGTTACTTTATTCCACTCCTATTTAAACCCTGTTAATGGCTTCCCATTGTAGGTAGAATAAAGCCCACACTCCCTAATATGTTCTACAAAGAATTAGATGATCTGACGCCTGCCTACTTCTTCCACCTCATCTTTTACTCATCTCTCTTTGTCCTTGAACTCAAGGTCATATAGATAATGAGTGGCAGAGCTAGGATCCAAACTCAGGCAGAATGGCTCCAGGGCCATGCTCTTAACTACCTTGCTAGTTCGATGTATGGATGGATGAATGGGTAGATGGGTGGGTGGATGGATGGATGAGTGGATCAAGGCATCGATGGACTGATGGATGGACAGTTAGGTGGACATGTACATGCGTGGATGGAAGGAAGGAAGGAAGGATCTATAAATGAAGGAAGGAAGTAAATGAGGCAGGGAGGAAACTAATTTCAAACAGACTTGTGACTCAGAGTTTATATACAACTAATCAAATGTATTATAGCTTTTCCATCAGCATCTGCAATACTCTTCAGTGAGATCAGGATCCCCATTCACAAAAGTAAATGCACACATATACTCTTTTATCCATCTAACAGATGAAATTGAACTAAAGTCCAGGTGTGGAGAGGTACCCCTGAACAACATTAGAGGCTGATACCACTTAGGTGATTGGACTAGGATGCCTGCATAGACAGGCTATATGTTTTCGATCCAGCCAGTAAACCTGGCTGCATGAAATGCCAATCCCTGGCTCCAGAGATGATAGGCAGGGCAAATATAGCACTACTTCTGAAAGCCCATCAAAATCATCTGCAGTAGTTTGTAGTTTTACACTGTCTGAAATGTTGTTATTCCTTTTTATTTGCTTAGAAAGCTCATATTCTACCTTTGTAACTTAACTTTTTTATGCCAGTGTAACTTAAATAAATACAAGTGTTCAAATCCTGAAAGCACAACACAGCTCAGTGAATTTTCCAGTCACCAGCTATCCATTTTGCTACTCCTTAGCTCAAGATAGAGAGTATTATGCAACCACCAGAGACAATTGTGGGCTGCCCTCTCCCCAATTTCTTCTTGTCTCCAAGAGAACAATACCCTGTTTCCACCACCATCAATAAATTTTCCATTTTGAGCTTTACATAAATAGGACCACATAGTATGTTGTCCTTTGTAGAGGGCTCTGTTTGTTCAACATTGTGTTTTCTATTCATTCATGTTACTGTGTGCAGCATAGTTTTTAAAAATTATTTCTTTGTAGTGATTATGTTGCTATATGAGTAAGCTATAATTTATCCAATGTATTGGATGGACATTTTGGTTACTTCAAGATTTTGGCTGTAACAAGTAGTGGCGATTATTAACATTCAGGTACCTTTCTTATGTAGCACCTGTTTATGCATTTCTTTTGGGTTTATATCTTTGGGTAGAATTGCTGTGTCATTGGCTATGAATATTTTAGCTTGACTAAATACTGTCAAACTGCTTTTCAAAGTAGTTGAACCAATTTAAACTCCTAACAACAGTTTATGAGAATTCCATTTTTTCCACATTCTTATCCACACTTAGTTTTTTTTTTTTTTTTTTTTTAAATCTCTTCATTGTAGCCATTCTGGTGATGTTTGAAAATATCTCATTGTAGTTTAAATTTGCATTTCCCTGGTGATTAAAAAAGCCAAGCATCTTTTCATGTTTATTGGACACTTAGATATCTTATTTTGTGAAGTACCTATTTACACTTTGCCTATTTTTCTACTAGATTGTCTCACTTTTTATTATTGATTTATAGGGTTATTTATATATTATGGATACCAGTTTTTTTTGCCAGGTAATGTTGCACGTTTTTCTCCTACCCTGAAGTTGCCATCTTTTTTGTATCTTTTGATGAACAGAGGTTCTTGATCTTAATATAAGCCAATGAACATTTTCCTTAGGGTTAATAATCTTTTTGGTCCTGTTTAAGAAATCTTTGCTCACCTCTAGGTTATGAATGTATTCTGCTTTATTTTATAGAAGCTTCATTGTTTTTTCTTTCACATTGAGACCTATAATCTACTTAGAGTTGAGTTTTGTAGATGGTGTGAGGTAGGGAGTCATAATTCATTTTTTAGATGCATATATAATTGGCTCAGCACAAGTTATTGAAAATTCTTTTCACTGTGGTGTCACCTTTTTCATAAATCTAGTGATTGTATATACAAGACTATATCTGAGAAACTTAAAAGCTTTTGCACAGCAAAGGAAACCATAAACAAGGCGAAAAAACAACCCTCAGAATGGGAAAAAATGTTTGCAAATGAAGCAACTGACAGAGGATTAATCTCCAGAATTTACAAGCAGCTCATACAGCTCAATATCAAAAAAACAAACAACCCAATCCAAAAATGGGCAGAAGACCTAAATAGACATTTCTCCAAAGAAGATATACAGACTGCCAACAAACACATGAAAGGATGCTCAACATCACTAATCATTAGAGAAAAGCAAATCAAAACTACAATGAGGTATCACCTCACACTAGTCAGAATGGCCATCATCAAAAAATCTACAAACAATAAGTGCTGGAGAGGGTGTGGAGAAAAGGGAACCCTCTTGCACTGTTGGTAGGAATGTAAATTGATACAGCCACTATGGAGAACAGTATGGAGGTTCCTTAAAAAACTAAAAATAGAACTACCATACGACCCAGCAATCCCACTACTGGGCATATACCCTGAGAAAACCATAATTCAAAAAGAGTCATGTACCACAATGTTCATTGCAGGTCTATTTACAATAGCCAGGACATGGAAGCAACCTAAGTGTCCATCAACAGATGAATGGATAAAGAAGATGTGGCACATATATACAATGGAATATTACTCAGCCATAAAAAGAAACGAAATTGAGTTATTTGTAGTGAGGTGTATGGACCTAGAGTCTGTCATACAGAGTGAAGTAAGTCAGAACGAGTAAAACAAATACCGTATGCTAACACATATATATGGAATCTAAAAAAAAAAAAATGGTTCTGATGAACCTAGGGGCAGGACAGGAATAAAGACCCAGATGTAGAGAATAGACTTGAGGACATGGGGAGGGGGAAGGGTAAGCTGGGATGAAGTGAGAGAGTGGCATGGACTTATATACACTACCAAATGTGAAATAGATAGCTAGTGGGAAACAGCCGCATAGCACAGGGAGATCAGCTCGGTGCTTTGTGTCCACCTAGAGAGGTGGGATAGGGAGGGTGGGAGGGAGACACAAGAGGGAGGAGATATGGGGATATAGGTATATATATAGCTGATTCACTATGTTGTAAAGTAGAAACTAACACACCATTGCAAAGCAATTATACTCCAATAAAGATGTTGAAAAAAAAAAAAGACTATATCTGAACCCCCTATCCTATTCTATTCTGTTTTTCCATTCATGGACCAATATCAAGCTATTTTAATTACTATAATTTTATAATGTCTTTCTATCCGCATATATAATTCCTCCAAATTTGTCATTTTACCTAAGTACAATAATAATTTTGCTATTAAAACTGGTAACAACTAGCACTTACTGTTGCTTGTTTTATCTGTTAATATGTGAATCATGTATCACTTTAGATTTAATCTTAGCAGTAATCTGATAAGATGCATTTCCTTTTTTTATAATGAAAAAATTGAGGCCCAGAGGAAGGGTAAGTTGATAAAGGTCACATTGCTATTGAGTAGTGACACCAAGATTTGCACCCAGGCCGACCTTGCTCTAGAACCTGCTCTTTTATTAACACATAACTGTGTGCCTGGGATGTGGCCTCAGGTCAATCTTTGTGAGTCGGCTATCTTTTGATGCTAGTGTCTGATTTTCAGTCCTAACACTAGTAGGTATTTTTTTCTCTCTCCATGTCCATAAAAAAAGGCCCAGAAGGAAAGTGAACAATGAAGCATTGGATTAGACGGTGTGTCTTTTTAGTGTTGATTTCATACTATTTTTAGGCATGAGAGAGGATAGAACAGAATATCCAGAGTTCTATTAAACCAGGTTTCAGGGGCTGCGCAGAGCTGAGCAGCTTTCAAGCCTCTGATCCCCTGTCCTGAAATAGCAGGGGTGGAAGCTTCTACACTAGCAGAGCTCAGCAGTGGGGGAACTTCACATTCTTTGTCCTCACTCTCTTCGCCTTTTCACCTCTCTCACCTACAAAAGGTTTTGAACTTTTAGCATCTTCCCACACAGCACCAAAACTCCAAAACCAAGCTATTAAAGAATAGCCGTTCTAAAAATGGAAACTCAAAGGTCACAAGGGTAAGATCTTCTGCAAAGGTATAAAGAGACATTGCATCTGAGAATTCATGGGTGTATTACCCAGACCGACCCTAGAGCCACAAAGAGTTCTAGTTTGAGTTTCCACGCTTTGGATACCTAGTAAGATTTTACAACCGCTTTGGCAGTTTTCATGTATGAAATGCTTCTGTGTTTATGATTTATCCCCTTCTTCCTGTAGCTCAGAATTTTAAGACACAATGCCCTTTGTGTTAGGCCAGTGCTTATCTCTCTTTCAAAGTGCACCATTTCCAAACACTGTTGCAGTTGAAATAGCTCATTATTTCATGGTAAAAATACTCAAAGTTTGCCTAGTGCCTCCAAAACATGTGTCCCTGTATTCACTTGCAAATGGGTTCACAGTCTCAGTATAACAAGGGTCATGGAAAACATGGGACAGAGCTTTTCAGCATGTCAAAAATTATGTTTGTCTAAGAAAATTCCCGTGAAAGTGCAGAAATTACGTGCATTTGCCTGTGTCATCTTGTCATTCTATCTTTAGTCATGTAATTTTCTTATGTAATGGTCTGCATTAGGTGATATTAATAGATTGAAAGGGGCTGAAAACAAATAACAAGTTTCTTATGAAAAGAAGAGTAAATACTATCTCATCAAACATTTTCTAAGCCTATCAAATGCCACTTTGATGCCCTAACACCCTAACTGAAATGTGTAGCCATCCTGTCATTCAAGGAAATAATACTTTAGGACATAGGTTAAATGCAGGTGTAATCTCCAAGTTCTATAATTATTGATGGATATTAGGGACTTAAAAATACATTACGTGGTGTGTGTGTTAGTATGTGCATGTGTGTAATGTCTTAGAATCTGAGACTTGGCAGGAACCTTACCAGCCCATTTACAGGTAAGAAACTTGGAGCCCTGGAGCTGAGGTGACCTTCTAAGGTCACAAGGCAGCACTAGAACCCTTTCTTTGTATGCACCTTTCATTGTTTACTTGCTGCACTGCAGTAGCCCTTGTTCTTTGAGCCTCCAGTGATGATACCTGCCTCACTTGACATTATCCAATGAAAAATGGGGACAAATCTACTTTGAAAGGCAAAATGCTACATAAGTGTATAGGATTCTTATTTTTTATTTTTAAAACAAAGGTGTGTGGATTATAGAAGCTTTCAAAGTTGGCCTATTTATAAATGAATTAGGTGTCAGTAAATTAATAAGAACCCATTTCACCCTCAGCCCTGAAAATACCTTAATATTCCAGACTTAAAAGACCAGTAAGTTGATTTTTTTTTATAAAAGAGAATCTCATTGTGTTAAAAATAGTGTGCTTAAAAAAATTTGGTCTTGGGGGCTTCCCTGGTGGCGCAGTGGTTGAGAGTCCGCCTGCCGATGCAGGGGACATGGGTTCGTGCCCCGGTCCAGGAAGATCCCACATGCCGTGGAGCGGCTGGGCCCGTGAGCCATGGCCGCTGAGCCTGCGCGTCCAGAGCCTGTGCTCCGCAACGGGAGAGGCCACAACAGTGAGAGGCCCATGTACCGCAAAAAAAAAAAAAAAAAAAAAAAATTGGTTTTTGAAAAGTCTTGCTATTTTTGTCCCATTGAAAACTTCTCTTTAAATTTCATGTATAAAATCATTGCCTACAAATTCACTTTTTTCCCTCAAAAAGTGTTTTTATTTTCCTTAAAAAGCAGTAGTAAACCTCCCCCTCTCTGTTTTTATCTGTTTGTTTAAACCTCTGAGTTAAGGACCCTGTTCATGAGAGTCAGGGCATCCCTGTGAGCTGATACAAGCTCACCTTTATCACTGGGATGCCCTGGGCCAGGGTGCACTTGCTATATGATGACGAGCATCATAATCCTGTTGGCTCACACTTGCACTGAGCTTCTCCATGTAGTCACTGTTCCCTTTTAATCCCCACAGCCACCTGATGAAGTTTATACTACTGTTGCCCTCAGTTCACAGATGAGAACACTGAGACATTGACAGATGAAATGACTTGCCCAGGTGACTCAGCAGTAGGCAAAAGAACCTGTATTTGAACCCCAGCAGCCTGGCTCCCAGCATCTTTGCCCCTTTTCCACCATCATGATCTCTTGGACAAGTCATTTTGCCTTTCTCACTACTCTTACCTGCAAAATAAAAGAGGGAAACAAATCAGATAATCTGGTCCAGTCCTTCCTGCTCGATCATCCTCAATCCTGAATATCTGCAATTTGAATGTTTTTGAGGAAAAAAGTATTAATACTTATTACTTTTTCCTTGCCTCTAATACAGGAACATCCTTTTAAGGATGTAAAATCCCAAACTATATCAGTCTTTTCATTGTTTCTTTTGTAACATGTCAAGGAACAAATTGTTTTGATTTGCTGTTTGCCCATTCCTCATCCCAAGGGATGAGTCTCAAAGAATCTTAGGATGACGGCAAAGCCATCCTCATGTGGAGGTTGAAAACACTGGCTCTGGTGTAGAATGTTGGGTGTGATTCCTGGTCCTGTCACTGCAACAATGATGGGCTTTGGAGCCAAGTCGACCTGAGTTTGAAACCCAGCTCTGCCACTCGAAAGCCACGTGACCTTGGACAATTTTCTAACTCTCCTATTTCTAATTTTATAAAAAGAAATTGATGTTATCTTCCTAGGGGCTTGATGTAATAAGTAACAGTAATGGTGCCTGGCACGTGGCTGGTGACAGTGGCATGGCCATTGTTGGTACGATCACATGGCCAGGTGTTGTCCATCAACAGGTGCTGGCTGGGCACTTATTGTGAGCCCCACTGGACTGCAGGTCAGGATGCTGGTTTCTGTTGAAGGAGGAATCCAAGGAGATCTAGGAGTGTGGGTGGAGAAATTAATTTCAAAGTAGCAATCACAAGGAAATGCCCTGAGCTCTTGATATCAACTAAGGCAGGAAGCGCCTGCTGTGTCAACTAAACTGTGGGTTTCCAATGCTCGTTTGGAGCCACCTAAAAGAGGCTCCTGATGGAAGGCTTAATTTCTCCAAGTTTCACCTGTCTTATATATACAGTGAGGATAAGCATCGTGCCTACCTCCTGGGTTGCTGTGAAGATAACGCCTGTAGAGCCCTTGGGGAGTTATACACAATCTTCTGTCCCCCCGCCCCGATCCCTATTATTAACGATGTTGTTTCCCTCCCTCTTCACCCAAACAAGAGACGGGCTTGTTGGTCGCAGTTTTGTTTGGCTAGCTCAGCTCCAGTAGTCCCATAAAACTTTAACTAGGGCATAAAATACACATATAATCACACTAGCCCCCCAAAAGATACCCTCATAATGTGATTAATAATGAGGTTTTGTATGGCGATAGTGGTTTAAAGTGCTCCTGTAGACTGCTAAATTTTATTGGCTTCAGTGCTTATGAAAGTGACAGCTCATTGCCCAGGGCAGCAAACACATAATCCTGTGTTTACTTTTCAAGTTCCTTAAATAGCTTTGTGTATCAGGTCAGAATGTCACTTTTGCCATCTCTGCTGGTAATGAGCTGGAGTGGGATAACTTATATGTTCTTGCCTCTAATTTCTGAGATGTAACAGGCTTGACTTAAGAATTGGAGGAATCAAAAAACAGCCTATGTTCCTGGAAACAATATGCTGGCACGACATTCATTGTTATCACCACCGCCTTGCTCCAACTTTTATCCTTTCAAAGCACTTTCCTGTGAATCGTGTTATTTGAGCCTCTCCATAGCCTATGGAGAAGGCAAGGAGGTTTCATTTCCATTTTTTAGTTTAGAAAATCAAGGCTTAGAAAGGTGAAGTGACTAGCTTCTCATTGTCATGGGCTGGACTTGAACTCAAACCTTCTGCCCTCAGACCCAAACCTTTTCTGCATGACTGCAAGCTGTTGCTAGCCTATGCCCTTACCTTCTCTGGAAGAAAACAGAATTTACTATGATAAAGTGTGAAGATAGAAGAGGTTTGTGTATAAGTGTGTCCCCCAAAGCAGAGCATGTCCTCTTAGGTTTGATCGGGGTTCACTCACCAGGGGCCTTCACCCGAGGATCCTCTCTAAGTAGAATTCATGTTCAACTACACGGTGGGCACCAGGGTCTTCCCCAAGTACAGAAGTTCTCTGCTGTAAACCCTACTCCCGCCCCACTCCATCCTCCTCTCCTGGGCTTCCAGAGCTTAAAATTCTATCATTTGGGGTCTTGAAGACGCATTGGTCTTTAAATAGATTCCAATTAAAATCAGAATTCTTTCACTGTAAGTAACAGCTTATATTTAAAGAAATAAAATTTAGAATCTTGTTTTGGGGGGTCACAAAGCCCACTTACTTGGGCTCCAGTATCCTCATCCCTTAAGACATAAACAGTAAGATGCGTTCTAAAGATCAAATGAATGTACGTAAAAGGGCTATAAAAAGGTCAGCTTGACAGAGAGCTGAGAATGAAGGGGCTGGTGTACTGGTCTGGGAAGGAGGAGAGAGGTGGCCATACCTAGAACTCAAAGCACTGGGTCTGACCATTACTAAGGAAGCTTTGTAATGGGGTGGATTGAAGGCAGTCTGACTGACTTCAGGGTTTGGTCCAGGACCGAACCAGTTGCAGCCTTCAAAGCCACTTGGGTTGCTTTGACCTCCAGCCATCTGTGTCTGAGAATGTAAAACAAATGGTTAATGGTGTCTGAGGTTAATGATCTCAAATATCCCCTACTCAATGCCATAAGAGGAAAAAGAGCCCCCTGGAGAAATAAAGGATGCTATTTTCAAAGTTGCAATTAATTGTGTATTCGGGAAAACTCATCTTCTGCCAGTTATTCTGTTGAG
The DNA here is from genome assembly GCF_003676395.1 of Aethalodelphis obliquidens. Classification (NCBI taxonomy): domain Eukaryota; kingdom Metazoa; phylum Chordata; class Mammalia; order Artiodactyla; family Delphinidae; genus Aethalodelphis; species Aethalodelphis obliquidens. The sequence continues at coordinate 40,388,905 of NW_020837949.1, forward strand.
AAATAGGAAATTAAGGGTGATGGAAGAGCTGTGACTGACACGGCAGTTTGAATAACCTTTATAAGGTCAAGAAGGCAGATGCAGAGCCCATATTCAACACCATGGATCCTGGACCAAAGCCATAAGGATCATATCATGGAGTGAGTTAGGAGCTCACTTCCTTCGGTCAAAATATGCGCCTAAGGGTAGGTCTGACCATCTGACCTTAAACTGTGAAGTTTCACGGTGACTACCCTTTGGTTGCCTTTTCAAAATGCCTTTTTTTCCACTGTGGCTTGAGCCAAATATGCCTCTCGTCATCTCCCTTTGGAGCATGTGTCTGTATCCTTTCATTTCCCTTCTCACACTTCCTCCCTTCTTTCCCTCCTCTTTCCTCCAGCTAGTGAGACCTGCAACGATTTCCACCCGATGTTCTTCACCCACGACAGATCCTTCGAGGAGTTTTTCTGCATCTGTATCCAGCTCCTGAACAAGACATGGAAGGAAATGAGGGCAACCTCTGAAGACTTCAACAAGGTAAGGAGAATCTGAAGCAGAGACAGAAGCTTCCTGTGTGCCCGGTGGAGGCCCACCCACCTTTGCATGGTCCCTTCGCTGGGTGTGGAAGGAGAATGAGGACGACTGTGATTTTAGGTGACGTTAAGGTTGGAGAAGGAAAGGCGTACCTATACAGACAGGAAGCTGGGTGCCAGCGATGCTCTTATCTCTCTAGGGATAAGCTTGGAGCCCCTTTGTTCTTCTTGGCTTACTAAGCAGGGGCCACCAGCAGAGACCCTTTCTTGAGCAATATTGATAAGATGAACTTTTTCCTTTAAAAGCCTTGGTCTGGGATGCCTTGTTATTACAGATCTAGTGGGGAAAATGCCTCCACTCCACCTGTGCAGGTGGCTGCCAGGGAGAGAATGAGATGAGGAAGGCTGCTGTGGTCACTTGGTTTCTTTGTGGGTTATGGCTGCGTTGAGATAACTGCCCTTTGCTCTGTCACAACGAGTATTAAAATGCAAGACCTCTTTCAGGGAGCTGAGTAAGTTTATATGGAACATGTCTTGGTTTACAGAAAGCGTTTGGTTTTTTTGAAGAGTGTGAATTTCACAGTTCTGTTTGTGAGTGAATGTTGGGTGGAGAGAAGAGGGCTGACCAACTTAAAGGAAGCAGAAGCATCGTGGACACTTTTCAAGATAAACGAAGTCTTTATCCTTGGATCAAAGCCTTGTTAGCAATCATGACGTGGCTAGTAATAACTGATGGTTGGGACAGGTATGCTTAGGTCTTTAATCATTCTGATTTGCTACTGTATGTGACTCTGGCTTTGGTTGGCCCCATCACCCATGCCTGCTGACCTGGTAACAGGGGGCATAACTGTTTCTAAGCGTCTAAGTGTCTGGTCTCACAGTCATCCCGTGGGGCCTTCATGGGTTTGTGCTTGGGGCATAACATAATACCTGAATTCCAGCGTCACTCGATGTCCTTGTTGGTCTTTGCCTCCCAGTCCTCTTTTTTCTGAACTTATATCTGGTCCTTCTTTCCCACCATATTTCTGGTCCACGGCATCTTGAACCAATATTGGTTATAAAGAAGGAAAATTGGGAAGAGGACACTCTTCCCCAAGCCTTCCCCAAGGTTAGAACCTGACAGTCTCCATCAATATAATGATCTTACCTGCAGTTGTAGCGGAGAACGCCATTCCATCCCAGTCATTCTGAGCCACCTATTCAGTTCCTTTCTTTTCCGTTTTTGGGAATCCGTTGCATGTTTTTGATTTGTGGTTACCATGGTTTTCGAGTGTTGTAACTGTATTGACTTGCTTTAGGCTGATAAGTTCAGTCGTGTAAGTTCAAACACATTCTAAAAGATCTACATTTTTTACTCCCCTCCCCTACAATTTGTGATTTTGATGCCCTATTTTACATCTTCGTGTTTATCCTGTTGCTGTTCATTGTGGTTATAATCACTTTTACAAAATTTTTTTATTTTTCTTTACTCTGTATACTGGCCTAAGTGATCTTCAGTCCTTTTATATATTTGTCTGGGCCATCTATTTAACTCATTGAAATAGGCCCCAGGGACTCCCCTCTGTGGAAAACACTGATCTGTAAATTGCATGCTAGAGCTGCACGTGTCTGAGCAACTAGAGCCGCACGTGTCTGAGCAACTAGAGCCAAGGTCAGACGTGAGTCAGGAGGGGAGGTGGAGGAAAGAAGCCCATTAATTCCCTTATGATTGTTAACTGTAGCCTCCTGAGTGTACTTCACTTGATTATGAGGGACTTTGCAGTTCAGGTGCAATTATCCTTGGGAGAGAGGGAAGAAGGAGCACAGAGACCTTTGTTCAATCAGGCCACAAAAAAAAGGGGAAAGTTAAGTCAGTAGTCTCTGAAATTGCTATGGCCACGTTGCTTCTGGATCAGTTCAACTCTTCCTGTACTGCACTGTTTCTGAAAGCCATCCAGTCCTCAGCTCTTGTGTCCTGGGACACTTATTCCTCCAAGAGAAGGAGACTTCACTGACTCTCATGTGTTCTGGCACTGAGCTATCCATCTGCTGAGGGCATTTCATTCATCCCGCTTCTCCAGAATTACAGAAATCTGCATTTCTGTAAATAATAAAATCAAATATTATTGCTGTTGATCTATGCACAGATAAGGTATATAGAAAACATTACCGAATTCCTGTAAAGGAATGGCTCAAGGGAATGAGTACTTAGACACTTAATTTCTGTAGAACTTACAAGTTTAGGACATGAAGCCCCAAGAATACATACACTGTTAGCAAAGGAAACCAGAGGCCTCAGTCTGGAGTTGCTGAGAGGGGCTTCAGGGAGGAGACGAGCATGGCTCTCAGGTCCGTGTTATTCATGATGGCTGTGTGCTCGGGTTGGTGGAGGTGATATTCTCATTGCTCGGGGTGAGGTCCTGCTAGGTGATGGCAAGCCCCCCAAAGGGTCATGCTGAAACCTTTTTGTAATTAACTTATATGGCTGCAAAAACTTCCTGCAGCAAGATCTCAGAGCCAGGTTCCAGTACAGTTTCTCACTGTGGCCCTAGTGCCATCTTTTTGCCATGGACGATTGTAAACTAGCTGTGATGTTACACATCTGCTGCCGAGTAGGGGTGGTAGCTTATGGCCGTGGGCAGGCATCTGGAGGCTGAGAGGCAGAGGGTCCCACTCCACATGTCCATTCATTGGTTAAGAATGGATATCAGAGGAGGATCAGGGATGGGTATGACAAGGCATTTCAATTTTCTACATTAACTATGTCTGCTTTCCTCTTTCTAATACTATTCATGCCTTCCTTTTGTAACCAGAAGAGTTTATCAGTGATATACTTTTTATCTCGTGTATTATTACTTTCCTAATACTGCTGGAACATATTGCCACAAACTTAGTGGCATGAACAATACAAATTTATTATCTTACAGTTCCATAATTCAGAAGCCAAAAATGGGTCTCCCAGGGCTAAAATCAAGGTGTCAGCAGAGCTATGTTCCTTTCTGGAGGCTCTTGGGGAGAATTCATTTCATTGCCTGTTCCAGGTTCTGGAAACTGCCTGCATTCCTTGTCTCAAGGCCCCCTTTGTCCATCTTCAAAACCAGCAACTGCAGATTCAGTCGTTTCCACATTGCTTATCACTCTGATCCCTCTTCTGCTTCCATCTTTCACTTGTAAGGACCCCTGTGATTACATTGGACCACCTGGATAATCCAGGGTAATCGTTCCTATTTTAAGGTCAGTTGATTAGCAACCTCAATTTCACCTGCAACCTCAATTCCCTTTTGCCATAAAAGGAAATATATTCACAGATTATGGGGATTAAAATATGGACATCAACGGGGAGCCATTATTCTGCTTACCATAATGTGTATTTAAGTTGTAAGTACATTAGATTTGTAGCTGTGGGTATCAGTTTAAATTAATGAAACATGGACAGATGAGGTTTTTTGCTGTTCTTTTGGCTGGTAGACTAGCATAATACCTGTTGCAGAGTTCTGCTAGTGGTTGCTCAAATTCAGATATAATTATGTCCTTTTTCTTTTATTTCTCTTTTTTGTCTCTTCGGCCTTAACAAAAAAAAGGACCCTGTGTGAGGACCTCTAGTTCAATGTGAAAAATGTCTTTTCTGATTTTTTCCTGCTGCCTATCAGCCACCTTTTGCTTTACCAGATAATAAATTGGAAAAGAGAGAAGCTGAAATTTTAATCAGTTCACTTTTCTTCTTGTTATTAACTTGGTAGCAGAAGAGATTGAATTTAGGAACAAATTTGGTTTTGTGTTACTGGTAGATTTAATGTTTTTCTTGTTTGCTAAGATTGTCCAAATGGGAATTCAGAAGTATCTTAAAAGAGCCCAACATGAGACACAGTTTCTTTGAACTTTCTTGGACATCTTTCCAGGCTTTCACCACTTTGAATAGAAGCATAGACGGTGGATTTAATTGTTGACCTGAGACCCAGGGTTCTGTAAGAAGGGCTTAGCTATCTGCCTTCTTTAGCTCATTACTGGAGAAGCAGTATCCCTCACTCTAAAATTGTGATTTTTTTCCAACAAACAATATCAGATTCCAGCAGACACAGGAATCTCTTCTACAACCCGCCTTGGTGGGGACACTAGTTGGTAGATACCTAGTGCTTGGTAGTTAATGCTGCTGCTGGAAGTGAGTGTTTGGAAAAGCAGCTGTCTTCCTGCTCCTCCAGGCCTGGGAAGCAGCAGATGCGATGTTTTTTATTTATATAAGAGAAGTAGAATTAGAGAGTGGTTAAAATATTTATTCTTTGAAACGTACTTTCTTACAGTTTCTCAATATAGTAGTCTCCGCAGAGTAATCCATTGGTTCAGACCATTGAGTTTGTATTGTGTGTTTTTGCCTTTTATTACCAATATTTCAGAGCATGCCTTATTCATTGACATGGGAAGAGCTAAACCAGAGCTGGATACCTTGGCACGCAAGTGGCCCCATAATTATTTCATTGAAGCCTTTATTTATTTATTTTTAACAGCTTTATTGGAGTATAATTGCTTTGCAGTGGTGGGTTAGTTTTGGCTTTATAACATAAAGAATCAGCTATACATATACATATATCCCCGTATCCCCTCCCTCTTGTGTCTCCCTCCCACCCTCCCTATCCCACCCCTCTAGGTGGTCACAAAGCACGGAGCTGATCTCCCTGTGCTCTGCGGCTGCTTCCCACTAGCTATCTATTTTACATTTGGTAGTGTATATATGTCCACGCCACTTTCTCACTTCGTCCCAGCTTACCCTTCCCCCTCCCCATGTCCTCAAGTCCATTTTCTACGTCTGTGTCTTTATTCCTGTCCTGCCCCTAGGTTCATGAGAACCGCTTTTTTTTTTTAGATTCCATATATATGTGTTAGCATACGGTATTTGTTTTACTCTTTCTGACTTACTTCACTCTGCATAACAGACTCTAGGTGCATGCAACCACTACAAATAACTCAATTTCGTTTCTTTTTATGGCTGAGTAATATTCCATTGTATATATGTGTCCCATCTTCTTTATCCATTCATCTGTTGATGGACACTTAGGTTGCTTCCATGTCCTGGCTATTGTAAATAGAGCTGCAATGAACATTGTGGTACATGACTCTTTGTGAATTATTGTTTTCTCAGGGTGTATGCTCAGTAGTGGGTTTGCTGGGTCTTATGGTAGTTCTATATTTAGATATTTAAGGAATACTGTTCCATACTGTTCTCCACAGTGGCTATATCAATTTACATTCCCACCTGCAGTGCAAGAGGGTTCCCTTTTCTCCACACCCTCTCCAGCATTTGATGTTTGTAGATTTTTTGATGATGGCCATTCTGACTAGTGTGAGGTGATACCTCATTGTAGTTTTGATTTGCATTTCTCTAATGATTAGTGATGTTGAGCATCCTTTCATGTGTTTGTTGGCAGTCTGTATATCTTCTCTGGAGAAATGTCTATTTAGGTATTCTGCCCATTTTTGGATTGGGTTGTTTGTTTATTTGATATTGAGCTGCATGAGCTGCTTATAAATTTTTGAGATTAATCCTTGGTCAGTTGCTTCATTTGCAAATATTTTCTCCCATTCTGAGGGTTGTCTTTTCGCCTTGTTTATGGTTTCCTTTGCTGTGCAAAAGCTTTTAAGTTTCATTAGGTCCCATTTTTTTTTGTTTTGTTTTTATTTCCTTATCTCTAGGAGGTGGGTCAAAAGGGATCTTGCTGTGATTTATGTCACAGAGTGTTCTGCCTATGTTTTCCTCCAAGAGTTTGATAGTTTCTGGCCTTACATTTAGGTCTTTAATCCATTTTGAGCCTATTTTTGTGTATGGTGTTAGGGAGTGTTCTAATTTCATTTTTTTTACAAGTAGCTGTCCAGTTTTCCCAGCATCACTTATTAAAGAGGCTGTCTTTTCTCCGTTATATATTCTTGCCTCCTTTATCAAAGATAAGGTGACCATATGTGCGTGGGTTTATCTCTGGACTTTCTATCCTGTTCCACTGATCTATATTTCTGTTTTTGTGCCAGTACCATACTGTCTTGATTACTGTAGCTTTGTAGAATAGTCTGAAGTCAGGGAGCCTGATTCCTCCAGCTACATTTTTCTTTCTCAAGATTGCTTTGGCTATTCGGGGTCTTTTGTGTTTCCATGCAAATTGTGAAACTTTTTGTTCTAGTTCTGTGAAAAATGCCTGTGGTAGTTTGATAGGGGTTGCATTGAATCTGTAGATTGCTTTGGGTAGTAGAGTCATTTTCACAATGTTGATTCTTCCAATCCAAGAACATGGTATATTTCTCCATCTGTTGGTATCATCTTTAATATCTTTCATCAGTGTCCTATAGTTTTCTGAATACAGGTCTTTTGTCTCCTTAGGTGGGTTTATTCCTAGGTATTTTATTCTTTTTGTTGCAGTGGTAAATGGGAGTGTTTCCTTAATTTCTCTTTCAGATTTTTCATCAGTAGTGTATAGGAATGCAAGAGATTTCTGTGCATTAATTTTATATCCTGCTACTTTACCAAATTCATTGATTAGTAGCTCTAGTAGTTTTCTGGTAGCCTCTTTAGGATTCTCTATGTATAATATCACATCACCTGCAAACAGTGACAGCTTTACTTCTTTTCTGATTTGTATTCCTTTTATTTCTTTTTCCTCTCTGATTGCTGTGGCTAAAACTTCCAAAACTATGTTGAATCATAGTGGTGAGAGTGGACAGCCTTGTCTCATTCCTGATCTTAAAGGAAATGGTTTAAGTTTTTCACCATTGAGAACAATGTTGGCTGTGGGTTTGTCATATATGGCCTTTATATTGTTGAGGTAAGTTCCCTCTATGCCTACTTTGTGGAGGGTGTATGATCCTTTTAATGTGCTGTTGGATTCTGTTTGCTAGTATTTGTTGAGGATTTTTGCATCTATGTTCATCAGTGATATTGGCCTGTAGTTTTCTTTCTTTGTGACATCTTTGTCTGGTTTTGGTGTCAGGGTGATGGTGGCCTCGTAGAATGAGTGGGGGAGTGTTCCTCCCTCTGCTATATTTTGGAATAGTTTGAGAAGGATAGGTGTTAGCTCTTCTCTAAATATTTGAGAGAATTTGCCTGTGAAGCCATCTGGTCCTGGGCTTTTGTTTGTTGGAAGATTTTTATTCACAGTCTCAATTTCAGTGCTTGTGATTGGTATGTTTATATTTTCTATTTCTTCCTGGTTCACAACTCGGAAGGTTGTGCTTTTCTAACAATTTGTCCATTTCTTCCAGGTTGTCTGTTTTATTGGCATATGGTTTCTTCTAGTAATTTCTCATGATCCTTTGTATTTCTGCAGTGTCAGTTGTTACTTCTCCTTTTTCATTTCTAATTCTATTGACTTGAATCTTCTCCTTTTTTTTCTAGCTAGTGGTTTACCAATTTTGTTTATCTTCTCAGGGAACCAGCTTTTAGTTTTACTAATCTTTGCTCTTGTTTCCTTCATTTCTTTTTCATTTGTTTCTGATCTGATCTTTATGATTTCTTTCCTTCTGATAACTTTGGGTTTTTTTTGTTCTTCTTGCTTTAGGTGTAAAGTTAGGTTGTTTATTGAGATGTTTCTTGTTTCTTGAGGTAGGATTGTATTGCTATAAACTTCCATCTTAGAACTGCTTTTGCTAAATCTCATAGGTTTTGGGTTGTCATGTTTTCATTGTCATTTGTTTCTAGGTAGTTTTTAATTTCCTCTTTGTTTTCTTCAGTGATCTCTTGGTTATCAAGTAGTGTATTGTTTAGCCTCCATGTGTTTTTATTCTTTACAGATTTTTTCCTGTAATTGATATCTAGTCTCATAGTGTTGTGGTCAGAAAACATACTTGATATGCTTTCAGTTTTCTTAAATTTACCAAGACTTGATTTGTGACCCAAAATATGATCTATCCTGGAGAAAGTTCCATGAGCTCTTGAGAAGAAAGTGTAATCTGCTGTTTTGGGATGGAATGTCCTATAAATATCAATTAAATCTATCTGGTCTATTGTGTCATTTAAAGCTTGTGTTTCCTTATTTATTTTCATTTTGGATAATCTGTCTTTTGGTGTAAGTGAGGTGTTAAAGTCCCCCACTATTATTGTGTTACTGTCGATTTCCTCTTTTATAGCTGTTAGCAGTTGCCTTATGTATTGAGGTGCTCCTATGTTGGGTGCATAAATATTTACAATTGTTATATCTTCTTCTTGGATTGATCCCTTGATCATTATGTAGCGTCCTTTGTCTCTTGTAACAGTCTTTATTTTAAAGTCTATTTGGTCTGATGTGAGAATTGCTACTCCAGCTTTCTTTTGATTTCCACTTGCATGGAGTACCTTTTTCAATCCCCTCACTTTCAGTCTGTATGTGTCCCTAGGTCTGAAGTGGGTCTCTTGTAGACAGCATATATATGGGTCTTCTTTTTGTATCCATTCAGCCAGTCTATGTCTTTTGGTTGGTGCATTTAATCCATTTACATTTAAGGTAGTTATCGATATGTGTGTTCCTATTACCCTTTTCTTAATTGTTTTGGATTTGTTATTGTAGGTCTTTTCCTTCTTTTGTGTTTCCTGCCTAGAGAAGTTCCTTTAGCATTTGTTGTAGAGCTGGTTTTGTGGTGCTGAATTCTGTTAGCTTTTGCTTGTCTGTAATGGTTTTAATTTCCTCATCAAATCTGAATGAGATCCTTGCTGGGTGGAGTGATCTTGATTGTAGGTTTTTCCCTTTCATCACTTGAAATATGTCCTGTCACACCCTCTGGCCTGCAGAGTTTCTGCTGAAATGTCAGCTGTTAACCTTATGGGGATTCCCTTGTATGTTATTTGTTGTTTTTCCCTTGCTGCTTTTAATATTTTTGTTTGTATTTAATTTTTGTTACTTTGATTAATATGTGTCTTGGCATGTTTCTCCTTGGATTTATCCTGTATGGTACTCTCTATGCCTCCTGGACTTGATGGACTATTTCCTTTCCCATATTAGGGAAGTTTTCAACTATAATCTCTTCAAATATTTTCTCAGTCCCTTTCTTTTTCTCTTCTTCTTCTGGACCCTCTAAAATTCGAATGTTGGTGTTTTTAATGTTGTCCCAGAGGTCTCTGAGACTGTCCTCAATTCTTTTCATTCTTTTTTCTTTATTCTGTTCTGTGGTAGTTATTTACACTATTTTATCTTCCAGGTCACTTATCCGTTCTTCTGCCTCTGTTATTCTGCTATTCATTCCTTCTAGAGAATTTTTAATTTCATTTCCTGTGTTGTTCATCATTGTTTTTTTGCACTTTAGTTCTTCTTGGTCCTTGTTAAACATTTCTTGTACTTTCTCCATTCTATTTCCAAGATTTTGGATCATCTGTACTATCATTATTCTGAATTCTTTTTCAGGTAGACTGCCTATTTCCTCTTCATTTGTTAGGTCTGGTGGGTTTTTATCTTGCTCCTTCATCTGCTGTGTGTTTCTCTATCTTCTCATTTTGCTTAACTTACTGTGTTTGGGGTCTCCTTTTCGCAGGCTGCAGGTTCATAGTTCCCATTGTTTTTGGTGTCTGTCCCCAGTGGCTGAGGTTTGTTCAGTGGGTTGTGTAGGCTTCCTGGTGGAGGGGACTAGTGCCTGTGTTCTGGTGGTTGAGGCTGGATCTTGTCTTTCTGGTGGGCAGGACCGCATCTAGTGGTGTGTTTTGGGATATCTGTGACCTTATTATGTTTTTAGGCAGCCTCTCTGCTAATGGGTGGGGTTGTGTTCCTGGCTTGCTAGTTGTTTGGCACATGGTGTCCAGCACTGTAGCTTGCTGGTCGTTGAGTGGAGCTGGGTCTTAGCGTTGAGATGGAAATCTCTGGGAGAACTCTCGCCGTTTGATATTACATGGAGCCGGGAGGTCTCTGGTGGACCTATGTCCTGAACTCAGCTCTCCCACCTCAGAGGCACAGGCCTGACACCCAGCCGGAGCACCAAGACCCTGTCAGCCACACAGCCAGGTACGTGGGGAGTTTCTTGCCTTTTGGGAAGTCTGAGTTCTTCTGCCAGCATTCAGTAGGTGTTCTGTAGGAGTTGTTCCACATGTACATGTATTTCTGATGTATTTGTCTGGAGGAAGGTGATCTACACATCTTACTCCTCCACCATCTTGAAGGTCTCTTGAAGCCTTTATTTTTGAGCGCGGACAGGGTTTAGGAAAGAGGACGCAAGTGATTTGGCTATTTCAGGTATGGGAATCTCATTTAATGATTTTGTGGCTGACTGCTCCACTTTAAAAATTCAAATAAGGTATACACGTCAAAATCTGTACCTGTGTGTAGCAGCGTTTCTCAACCTGCCTATACGTTAGAATCACCTTGGGGGCTTTTGAAAGCCCTGTTATCCCAGCGCCCAACTGCACCACATGCCAATTAAATCCTTGGGGTGGAGCCAATGCTGTCGATGAAGATTTTCACTAAGGTACATTTGATCAGTAAAAGTGAATTGTGTCCGTAGAATTACCATCAGTTGACACACGTAACACATCACCAACTCGTGGCATGCATTGGTAAAGTAGTGTGTCTGTTGGTCTGCAAGGCCCAGGCTCTAATCCTGATTCTTCTACTCAGGAGCTGTATGCCTGAAAGTTTTAAAAAGAAAAGTGGATATCAGTATTCCATTGCTGTCTCTTATGGTGGTGTGATCTTAAATTGAAGTAATAAATGTAAAAAGACTCTGAGGAAGTAAAATATTGTATGCAGTTGTAAAGTGTTCTTTTTGTATATAATAAGATAGATCCTGTCTATACAATATGAGTAAATTGCCCTTTTCACAAGAAGACATTTTTTGGCCATTATGTTAAAAAAAAGGGAAGAAAGAAAAGTGAAGCTGTCTATGTACCCCCAATTAAGTTCTGAACTGAATTAAACAACTCATTTAACTTTGGCGGAAATAAGGTTTCAGCTGAAAATTTGGTGGTGTCTTTCTCCAAACAGCTTTATTAAGTACCTTGGTTTTCCACGTGACAAGCCATGAGTAGCAGCCTAAAAATCAGCAGGTCCCACAGTTTTCATGTACTTAATGGCTGGCAAGAGTTAAGTCCTCTCCATCAATTACCTAGTTGCCCAGACCTCTCCAGGGATGGCTGAGCCTTCTAGATACCATCAAAATATTTGCTCATAGCATTAGTGTTACCTCAGATACTATCAGAATGGGCATTAAAAACCAAGATCAAATGACTTTGCCTTGCTTTCAAATTACCAAAACGGAAGAAACTAATGATTTGAAAAATGTAGTCACTCTAGAGTGAAAGCACTATTTTGAAACGTTACCCGGCAGCATAAGAAGCAAAGCACACGTGATAGAGTTTATACTCAGGCTCGCAGATGAGAACCCATCCCTTCAAAGAGGAGAGGCTGTGCACGGGGAGAACCCAGGCCCATCAAACAAAGCTGCAGCTGCCTCTGGCTAAGCTTACCAGCTTCTTCCGAGTCAATGGGTGTGAAAATATCAATTCAGTAGGAAGAATCGGAGAGCAGGACACAGGACGGAGGAAACATCCTGAGAAGTCCCCTGGAAGGTTATCCATGGAAAATAACCTCTAACTCGTCACATCTAATGGATTATGGTGTGGTATAGAAAAGGGATTGTTTGAAAGCTCAAAGGCAGGGATCGCATGAATGAAAAAGGGAAATATGTTTGCTCCCCAAACTGCTTCCAGCTTACTGACTTTCTATGCATGCTTTTCAGGGGACAATTAGATATTCAGAAGTCCCCTTCCTAGGCCAGCTCAACTGCGTAGTGGTGCAGAGGGCGCTCTGTTAGCTGAGCTGGCCTAGGGAATGAAAGGTGGTCTGTAACTCTCACCATGAATAAACATGAAGCTCTTCATTTGCATGAGGCAGGTGACTGTAAAATATCTTGGAGCAAGTTGTGAAAGGAGGCTTTGTGCCTCTGTGCCCAGGGGAAGCTGGGGAGGACTCGGCGTTGTTTATCTTCATTAGAATTCCATCTAGTGCTGCTGTTATTGATCTGAACCCGGGCCTGGTGTGGTTAATAAAGTAGGTGTATGTTTTAATTGAAACATGAATATTTAAGTAGAGGAGAAGTCTTTTAAAGGGCCCTCATGTCGTATGAGGTTATCCATTTTTCAGCTGTCTAGGCCATTTACAAGTATTTATTCAAAAAGCTTCTCATGTTTCACAAAGACCTTTAGGTTTGGAATGCAGGAAATGGAATCTCCTCTAGAAGCAAATGTGTTAACATGAATTGATTTATTTTTTTCCTTTGATGGTTCCCGTGGGAGAGGTAGCGAATGGTTTGTGTGTGTGTGTGTGTGTGTGTGTGTGTATGTGTGTGTGTGTATGTACGTTTGAGTGTGTTTAAGGTATCCACTGAAGGTAGTGTTACCCTTCTTCATGTAACTTGCCAGTTTCTGTTGGGCATAAATCACGGCACGTCGTCATCAATATCGATTATGCAGTCTAGAGACAGTGGAAAGACCAAGAAAGAGACAGACTTCACTAATCTATTGTTTTCAAGAGTTATCTTTTTAAACAGACCCCAGTGTCTACACTTTCTAAGAAGAAATGTATTAATTATAAGTAACAGTCCCAGCCAAGACAGGGAGGCTGCTGTGGTGTGAAGCAGTATTTCTCCAACTCTTTTGCGTTAAGGAGGTTTTGTAGACATCTTTCCACTAATCACCCTCCTCCTGAAATTTTAATTATGCAGATATGTCGTTATCTGTTTATATAATGTATGTACATCTGCACTTTATACGTTAGAAGACTAAGAATTTTGCTCCTCCAAGAACCAGTTTTCACCCCTGGGGGCACTGTCCCATGCCCCATTGAGAATGCAAGGTGGAGAGGAAAGAACCCAGGCTGAGAGAAGCAGGAGAGTCTGCTGGCAGTCCCAGCATGGTCCCTCGCCAGCAGTGTGACCTTGAGCATGTCCTTTAGCTGTCAAGTCCCTTCCCATCTGTAAGCTGAATAGCAATAATAACAATAATGATAATAATAGCAATGGTATTTCCCTGAATCACAGTGAGAACTAGGCCCTCAAAGGTGGGCTTTTAAATTGCCACATACAAATGGGAGGTGCTGATCTCAACAGACAAATAGTAATTTGCACTTGATTGTGCAGTATAATTGAGCTGCTTTGATTTCCCAAGGTAGTTAGTTCAAATATCTATAAATATAGATTTCCCCATACCTCTGTAAGGGGAGCCATTGAACTTTAGCTGCAAAAGGGGATTTTGACCACAGTGGGGACAAATTCCTATGTGAGGAGGAAGTTCTCTTGTGCAGGTTTGTAGTGGTGAGGGACGCTCTCCCCAGCCTGCCCAAAGATGTACTGCAGGTGATACGGGAGCTTAGCTGAATCTCAGAGGCGGGGCACGCTGATCGTTCAAGAGCCCAGGTCCCCCACTGCCGGCTGGATAACCTTGTGCAAGGAACTCAGCCCTGTCAGCTTCAGATTCCTCATCTGTGAGGTGGGGCAGGAACATTACTGTGGCTAGGCGGGCTGTGAGCCCTGGACCGTCTGGCCTGGAGCAAGCACCAGGTGACACAGGACTCTAAATCCCTCTGAAAAAGAAAAGGATACTCATGACAAAGCTGACGGCAAAACATTTTCAGGCTTTTCCCTCGGATTTAGTGATCAACTTAACAGAATGTCCATCTCAGAGTGCCATCTTAGTGGTCCCAGCTGCATAGCATCTGTGCAACTTTTATGAGAAAACAGGGATGGCCGTAAAGTGGTTCATTTCCAGGGACTGCCACTAAGAGCCTGGGTGTGCCTCCTTGTGAAGTGGTTTTAGACGGGGATCCTGAGTCATCCAGAAAGAATTAGATTTTGTTGACTCTGTTCTTGTAATTTCCATAAGAAATAAACTGTTTAAAATCTGTTTAAAAGTTGATTGGTAGATTTAGTTGGTTGAGAACACTGTTAACATGTTTTGCTTTCTCGACATTCTCTATAACTGGAGCATTTATAAAACATGATATTTACCGAGATTGAGTCTTATGAATAATTTTGGGACAAGCTTGACAATAGTAAATATACATCTTGGGGGTTCCTTTGTGTGCAGGGTCTGGCTTAGGGCTCTTCTTATTACCAAAGTCTTCCTAGAGTCAATGCATCTTTCTCTGAATGTGTAACATGTGCGAAACTTCTCAATTATGAGAAGCAAAGAATCGATAGGTTCTTCTGCTGGACAGCGGTAAGACACATCAGTTCCTTTCTTTTAATATACATATATTTTATTGAATTATAATTGACATACAATGTCATGTTAGTTTCAGGTATACAACATAGTGATTCGATATTTTTATACATTCTGAAATGACCACCGCGACAAGTCTAGTTACCATCTGTCACCATACACAGTTATAACAATGTTATTGACAATATTTTCTATGCTGTACATTACACCCCCATGTACTTCAGTCCCTTGGTTCAACTGCAGGCCATCCCTGAACATGAAAATAATGACAACTCTTTAAGTTAACTGCTCTCTATAACTCTATTCAATGACTTTTGAAATTTTTTTCCCTTTCATTAACTATACTTTGGGGCACTGTATGCACTGTTAACTGGTTCCTATGACCTGAATTCCATATTCCATGGTGGATTATGTGAGGGATTTGATAGTGACACAGAAACCATTTTATTAGCATATGTCCAATTAGAAGGAAATTACCTACATTTTAAGTTAGGCATAATGAGATTTAGGCATTTTAAATTAAAGGGCAGATGGGAAACAGAGTTGGAAAGCTAAGAAGAGTACCATTAGATGGGAATCTCTCAAAAACTTCCAAGTCCTTTTTGATTTAAAAGAAAATATTTATCTTGTAATTGCAAAGTGTAAATTATGTTAAAAGGGAGTCGAGAACACACTCCTACAGAGGGATGTGTTTCCAAAGGTAGAAAAGAAGTACATAAGGTAGTGTAAGACCCAGCTCAACTCCTCCAAATTTTCAGGTCCCCCTCTTGCCAACTGAGGGTACCAAATGTTGAGGTGAGGTGGGGGATGGAGGGCAAAGAGGGGCCCTAGATAAACTGAGGACTCAGAATGAGATGGTAGCGTCAGAAGCCATTTGCTAGGACTCCAATAGAAGAGGTGGGATAAGTAAGAGGATCCCAAGTGAAATTTCCAAATATCCCTTGCAAAAATACCAGATCTTGGGGGTCGGGAGTTAAAATATATACTTAATTATTTAAACGTAGAAATTAAACTTCTCATTTACACTAATTGTATGCCTGTGCAGGTTTTTCAAAATCATGCTTTTAATCTGAACAGTGGTAAATGATGGGTCAAGAGTATCCACCTTCATTTTCCCAAACAGGAGCTAAAGCACTCACCTGCATGGTTCAACACCAGATGCTGGTCTGCCCACGCCATCTCCAGGCGTAGATATAAGCCACTGAGTCTAACAGGTCAAAAGCAGGAGCGAAGGTTGAGAGACAAAAAGAGGGTACCAAAGTAACACTCGATTTTACAGCAGTTTCCACAGCTGATTGTTATAGAGAGAAAAATCAACATGGAAACTTGAATTTGAGAGATGAGAATGCCAAACTGCTAGTTTCTTCTTTTCCTGTCCTTCCTCTCTCCATTCTTGCATTGTTGCTGTGTATTTTCCATGCAGTTCTATAAAATTAAAAATAATAGTGAGGGGCTTCCCTGGTGGCGCAGTGGTTGAGAGTCCGCCTGCCAATGCAGGGGATACGGGTTCATGCCCCGGTCCGGGAGGGTCCGGGAGGATCCCACATGCCGCGGAGCGGCTGGGCCCGTGAGCCATGGCCGCCGAGCCTGCGTGTCCGGAGCCTGTGCTCCGCAACGGGAGAGGCCACAACAGTGAGAGGCCCGCGTACCGCAAAAAAAAAAAATAGTGAGTGCTCAGTGTAGCTATGTGGGAGGAAGTCATTTAGGCAGGTAGTCAGTTCAGATATTATTCCCACACCTGACCAACACCTTCCCTAGGAAAGTTCTGAAGCCCACAGCTATCTCTTTTGGCGACAACTCATTCAGATCCCCTTCAGGTGCTCCCTTTGCTCTGTCCTTGTGAATACCCGTACCTAGAATTTACCACAGTGAACTTCAATTGTCTGTCAGGTTTCTAGTGAGCAGAGCCTTGCTTTTTCTGTATTCTCGGAATCTACTTAGTATCTGGGATATAGAAGGTATTCAGTGTTACTGTCCCACAGCCATCATATACACAGCATGGCCACATCAGTGGTCCACTTTTGGTTAATAGTGTTACTATCCAACCTAAACTTTAAATGCCGTCCATCCTTTCAACAAACATTATTGTGTTTTCACAACACGGTGGGCACTGCCCCAAGCACCAGGAATACAGAGGTAAACTAGACAGATGGTTCCTGCACTTATGGGGCTGGCAGTCTGGTGAGTTTCTATTTGGAAGTTTATGGACTAGACCCTCTTTGTGAAACTAGTCAGTGACCAAAGTCACTACAATCACTGTTAGGTTCTCTGCCTTCTCATCATTGCCTTGATTCAGATATTCCTCTTCTCTCCAAATCTGGTAGACTCAATGGCTGGTTGCAGTTCTTCACTGCTCCATGGGAGTGGTATATCTCCACATCCTTGCCATGACATCATGGTGAGTGAAGTGTATTTCTCCTGCCCTTCAACTTTTGACTTGGTCAAGTGATTTGTTTGGGCCAGTGAGATATTCATGGATGTGAAGTGAGCAGAGGCCTGACTATGGCCCGTGTGGTTGGGTTGGGTTCTTGCATTCTACCTTCATCATGAGATGAAGTATATAACCTGAGCAGCCACTACCCCTTCATTGTAGGTCCCAGAATGAGGCATATGGATTATAGTTTCCTTACCTAGCCCATAGAATTACAGCTTAAAACAGCTACCTTAGCTGACCTATAGACCTGTGAGTGTAAGAAGAGCTTCTTAGCTGTTGGGATTATTTGTTACACAGCACTGGTAATAGCTGACTAAGAAACCAACTATTGCAGTAACTTATCTCCCAGCTTCAAAACCTTCCCACTTTCTAAATGTCCTCAACACAGATCTGACCATATCATACTTGATTTAATCCACATCGGTGGCTGTCCATTGCCTGCCTTATAAAGTTTCATAACCTTAGCAAGATGTTCAGATTTCTCTTCAATTGGCCTAACATACTTTTCCTGCTTCATCCCCATATCTTCACCCTGCACCTGTCCTAAGCTCTGCATATCCTGAACTTCCCATCATTCCTTGCATATGCCATCATGCTTTCCTAGCTGAGGTGTTTGCTCATCCTCCTTCCCTCTGCCAGAAATGTCTTCCTCCATCTGCCTGTTGAAATTCTACTTTAGGATTTTGCACAAGTGCCACCCCAGTAAGATGGTTACCATCTCCCTTTCATTCAGAATGAAATTCTGCCCCTCTGCCTTCACAGCATGGAATTCAAAATTTCTTTTGGAAAATATCTTTGAACTATAGACTAGTAGTTTATTTACAAAGCTATCTTTCTAAATTAAGTAAACATGTCATCGGAAGCAAGAACTATAGCTTTAAATCTTAATATGGTCACTGTTGTTCTATTCCTAGAGACTATAGGTACTAAGTATTCTGCAGTTCTGCTGAATAAAGGATTTTCTTGCCCCAAATTCCAACAGACCTTATTGAGAAACACTTCTAGACCGTTTTTTCTGAATCTCTTTTTCAGATGTCAAAACTTTGAGGGAGTTACAAATGGATTTGGCCATTCATTTCTTAAGAAAAATGAAAATTATTTTCCCACATCTGTAGCTTTATATAAGATGGATGGAAAGCCTCAAACACATTGAACAGTTGCAAAACAAACTGAATTTCTTTTTTCCAAGGAGAGTGGTTGGACCCCCTAGTTAAAAAGAAATCCCTCTATTTTATTTTTTAACCTTCACTCATTTCTTATATCCCTCTTAGATCTGCTTAATTCACATGCCCTGGCCATTTGGGGAGTACTCTGTTTCTCCCTAGTGCTGTTTCCGGGCCACTGGGGAAAATAGTGCCGATAATGGCATGTATCCTTTCACAAGATGGCCACCGAGAGACTTTCCAGTGCAGAGGACAGATGTGCCTGCCAGCAGTCCATCCCATTTAGGTGACTCCTCTCTCCCTGAGCACACCCAAGAAACTTGTGCCTGTATAGCATGTCAGATAGTAAACGTGAGCGCACCATGCAGTTCACAAAAATTATCTTTTGTATTTTACCTTTACCTCCCAAATTTCTCTTAAATTAGAAAAAACAAAGTTGCATTCCTCAAGAGTCTCTTAAGAGCAGGAAGATTTGATTCGTGCCGCAGTGATTGTGTGTTTTAAGTGCTGGAGGAAGTCAAGTGCCTGGAACTCTTCTGGTCCCGATTTCCTTATTTCTCTTTCACATATCCGTTTGCGTGGCTTGGCTTGATTCGAGGTGTATGGCATATGGCTTTTTGCCGCTTGAGCTGCCACAGAAGTAAATGTCACTGGCATATAATGCCAGATTTCCATTTTTTGAATCACAGAGCATGGGATTCTGTCTGAAAGCTCCCAGGCCGCTGTGTGTTCTTAAAGCAGAAGCAGAAAAGGATAAGAACCACATCTCAGAGATGCTCTTCCTATTAAAATGTGTCTATTGCAATAAGAAGTCTATGTAAAATGGAGATGCTGTTGCCCTCAAGTGTGTTAGAAAAAGCTGCTTGGCTTGTTTTATTGGGCACTGGGCAACCCTGGATATCTGTTCCAAGCCTCAACTAGGCAGATATCAGTCAGGACTGTAGAGTTGGTTTTGAATTTTTTCAGACCGAGGAAATTCAGTGGTGCACGTATCAGAAAACATACGACTGTGAATAAAAGATATTGATGGTTTTTTGATGCAGTTTACCAAAATTTTGTATTCATTACACTTTCAAGTTATAGAGCTCTTTAGGACAGACGTGGCTGAGGAAAGAGCCCAGAAGCTGCCACAGGCCTAGCCTCAGCCTTGGCTTCCCACTTCACCCTCCTCACTGCCCTCACCACCTCACTCCCAATCCCCTCCCGTGGCCGAGGAATCAAGAGGAGGGGTTGGAAATTCACAAAGAAGCAAGAAGTTCAGTCAATAAGTTCAATAAGTCAAGAGCATCAAGAGCATGCAAGAGCATCAAGAGTTCATAAGTCAAGATCCTGAACCCAGAGTGGGATTCAAACCCTAGTGCTGAGTGCTCTTTGGCAGATTAATTACCTTGCTCTGTTTCTCAGTCTCTTCATCTGTGAAATAATATAGTTGGAACTTAATATAGTTGTCCTTAAGGATTAACTGAGCCAATATGAACCTGATCATATGAAATGGCAATATTTGACCATTTCTGAATTGCAAAATTGAAAATTCTTTATGGTTTATCCTAATAAAGCACTTGGGCCATTCCCATGAGGATCACACAGTGCTCCAGATGAGGCATAGGAGGCGTTAGTTCTGGCTTTAGTTTAGTTAGTTCTGGCTTTAGTTAGTTCTGGCTTTAGTTTAGTACATGACCCTGGGCGGTTCTCCTACACCTGCACTCAACACCTCTTTCCTTTGTAGACAGAGGTGGCACCTGAGACGATTCCTCCCTCTGTGCTTTGAATTCTCTCGCTTGTCATATCTGCTCCAGGACTCTACTCACTAGTCTCCTTTCTAATCCTCACATCATCAACCTCGTCCTCTTGGGTGCTGTCTTCTCACCAGCATAAAAATGTACTCAAATCTCTTGCATTTTAAAAAAACAAATAAATAACTCCTTCTCAATCCTCTCTCCACCTCAAGCCAGGTTTCCTCAAATAGTTGCCTCTATGTACCATGGCTTTTTTTTCCTTGCCATTAACTTATTAATCCACTGCAACCTGTCTTCTGACCTCACTAAAAATATAACTCAGTAGAAGGAGAGAAATAGGACTCTAAAAAGCACTAAATTATACTGTCAATACTTGAAAACCTCTTTAGCCACAAAAGCCACCAGTTTTGACAAAGTCAAGAATGACCTCTGATGGACATTTTAAAATCTCTGTCTTATTTGCCTTCTTTGGAGCACTTTACCCTGTTAGCCACTCTCTTCTTAAAAACTATCTTACTGTGGCTTTGGAAATGAACACATACACAAGATACATACATGATACGCTATACATATTAAAGGAAGAAATAAAATAATTATCGTTGTTCCAGTTACTAGAGATATTTTTAGACAAAAAATTTTTAAAGGTAACTAAAAATATGACAGCTCAAGAAGAGAAATACGACTCTAAAATGCACTAATCCACATTTTGAATACTCGAAAACCTCTTTAAAGGCATAATTTCTAAGAGGCAAGTGGAGATTGAGAGGAATCATTGAGTTGTTCTCATTTAAGACTGGAAAGAAGTTACATTGTTACGAATCTGTGTTCTGATGAAAAAGACATCAAAAAATTTATAAAAATAAATCTTTTATCCTTTACTCCTTTAGACTTATTGGCACCCTCCCTTCTCCCTCTTCATTTTCTTCTCTTCACCTAATAATCTCTCCAGTCCTGTTTTTTTCACCCCTGTTCCTCTTTCAAGTTCTTTACACTCTCTTTTGTTCCCTGCACGGCCAAATTTTCCAAGAGAGATTGCAATCTCCTTGCGCACCTCCTCCACTCGCTGTGGTCTGACATTCACCCAAGTCCACCTACTGAGACTGCTATATCTAGGTCAGCAGTCACCGCCTGAGTTTCAATCTGACAGCCTGTTCCCTATGTTCATCCTGTTCCATGGCCCTAAAACCCTGGCTCATGTCCCCAACTGTGCTTCCTGGGATCCTCTCCATTCCTTGACTCCCAAAACACTAAGACCACCTCTCAGTGACCCCATAAGCATAGGCATTCCCCCAGGCCTTCTTCTGGTTTCTCTCCTATCACTTCCTCCTCCCTACCCACAGCCTCTCATCTTCAATCATCCATCGACTCCACGAGTGGCACCTTGTCTCTTAGACTTGGAACCTTGGAATGATCCCTGGCTCTCCTGACGGGTCCCCAGATCCTGTGGACCCAGCAGCGTATGATAAAGGGTCATCTGGCTTTAACTGCTCTTACCCTGCCTCCTGCCACCATTACCTCTGGTGGAGACTGTGTTTGTCTTTTAATGTTCTCCCTGAATCTGGACTCAGCCCACCTATAAGTTCTCTTTCCCCTAGCTGCCAGAAACACCTTTCTAGAACACAAGTCTTCTAACAACACATCCATACTCAAAAACCTTCGGCTTCCCCTTCTTACAGCAAGATAGCAAAAGCTCCACTATTCTGTTGTGAACCACTTTTCTAAATGAAATGCTGATTGCACCCTGCAAAACATCCCCTACTAACCTGTAATTAATCATATTGATGGCTCCCCAAGCATGCCTTGCACATCCAAGTCTCTATCTTTACCTATGTTCCCTCAACAAGGAAGACCCTTCACTTTTTCTGTTGAAATTCTGCCCATCCTTTCAAGGCCCAGCCCATGGGTTCTGCAGAGCCCTTCCAAGGAGGCATAATTAATTTTTTTCTTTTAGATGCACTTTCTTTTTCCCTTTCTTGTATCACTTAACATGCTTGGCCATACCTTGAGTTTGAGAACTTCTTTTAGCCAGTTAGCTTGCTTCAAACAGGTCCCTTACCAACCCTTATCCCACCTCATGGCTACTTTGAGGCAACACTGTGGAATCCTGGAAGGACCCATTGAAAACCATGGTCTTGGATTCTAGTTAGTTACCTGCACTCTCTCCTTCTTGACTCTGCTCCTGAGAATAAGGACAGATTCTGCCTCGTCCTTCTATCCCAAGGTGCCTACCAAAAATTATACAGTTGCTCAACAGACATTCCATGGATTGAATCTTTATCCTTCCACTAATGGAAAAAAAGAAAAAAGCTGATAATGTTTATTTTTTTAATAAGATAATCATGTTTTAAAATGAAAAAAAGTACATCCCAGAACAAACTTTGCAAACTGTAGAACAAATTCATTCTTAAGTGAAAAGTATTATTGTGTGGCTACAATGAGACAGGAGAAGGAGTGATAGATGCTTCAGTGACAATTTCTTTCTGGACCGGGAAAAAAATTAAGGCACTTCCAGGAGAGAAAGAAAAGAAATACTGTGTGTTTGTGTGTGCCTTAAAAACACCTTTAGATTTTGTTTTGGTGGTATTTAGTGCCTGACAAAAGCCAATTGATTTTTTGTGCTGGCGTGCACTCCTGCACAGAGACCAGGGCCTGAGATGCTACAAACACATTCACAACCCAAACCAGGCTGTGGCTGAGCCTGGGAGACCTAGCCTCCAGTTGTTTGTGAGGTTGACTACCTCCCATCCTTCCCTCGCTTTTTTATATCGGGTGGAAGACCTGGAGCTCCCTCTGCAAAAAAGAAAGGAGGAATTGGCATCCTCAGTGACATTAAAGGGTCCCTTGCTACCATTTTGTTGGCAGAAACCTTGACATTTCAGAGAATTTTAAAAAACAAATTGGGACAAATTTCCTGTTGGGAAATTCACCAACAATTGATGACCCTCACTTATAAAGCCATGCAATACAATCCAGCTATTTAGAATCATCGACATTCCAGTGAGAAAATGAAAGGTCTGTGTATAGATGTTCATGTCATTGTTATTTACAGAAGGAAGAAAATGAAAATTAAACCAACAATTTAACAATGAGAAGATGATAAATTAATTTATGGCCACATTTATTTATATGTCGGATTTTTCAGTCATTTAAAATGACATTTGTGAATAGTATTTAAATATAAGAAAACATTTTGTAATATTATATCAAATGTAGTGAGGGAGCAGGATGCAACATTATATCTCAACCAAGTAAAACTATGAACAAAAAAGCTTTTAACATTAAATTTGAATGATTTTAACAATGGTTTCTTCTTCACGGTGTGATTAATTGTAATTTTTTCTCTTTTATTAAGTTTTAATGTTAAGCATGTTCTCTACTGAGCATGTATGTTCTTACAGTCATATTTTAAAAGACAAGTTTAAAGTATGGGAGTACAGAACTGTCACTAAGCTCCAGTTGTAGTCTGTTAAGTGGTATAGGTCTAGAGGGAATTCTTTGACCTCTACACCCCACATTATACACTCAGGCTAAGTTTGTTTAGTCTTCCTTAAAATAAAGCATGGGGTTGAGCCAGCTGAGCCAGCTGTGCCAGCTGAGCCAGCGCCCTGCATCTTCAACCTGAAGTTGATTGGTACTAAGATCAAAACCCTCTGAGGCTCCATTTGAGGAAGACTCATTAACTGGAAAAAAGTTCTGAGCAGATGTTACATCCTTGAAAAAGTGAGCCAGATCACAGACAGAGCGGGTCCCAGCACCTGGGCTGCTTATAAAATGGGTTTGCGAAAGGGAGGTTTCCAGCTGCTTTCCAGTGCACCCTCTTCCTTCTGACATTGGGGATGCAGAAGTGGGAGGAGGGAGGAATGGGAGAAAACATGAGATGAGTCACTGAGATGTTTTCAAAGATATACTCATCTCATAACTTCATCCATGATGTTGGGTAGAGTGACAGAGAAGTACTCAGAAGGATTTTATCACTTCCCTAAGTGTAAAGGTTTGCAAAAAGATTTTGTATTTTTGGCTAAGGTATCAGAGACATGTAGAGATGGTGTTCCTAGTGTTGTGTGAATAAATCTGACTCTAAGGAGTTCACAGCATTGGGCATAGCCCTGGAAAGAGGTAATTACAAAAGAATGTGGCGTGCAACAGCAAAAGCCCATACGTTGTATGAAAGTAATTCAAAGGAGGGATTATATAGGAGAAGGAGTCTACTTAGGAGGGTTTTAATGTATGAATAGAAGCTTACCAGGTGAGCAGAAGAGAACTGACTGGGAAAAGACATGAAATAGAATGAATACATCAAGAGAAAACTTAATAAATGGAGCTCTCTTGCTTTCAAGATTTTAAGGTTGTATTCTTGGGTTCCCAAGACTTGAAAGAAAAAACATGAAGAAACATGTGAAAGCATATTGTCAGTACTTCCTAAACATTAGTTGAATGAGTTGGAGGCCCAAATTCCTTACTTAAAAACTGGACTTTTTTGGTGAAAGGTATTTTTTCAGTGTATGTACAGAACAACTGAGATATCTGACACACAATAGATTGCCCCCAAATATAAACAAGAGCACTTATTCATGGTTGAACATATGTCATTTTTTGAAATATTTGCTTCACAATTCTCATGCTTGTCACTGCATTAAGAGAATTATGGGCAATACATTTTGGAAATCATGTTTCATATTTGCTGTGGGATGACTTGGAGGGAGAGCATTTTTGCATTTAAAATGGATTGATTATTGCCCTTTGGGTCCAATTTTTATTTATATTATCAAATTAACTCTTTCCTGCAATTACTGGCTTTAAAAATGCAGGCCAGTACTGATCAATAAAATAAAATTATACTTTGGTCTGAATTTAATTACTGCACAAATGAGGTTGCAGAGCTCATTCTTTGTGAGAGTTGGGAATAACCTGTTAATATCATTTGCCTAGGGGTCATGGTTCACATTAAAAAGCTTTCTTTAATTGGAAGTAGGATAGAGAACAGTTTGCAAGCAATCTGGCTCTGACAAGCTGATGATATTGAAGGACTGAGACTAAAAATAAGCCTGTCCTTGTGGCAATGCCGGTTTGCCATGAGTGTTCACACTCTGAGTTGGTTTTTCTAGAGAAGCACTGGGTTATTGCTGATATTGAAACACTGGACACATGGTTGTAACGTGACTGGCTTCTGACAAAGCCAGCTCCTTTATCAAGGGACAAAGTAAAATAACTGAGTTCAAACAGAACTCAGCCTAGAATTTCATATGGTGACCCCCTTGGTCCTGTGGGTGTCCTCACCTTGTGGTTTCATACCTGGCTCTGTACAGACCTCTTGGACCTTCTTCCAAGCCCTCAGACTCTTTTGCTTTGCCCATCCCCTTCCACATTAGATCATGACCTCCTGAAATCTGACAGACTAAATCTCTAGTGCCTTCCTCTTCCTCCCTCCTTGCCTGAATAAACCACATCTACTTATTTTCTTGATCTTCTTGGCTTCCCTCTTGCCCAGCAAACCCTCTGTCCTTCCCCTTTATCCCTGGCTTACCCTGTTCCGTTGCAGTGTAACCCCTGTTATAACAGGAGACCAGGACACATAGTTTGTCTGTGAATCTGTAAGCAGAAAGAGCAGAGAAAGTGAGGGCATCAAATGTCAACCATTTGATGAAACAATAGATTTAATCTCTATCAACTGCAATGCAATTGGTCCTTTTATTGAGAATATCAGAAACTAAATTTTTTCTCAAAAGGTAGAATTATTTGCATGTGAAATTCTATGTTTTTCAGAATTGAGAAAGGTTTACTTATGCATTAGATCTGAAAATCAAGAATGTGATGACAGCCCAGAATCATCCCTTTTCCTAGTGGTGAAGACGCTGTTTCCCATTTTGCATCGTCTAAAGAATAATCTACCATTGGCCCAGTAGCTTTTTGCCACCATATTGCCAGTGGACATGCTTGGCAAGGCTGAGCTGAGGATTTTGGCATTTTCATTTTTCCTTTTGGCATGAGTTTTCATCACCCTGCAGTTCTGGAATGCGCTTCCATAGTGTACTTGAAAAATTTGAGCTGGCAAGACCATAAGCTTTCAGAATTCACCAACTATTCCTTTAAAGGCAGCCAGAATTATAAGAGATGCATCATATTAGGCCTTGCTAGCACTTCTGGCCCCCACGGTCTTCTCAGGTCAGCTCATTCCATTTGGTCAAGTCCTTCACACCCCAAGGACTTCTAGACCTTGACTCTCCAACCTTATGAGTGCAAATCATGGCCACCACCTATCAGAGGTCTGTACTCTGGAAGAGGAAAGAAGAAATGCATGGGTTGGAGACTTGTTTATAGATGGGTTTGCATTTCGTGGATCTGGTTTTATTTCAGTGTTTGTAGGTTTTGCTGATATTTTAGGCATTTTTAAGGGAAATACAAAAATAGCAAAGTTCAGGGACATAAACTTCTTCATACTAATGCCTCATAATGTGAGTTACAAAATATAACGCAGTCTTAGGATGCTAGTGCGACTATCTCGCCTGCTCTAGACTCCTTACTTATGGGAGTCCTGAGGCACGGTGCAGTATACTGCTAATGGTGCTTCACAGACAGACACCTGACTTTGAATCCTGAGTCTACCATTCACTGGATGGCGACTGTAGACATTCTACTTAAATATCACGGATCTTAATACCCTTTTTGGAAAACAGGCATTATTATGATATTGGCCAATTGTAGGTTCTGCATATGCATTTGCTATTATTTCTCTCATCCTTCCATGGATGTTGAGGCTACGTCACATAGAGCTTAGCGTCCTGGGACCTAAAGATACAGACATTATAACAGACTTTGTCAGTTCTGCTTATGATCACCTCATCATGAAGATGAGAGAAAGAGAAGCGGCTGTCTGTGTGTGGGGATTCGTCTATGGGATGTTGTCGTGATTATCTCCCCTTGGGGATAAAAAGATATGTAAAAGTTATCCAGACCATGTTTAGTTGAGGTTTTACATATGTTTTCATTTTAAAATACACCCTGTAAAAAAATCAGAGCTAACTATATACTGGCCAGCCCAACCAACTAGAGAAACATCTCTCAATATCTCTTGAATGAAATAAAGCTACAGAATGGACCAACAGTAATTACACTTCTGACCTATCAGGACAGAGCCCTTACTTCTGACCTCACACGCTTGGGGAATATGGTCTGGTCCAGTCTGTCCTGGGACTGTTTCTGTTAGATAGGGTAGAATTGAAGTCGGCGTGTGGGTGTTCTCACAGTAGGGAGAGGGGGTGCCTGAAGAAGGCTAAGATGTAGTTGGGAGTGAGCCTTGTGCATTAGGCACCCTACTTGTTCGAAGTTTACTTGTAGCTCAACTTGACCCTAATGACCTCCCTCCCTCTTAAGAATGAATCAACCAAACAAAAATGGGACTCAGTGTGGCCATGTCATGAATTAAGGAGGTCATTACCATCACATTCATTGCCAGCAATGAACACGAATCCTGATGAAACGGATGCCCAGCTTGTGGAAGTGATCTCTTTGGGACCAAGAGTTGGCAAATAGGAGGATTTGCTATTAGTGCCACCTCTTTATAACTCAGTGAGTAGAATCTTCTTCAGCTCTCTTTCAAATGCCCAATGTAAATGGTGCTCATTTTAGTTAAAACCTGTAGGTAGACTAAGGAAAATGCAGAAATCACCCCACAATAGTCACTATTTTCTGATCCCAAAATGTATTGTCCCCTAATGTAATTCTTTCTTGAGTTGTATATTTATTTTTAAAGCATTACAAAGTTATATGACTTACATCAAATTTGGTAATAATACATTTAATAAACCATGTTTATGGAAAAGAATAGAATTTAATTAGCTTGAATCTTTCCCTAAGAAAAGCCTGGATAAATGGTACCGGCAGTGCCTACCTGGAACGGAGCAGAGAGTACAGGCTGTAATGTGTAGGTGAAATGGAAAGAGATTTCTTCTGATTTTTTTCAGATGCCCCAGCATGATTACTTCTCCCTGAATTTTCCAGGTATTTGATGCTGTGATTCCCTTCTCCTGTCTGTAGACACCATATAATAAATCTGAATGTGTTCGGAAGCTTGATGACACACTACCAACAATACATTTTGAGCCTCCAGTGTGCAAGTCCATTAAATGTATGCTTCATACCAGTTCTTGAGGACTTGACAAGCAGAAATTCAAATATCAAGCTAATAAAATCCAGGTTTCCCTGTTTTTTGAGGTCCAGCAGCAGCTCTCTTTTTTTTAATTGAAGTAGAGTTGATTTACAATGTTGTGTTAACTTCTGCTGTGCAGCAAAGTGATTCAGTTATACATATGTATTCTTTTTCATATTCTTTTCCATTATGGTTTAGAACAGGATATTGAATATAGTTCCCCGTGCTATACAGTAGGACCTTGTTGTTTATCCGTTCTCTATATAACAGTTTGCATCCATCAACAGCTCTCTAAGCTTGTATATGCTCATTTCATTACATAGCCTAGAAAGGGAAGAATACCCAATAATGGCCAAGTTAACTCACCCAGTCTGTGATCTCAGTAACAAAACTACGAGACAAGTTTCCACGGGAAAAATTTTGGGAAGATTTCCCAAAGACTCTGTAGCTATTCTGTATAAAGTGACTCCTTTGGAAATGTGGATGAAGCTGCTTATTTTCCAGAACTAAAACCATGACTAGCTAGGTGAACCAAAGTTCCTGCTCGCTAGCTTTTGAATAGAGGAGGGGAGTGGATCAGACTGAAGGCCAAAAAGTATTCTCTGTCTTCCTTGCAATTTTGTCTTAAAAATGAATTTTCTAGAAAAAAATTACCCAAACATAATATATGATTGTTCACGCTAATATGTGATCTACCTGTCTTCTTGCTGGCAGGTCTGATAGCATCTCTCACTACCTGGTGAATCTGGTCTTCAGGAGCTCACGTGTTCTTTCTTCACATACCTGCTCACCAGCATAGCTACTGAGCCCAAACTGTGCTACCGTACCCACCCTCAACTCTAAAATTGGTAGTCAGTCAAAGGAACGTTACCTTGTTCTGATGTAAATGGGTCCTTTGAGGTGGCCTGGAGTAGTGAGATGCCCCCATTCTCAAAAAAAAAAATGCCCTTCTCCATTTTATACATTAAAAATTAATTTAGGGTTAGTCTTTTCTTCCTTTATTTAAACCTGTCTTAGCAGTGATTCTCAAGCTGTGGTGTATATAAGAATCCCCTGGAGAGTTTGGGAAAATGTTCCTCAGCTCCACTCCTGACATTGTGGGTTAGGAGGGATGCAATGGGATCCCGGCGATCTGCATTTTGTTGAGAAGTCCAAGTGATTCTGATCCGGGTGGTCCCTGTACATCACACTTAAAGAAACTGGAGCTAGAATCTTTTTGTTCACATCCCAGCTCTGCCGCTTTTTATCTTCGTGACCGTGGTCAAGTTACTTAACTTCCTTATGCTTCCACTTCCTCATGGTTATTATAGGGATAATAATAATACCTCATAGGGCTGTTGTGAGGCTTAAATTGGTTAAGCCAGATCACGTGCTACCTGGACTATTAACTGCTTCATAGATGTTTAGCTACATCAGTCCAACATGTTATGGGTGCCTTGAAACTGACCGTTTCAATCAGGTTGATATGCTGTTAACTTGTTGCTGAGAGTATCTGGGGAATATATTGAGTTATGTAAGTGTGTTTGGGGCGTGAGGGCAGGGAGTCATTTAGTGAAGTACTTCAGTGGCTTGTCATTGCTTACAGGATAAAAACCAAACTCCTGAACATGATTTCTGGGGCCCTGCAGGTCTGGCCTCTGCTTGCTGTCAAAGCTTATCTCACACCATCCTTTGAATCATTCTCACTCTGATGAGCCACGCTTGGCTTCTTTCAGGTTTTCAAAGATGTCACCCTCCCTTGTAGGCAGTGCACGTCTAGGCAGGCCCTTTGCGTGTATTATTCCTTATGTCTGAGACACTGTTCCCCTCACTTTCAATTCATTAACTTTTACTCTTCTTTGGATCTTAGCTCAAATATCACTTCCTCCAAGATATTCTTCTTTACCTCACTAAGTTCAGTCTCTTTTATTATTTGTGCTCATAGCACATAGCTCTCCTTCATCCCCCATACGAAAGTTACATTTTAATACTTTTTGTGTCCTCTGCTAGGGTCATTGTGCTGTAAGGCAAAAAGCATGCCAGTTTGTCACTAGCACAGTTTTTGATTTTTGTTTTTTTTTGGGCACATAAACACTCACTAAATATTTGTTAAACAAATGATTAAATTTTGATTAAATTTCCAACCAGGGAAGACCTGGTTGGAATGATGTTTCTGCATAAAAGCAGTGGCAATTTGGACAGTCTCAGGAGGGTGAGAGGGCAAAGGGTAGGTGTCCCCACGGCAGAGGAAGGTAGGCAGGCGAGGTTAGAAAGTTTCCAGAAAGGTGGTAGAGGAGACCTGAGATCACGCCCCTGGAGCATGGAGGTAGTCTGGACAGAGCTGAGAAAGACTGCTGGGTCCCTGGAAGGCAGAGCTGGGGTGAGAATTCCTTCCCAAGCTCACAGTGGCACAAAGAGACAAAATGGAAAGCTAGGACTCAGATTTTGGAGAGGGCAAATACAACATCAAGACCACTGGGCCAGAACTGAGCACTTGGAGACATGGTTTGGAGCAAGAGTCAGTTAGGAATAAAGGAGATCCAGGGCTTATTAGACACTGGGTTATTAGACACTGGGCGTGTGGTAATGAAGAGCTCACCTTGCCTCCAAGGGCCAGAGACATGCAAAGAGCTGGCCTCAGCTCACTCGGAAGCCTGGTCTGTGTCTGGTTTTTTGGGGTTTTTTTGGCTGTGTTGGGTCTTCGTTGCTACACGCGGGCTTTCTCTGGTTGTGGCGAGTGGGGGCCACTTTTCGGTGCGGTGCGTGGGCTTCTCATTGCGGTGGCTTCTCTTGTTGTGGAGCATGGGCTCTAGGCGCGTGGGCTTCAGTAGTTGTGGCACACGAGCTCAGTAGTTGTGGCTTACTGGCTCTAGAGTGCAGGCTCAGTAGTTGTGGCACACGGGTTTAGTTGCTCCGCGGCATGTGGGATCCCCCCGGACCAGGGCTCAAACCCGTGTCCCCTGCATTGGCAGGCGGATTCTTAACCGCTGCACCACCAGGGAAGCCCTGGTCTGTGTCATTGATAGTTTGAGGGCACCAGACTTGCAGAGACCATTAAGAAAGAAAAGGTTCTCCTTGAGATTCATTATGATGGGACAGAGAATAATTCCTTTCTCTCAAACTTAAGCCAGAATCATAGCCTTCTTTGACACTTGCCATTTTCAGTCAGTTTCTGTAGAATTGAGGACTTCCCACAGACCCACGTGGCAGATTACCACCATCTGATCCCCGTCCTGGGTTTGACCAGGCCAAGCAGCCATTCGTTGCTCAGTGGCGGCCCCTGTTGTTAAAGAGAAATGTAGCAGCATATCCAAAGTGTGACATAACTCTGGTCATGCAACCAGAAGAATTTGGAGCAAGCAGGGGAGGAGTCAGAGGGGATGTAAACGGACTGAGGAAATCCCCAGGGGGATTCTCCAGCGTTCAGGGTGCTTTGGTGAGGTGCTAATACAGAGAAGAAGCTGAGCCTAAAGGCTTTGTGCAAGCTTTCTTCCGCAAGCACCCGGTTTCGTCGCTTTATTCCAAAGGTCTGCTAGGAATCGCCGCAGTGCCCTCCGAGAAATGCCATTGCAAACTTCTATTTGAGGGCTTTTAGGACTGTTAGATGACAAATATTTTAAAAGCTACTGCACTAATTCTTTAGGTGACTTACAGTAAATTTTAATTAGAGGTGGAGGCACGGGAGGAGCTGTGTGTGTTTGTTTACGTCCTGAGTAGGAATCAGAGAATGGATCCTCCCGTGGGAACCCTGCTGGGATTCACTCTTGCATGAAGGCATTTATGGGTATGTGAGCACCCCTGGCATGCGTGTGCTATGTGTACAGAGTGAGGCTGTTACATGACATTTCTGGACAAAAACTGTATGTGAAGAAGAGGAGGGAGAAAGCAAACTCACAATCAAATAAAAGTAGGGAGGAGAGATGAGATTGCAGTTGATTATGGGTCTGGCAGCAGATGTTCTACATGAATCCAACTCGCTGCAGCCAGTCTGTTTCCATGGCAACAGAATCAGTAATTATTGAGCCCGGAGCTCCCCCCTCCTTTCTCCCAACAAGGTGGAGGCTGATGAATATGAACCATCTCCAGCCCACCACCAGCTCTTTCTTCTTCTTCTTCCTCCTCTTTTTCTTTTGTTTTTAGTTCCTTATAAGGGGAGAGTATTGAGTAGTACCAAGAAAAGGAGCTGTCTCTTTATTGATGAAAGAGCATAGGGCACTAAAATTAAATGAAGTTATTGTTTTCTCTTGTGATACTATAAGAGAAAAGCTCTTCCTAGAAAAGCCAATGATCTCCGAAGATGCTAAATAAATGAGCAGGAGTTTCCCTGAAATGGAGGCTCCCTTTGATTGGCTGATCTTTCTGCGATTCCTGCCAATCAGAGCACCCCTGGGCTCCAGCTCCATAAACATAAGCAAAGCTACATGCTTATTCTTCTGGACTTGAAGTGTATACCATTCAAAGGTGTGCGGCGGGTCTCCATTCACATGGCTCAACTGGAAACCTGTTTCGTGAATAAGCTTACTCAGGAACCATCTGATATTCCAGCACATTGTTCTTCTGGGGGTCGACTTTAAGTCATTTGGTGGCAACAGCAGCTTAGAAGCAGTATTTGTAGTTGGGAAAGATGGACTTACGGGAGCTCGGTGAGTAAACCTCAGTCGTACACATCTGTCTGCTGGTATTAGCAGCCTGAGCTAAAATGTAGCTTTGTCCTATTGTCTGCCGAGAAAACTGTGAATTGGAGCAAGCACATGGAAGAACAAGCATTCTGGGGTTCCCGTGATGTGTGAGCGTCTGTCTTCCAAAGGCTGCATGCACTGCTTGGTTATGACCGGATTTGTAGTTGACTGTGTATTATACTGGGACATCGGTTTGTCTAGTTAGGATCGGTGTGAAGAGTGGAGTTTTGCATTATCTCCCTGGGCACTGATCCATTTCAAAAGAAGATGCTTTTAAAACTAAATTTATAAGAGTCAACCCTGTGCATTGCTGGGAAGAGGGAGAAAGGTGCAGGAACGGAGCTGAGCTGTGAGCTGCTTGACTGTGTTGCTGGTGTTTGCATTGTGAAGGGAGATGTTATTACAATGGTCTGTCAAACACTTCTTCAGACCCTCAGCCACAGAAAGAAGCATCTCTTCTGGGTGTGCTGCCGTGCTCTGCTCAGGAACGGTGCAACTGAGCTAGGTCGTGTCCCTTTCTTCTTTTGTGAAACCAGTCTCCAAATTGAAATATGTCCTCTCTCTTTTTAAAAAATTATTTGCAGAAAGAGTTAGAGTACAGTCAGAGAGATTCTAGCTGTCAAAAACCATGCTTCTAAATGACTCTGTTTTGCATCTTTTTAAACCGGAAAGGGTTTGCAAAGTTGTATTCAAGGATTGGCTCTTTGCCAGGGAAGGGATGCTCTGGGCTATTGCTCTGCTCCCTGGGGTTTAACTTTCTGACACTGGTGATGAAATTTTCAATTTTGTTGGGTAGAAGAAGGAAGAATAAGAAAGCAGTGCTATAAACAGGCAATGGGGGGGGGGCAGCGTGTGAAAGGAGAAACTCTTTTCCTTCAGGGACCCTCCTAGCTGAAAACTTAAAAATATATGTGGCAAGACAGAACTCAAGGACTACACTCAAATGTAGGATTTTAGAGGAACTATAACCCTTCCAAACGAGAAGAGGAGAGGCATTGCTTTTGGTTTGGGTGCAGAGAGTGGCGGCTGAACTTGGGGCTTCCAGCTCTGCCCAAGAACCTCTCTCTCCCCAGCGTCTCTGTCTGCTGATTTTGTGATTTCCTATGTTATGTGCCTGGGAGGCTGACAGCACACTTGATGTCTTCTATTTACAGTCCACTTGGGTTCAAATAACAGAGAGAATAGAGAAAAAAAAACATTATCATCTGGTTCATAAATATATGCACGTGAAAGAGTCATATATGGAAAATCTTACTGGCTCATCCTGTGAAACAACGTCCTATTGACAGAATAGTGTTGCGGGTCTTCACATGGCTCTACAATGGAAATTGCTGTGTCCTAAACGAGCTCTGTGATGAACGGGTAAAGAAACAAAAGAGCTAGGAATGTTTTGCCTGTGGAAGACTCGAAAGCAGGGTGAGGGTGATTGGGTGTTTAGGAGAGACCTTCTACTTCTGTGACCAGTAAAGAGATGGGGTTGGCTCTCCGGAGGAGAGAAAGAGTTTCCCAACTCTGGGTGACTGCACACAACACAGGGGAAACCTGGCCAGACTAAGTCAGTATCCTGTTTGTTAGCTGAAACGTCTCTAGAAATGTAGGCTGTCCTGTGATCCCAAGAAGCTCAAGATGGTGTGCTGGATTGAGAATTCCACTTGATGGGAGGCAATCGTGAGCATCTCTCCCTGCTGCATCTCACTCCTCAGTACACCTCAACACAGGCACAATTTGGAGGAAGTCTGTTTTCTAGTGGCTGTGCATTAAGTGACAGTCATCTTATTAGAATGACCTTCCATCCTCTTGGTCTCTTCTCTCCCCCACTAGTGTCACTTGACATGAGTGAAGTGCTGGCACCTGTTGGCAAGAATGAGAGAAGAAACAGCCTTTTATGGAAGCAGTCAAAATGTAAAAAAAAAAAAAAAAAATTAAGAGTAGTTAATTAGCCTATTTTGGGATCATGGAAGTCTAAGAATTTGAAAGCTATGAAACTTTCCCCTGGCCTTAAGAAAATACATTTATGCCTAATCACATAATACTTCAGTGACAGCCCATTTCAGGGTCAAGTAAGATCTCTGCCCTGCGTGACTAGCCAAGAATTTATTGTACTCTCAAGTTCATTATCTCCTTTTTGCAAATGGTTCCACCAAATACGGCCACAGCCCTATCTCATTTAGCTGCTGGCTTAAGCAGTGGCTTCAGTACCTGAATGAGGTCCTGGGCATTGTCACTTAAAGTCTGAGTTAAGAAGTTTTGGAAATGATTGTAGATCACGGTGGTTTTCTCACTCCTGAGCTTGGAGGGTTGGTGAAGCTGGAGTTATGGGACTTGAAATGAAAATGCTCTTTCAGGGACCAGAATTAACTGCATATGCTTGTAACTGTTCTATTTGTTCCTGGGAGAGAAGGCTTCTTCCCACTGCCTCTTCCTGGCATTTGCAAGATGTGGGACATATTAGAAAGATAAATGTAAAGACAAAGAAAAGCGAATTCCCTTAGATTTTCAAGTGACCATCAGAGTTTCCCAGTATAAGTCAAAGTGAATATAAATACATTGAATCTAATCCCTGAAATTCAGCACTGAGAGCTGGAATCATAGGATTCCTCAGTTCTCCCAGCAGTTGAAATAAAATCAATCTCAACAGGAATAGCTAACCTGCCTCGAGCATTAGCTGTGTGCCAGGCACTGTTCAATACATTTTATGTAGGTGTAATAACTCATTGAATCTTTATAACAGCCCAACAGCACTACTTGTACTCCTTATTTCCTAGATGAGGAAATGGAGTCACCAAAAATTTAAAGAACTTGTTTACGTTTATCCAGCTAGAAGCTGGCAGGTGCTTGGTGTGCTCACACAGTTGATCTACTTGTTTGCTGCATTCATGGATGGGTGGAGTCTGAGTGGGTAGGGAAGGAGGTCTCCTAGGCTATCAGTCTGACTAGTGGAGTCAAGGCACAGGGCGTTGAGCGAAACAGTCATTGCAATAATTAAAGTCAAATTAGAAAGGCACTTTGGGGTGGTTGGTTGAATTATTAATAATGCCATTTAAGAAAAAAATTTTGAACTAAGTAAAAACCTGTCACCAAAGTGTTGCATTTGTTCGCCCCCTTGTGTTCCTGTGTGACGTGCCACCTTATTCTGCAGAGTGTTTATTTGACTGGTGTGAACTGGGTCAGTTTCTATATGAGACCAGCTCCTCCTGGGCCATCTGTGAGAGGTGGAAGGTCGCCAGTTTCATGGCTGCTCTTTGCTTGCATTTGCCGGGAATGGCTTGCAGTTGCCATAGCAATGGTGAGGGTCATGACAGATCAGAACAACAGGGCAGCCAGTTAGGGGGTTTCATGTCTCGCAATGGCTGTGGGGATTACCAGGGCTACTGTGCTTTCTGAAGACCTTGTAAACAGGAGTGATGATCCCAGCTCAGAAAGAGATTCCAAATAGTAATAGTGGACATAAAAAGATGGAGCAACTGAAGACTCAGGTTAGGCCTGGAAATCGAGTGACATAGATTTCAAAATATGCACCCCAGAGTTGGGGTCATTGAGGGGACAGGGGTTATGTGGTTGGGGGTGGTAGGTCTTCAACTCCCACTTTAACCAGAGCATCTCCATTTCTGTCTGTTTTATAAACTGTCAATCCCCACTGAAGACTTACTAATGAAAAATGAAAGGGAAGGTTAGGCTACTAGAAGGAAAAATAAAAACTATTGATCTCAAAATTTCCGAATTGACATATAAAGAAATGAAAGACCAGAGCATATAAGCCAGCCCACACTGCTATATGGAAAAGGAATCAGTAGGGGTCTTAGTAACAGCTTTTAAAAACATGGGTTATTTGTTATGCATGCCTAATGTTATGTAGTTTCTATTATTACACCAATTATGCATATGTGTAGAAGACAATTTAAATAACTGTTCAATAAATAATGTCCTACAGGGACAATATGGCAGATCTCTTTCTAGACCAGCACTGTCCAGTGGGAATACAATGCAAATTATGTATGTAATTTCAATTTTTTTAGTAGTCACATTAAAAAAGTAAAACAAAAACAAAAACCCCAGGTCTATTCATTCTAATAATACATATTATTTAACCCAGTATGTCCAAAATATTATCCTTTCAGTATGCAACTATGAAATTATTAACAAAATATTTATATTCAGTTTTTCATGTTAAGTCTTTGAAATCTGATATATATTTTACACTTACAGCACAACACGATTTGGATACTGAATTTTCACAGGAAATCTATATTTAGATTTCACAAGATTTACAGTTACAAAAGTAGATTCAGGAATGGAAATTGTTCTTTAAAAGTTTTCCAGTAACTGAAGTATCCATTTTAAAACTTAAATTAGCTAAAATTAAATAAAATTTAAAACTTCAAAAACAAACAGTAAAGCAGAACAAACAAAAAAGCTTAATTGCACAGTCACGCTAACCACATGTTTCAAGGTTCCCATGGCCATGTATGGTTAGTGGCTACTCTACCAGACAGTGCAGGTCTGGACCCTAACTCTCCTCTTAAACTAGGCCAGTTACTTTCCTCACTTCCTCATCACTCCGTGGCACCTTCCTCTCTTTTATCTCCAGTAGATACCTGGCAGACTTGCCCTGGTAACAAAGAGAGAAATAGAACAGTAGTATTCACAGATGTGTTTACCTTTGCCTTTAACCATTGCATGTGTCAAACCCAGCATGTGGCTAAATCTTGGTTTCTCCATTGCACTGTTTCGCATGGGGGAATTAAAAGGTGTGCCATTTCCCATTACAGAAAGTCAACACACCATCTGTGGCATTTCTCAGTCCTCAGATATCTTGGCCTTGCCACTCTCTGTGCTTTGGAACTACCTCCTTCAACTCAGTATGTTTAGGGAACGTGGGTTTCATTTTAATAACAAGCTAAGCAAACCAGAATAAGAAGGTAAATCTGCTTCAAACAGTTAATTCTCTATGAAGACAAGTATAAATTGAGGCTAAGGGACGATTTAATTGATGTCATCTTATTCAATTCTACAAATTTTGTTTAACTAGAAATTATTGACTGAATAGTTCTTCCAATTAATTTGGTCTTAAAGTCTTTACCTTCAACATCAGATAACATCCTTATCTAAAGTTTTCTTTTTTTAGTATAAAAGCAACCATGAACACAGAATCAACCTCTGCAGTAACATGCTGCAAAGCCTCCTTAGAGGCATCCAGTCCCAGCCTCCTAAAGATGACCTGCAATTTCAGCCCAATCTGCAAGTGGAAGGATAAAGCTCACTCCAAGTTTGGTGCTCTTGAACTTTCCATTCCTAAAGAGCTGTTTTAGAAGTAGCACACAACACTGAGAAAGGAAAAATATCCATAGCGTTCAATACCATCCCTAGTATCAGGGACGCCTTCTAGTCCAACTCTATCCATTTCTAGCATGTTGGACAGAATTGCCAAGGAGAATGCCTCGTGCACTTTAGCACTCAACAAATGTCTGTTGGGTTAAATTGTGTGGATCCTTTGCAACTTCTTTCTTTTCATGGCATGACTTCATCTTTGTTTCTGAGGCAACAGTGGCAAATCAAGTAGATTAAACCATAGGCAGGGTTGAATCTTAAGAGCCAGATGACTTGCTTTGTGAATCTGCTGATATTTGGCCAAGCCAACGGCTAATACACTCAATCAATCAGGAGCAGAAAGAAGTGCTGTGGGATTTCAGTGATTGCAGAGACACTGGGAACTAGCTGTATGTTACATAAGTAAAATTATCATTACAATAATTGTCTTTGCATTATCACAGGATTTTGAAGTTCCCTAATTTTCTGGCTTATTTCAAGCAAGCTGTGATATTTCTAGAAATACAGAACTAGAAAATTATTGGCATAGATGACAGAACAGTAGTCTTGGATTGTTGTCTCTAGTTTAAGAATGAAATTTACAAGTCACTTAACCCTTTATGCTCCTCAGCATCTTCACATGGGTAAAGAGTAGTTTAGACTTGGTGACTTCCAAAGTCTTGTATATGTCAAGCTTCGAAACAATCTATCCTCCATGGCCCATGCTCCATTGATTATAGCAGTCTTTCCCACTATACCCAGATAGAGCCTTGGGATCCTTCTTAACACTGCTCTAAGCCAGCCACTGATAAGTGATCAGAATTGGCTTACAGCTGGAAATTATTTTTTCGTCCCTCTCTTAGGTCCTTTCCTCAGCTCTGTGCCTTGTGCAAGACTTTGGAAAGGAACATACAGGGAATTATCATCAGTATGCAGGGTTCCAGCGATAAGGGAATGACAGTTCTTTACTCATCCCCTTGCTCAGCTGTTCCATGGAGGTGTTGCCATCTGACAAGGAGAGCTGCAGCCTGCACTTTGGGAGCTCACTTTTCTCTTCCTTTGAGCTATAAGTGATGAGAGACCTGTCAAGGAGAGCAGTTCACTGGCATCATTCCCAGACCTGGAACATAATGAAATAAAATTTCATTCTGAGTTGGTTGGAATTCTTCTAGCTGAACGTTCGAGATAACATCTGGGGCAATTCTAACATCCAGTTGCCTAGTTGGACTGAAGCACCCATCAGCTAATGGCTTTCATGCAGTCAGGGCCTCTTGGGGCAAATCATTTCTAACTAGAGCCAGCCAGTCCATAGGTCCCAGCAGGTAAGGTAGAACCCACTCATGTCTAATGGGCCAGCAATGTGAAATCTGCATTTCAGAAGCTTTATTATTTACAAAGAGTGATATCAAAGCAGGAAATGTCTGAAAGCCACCAACACTGGTACTGCACCTAGACCTAGACTCCTCAACATTTAAGGCTTTAATCTGAGACTCAGGTTCTGGAGGTGTTATGTTAGTATTGTCCATTGACACTCGTTCTGGTACCCACAATAGTGATAGCAGGGCCATCCCCTTCCAGCTTTGGAGAGGGGTGGAGGTCAAGGGGCAAAGCCCCCATTCTAGATTCCGTGAGCCAGGTTCAAATGCCTTTGCAAATTAGACCCAACAAGATTTGCAAAGATCACCTATGGGCAATCCCTGTCCACCCTAAATTTCCCGAGCACTGTGTAGATGACTACTGAACCTCCCTGAACCCTAGTTTTCCTTATCTGTAAGAATGGATGTAAAGGTACATATCTCACAGGGCTGTTGAATGAAAATTAGAGTGATGTCTATGTGAATGATTAGTATGCCATAATGCACTATGTAATGAGAAAATAGTATGATTACGTTCCTTGGGTAGAAGCCATTTATTTTTCATATCTCATAGAATGTCTAGCTCAGCTCTTTGGCTATGGAAGATTCTCTAATTGGACAACCAGGGTGCATGCTGTCTGCTCTCAAATCATGCTCCTAAATCCTCAGAGACTACCCAACTCCTGCTAGCACTGGAGGCCACCCAGAGAGAAGAGAGCACTTCACTTAGAACCAGAAGCCTGAGATAAAAGTCCCAGCTTAGCCACTAGCAAGGTTTAGGTCTTTCCATGTTACCTCTCCAGTCTTTAGTATTTCTTTTCTTCATGGATAAAATATAGATATTATCTACACTACATTAACATATAGAAATGTCTAGAGTACAAATGAATTAACATATTCCATGTGCTTTGTGGACTGTAACATAAGGTATTACTATTATTATTTCAATCTAGTATCTCCTAACAACTCAGCCTTGTTTTTTGAGGAGGGATAATTGGGAAGATGTTTCTGGAGGCAGAGTACCAGAAGCTCCAGGATGGTGATGTATACTTTCCTGACTTTGGAAGCCAGTCAAGATCAAATGATATTATGCTTCTAGGCAGATGTCTGTGGCATTCAGGGAGGCTGTGAACTGCCATAAATAATTGGTGGCTTTTACATTTGTAAGTCAAGATGTTCTTGGTCTCTGCAGATGGCCTGTAAATCTTTCTGGATAGCCAAACCTTAGCCATATAGCACCAGCTCTGTCCTTCTTGAAAACACAATAAAAGCTTTGAAAAGCATTCATATTTGCGGTTCTTCTATATGCACGTTCTCAGCCACTTCTTGATCGCTTTCTTCCCCTCCCCTCCCCACCGCCACTGTCGCCAGCCAGGTGCTTCACACCCCCTAAATTATATATTCTGTCAAGAGAGGAGAAGAAGTGATTTCTTCCTTTGTAACAGTGGTGCTCTGTTTACTGAAATCCCATAACATCCTAGATCTTGAGGAAACCTGAGTCCTGGGGCGGCAAATAAATTTCATCTAGTGACAGCTTGGGTGCACTGGTGGTGGCTGCCCAGGGCTCCACATCTGGGCTCAGTGGTCCTGTGGGCAAGGAGAGGAGGGCAGCAGCATGCCGTTACCTTATTACAGGTAAAGAAAGGGAGGGTCAGGGAAATTCATTGACTTGCTAATATATTTCTGTTAACAAGGGCCAACAACCACATTTCCTTGCTCTCTCAGTTTATTCAACAACCAGTACTTGCTGAATGCCTACTGCGTGTAAGTTCTAGGCCTTGGTATTATCAATGAACATAGATAATCTATGAAGATCTATGAATTAACCTGCACAGAGCTTTATTTTTCAGGCAGTCTTTGGTGTTGGAACTGCCCAGAATACAGAGGCTATGATAAGAAACATTTCCAACAGACTAGTTATTTATATATTCATTAATTCATTCATGCATTCACTTATGCATTTATTTCCATGCCCAGTTCCATAAAGAATAAATATCCACTTTCAAAAATTGGGGCTTTGTAAGAGCCGTTTGAAAACAATTTGAAAGAAATTGATGAAAACAAATTGACCAATTACTGCCCTTACCTTCTGCCATGCCTCCTCCCAGCCTCCTTTTTGGCCTTGCTGGCACAGAGTTGGAAATGAACACAGAAGAAAATCTGAACTATAAGAGCAAACTCAAGAACTGTACACTATCTTAGTTTTGCAAAGCAACTTACAAGGTGAAATTTGGATGAACCAACTGTTTTTCACTTTACCAAAGGTTTCTGAACTGTTAGAATGATCAAAGGACAAAGAATGCAACTATGGTGATTGAGAACTGTGGCAATTCCATGTCACCTGGGTAGAGGTATAAATAGCAGTGGACAGGAAAATCTCTTAGCCAAAACTCTGAGCACTGTAGGTAACTATACAATAATCACACTAACTGTGTGTGGTGATCTGTCTCTCTCTCCCATCCCTGGTTGATTGGCCTTCATAAGCTCACTCCCAGTCACTTGCGTCAAGGCCAGAGCAATGTCAGAAACACTGTCTGGTGGGTATATGAATTGTGCCCTCTCTGTGCTAGGCACTTTGCATATGCATAGGTCCTTATGGTGGAATTTCCCAAACCTTTAAAAAATATTCTAGTGTAACTATTATTTCTAAATTGCCACATGCCATGGTCTATCAGGATACAAGTTTTTTACCAAAAAGTGCATCCCCATATACTCAAAGGATGAATGGAAGTAGGGAATCAGGGAACTTTTAGTGCTGATTCCCAGTATCTATCCTTTTTCCTAACATAGTTTCAGTACAGTGGTAAGAGCAATGTTAAAAGATCTTATATCTCCTTTTACACATAAGGAAACAGAGATGTAGAAGAGTTAGCTTATGACCCATCTAGTAAGTGGCAGAGTGCAGTTCAAATCCAGGTCTGTCTGACTCCCAGGCGTGTGTGTGTGTGTGTGTGTGTGTGTGTGTGTGTGTGCGCGTGCGTGTGCGTATGACTTCCAAGTGATATATATATATATATATATATATATATATATATATGTTTATGTTTCATAGAAGTATGGTAGCATGATTAAGAGCTGACGTTTTAGCATAAAATTCTATTATGATAAAATTCCATTTGAGTAGAATCAAGATAGTATGGGGGAAATGGGAAGCAGAATGGGAATTTGAGTTCTAGGACAGAGGTTGGCAAAAGTGACTCCAATCCAACCCATGGCCTATTCTTGTAAATGAAATTTGATTGGAATACAGCAATGCCTGTTTGTCTATATATTGTCTGTGACTGCTCTCATGCTACAACAGCAATGTTGATTAGGGATGACAGATACTGCTTGGAAGGCCTAAAATAATATTTGGCCTTTTATATTAAAAGTTTGCTGACCTGTATTAAAGGAGAAAAATAAGGATGTAAAATTTCCAACTATTAAGAAGAGTTTGTTCATGTATGTTTAAATGAGCAATTATGGGTATCAAATCACTCTTGTATGTATATCCAAGGATGCATTTTTAAAAGTGATGCAAGGGCTTCCCTGGTGGCGCAGTGGTTGAGAGTCAGCCTGCCGATGCAGGGGATGCAGGTTCGTGCCCTGGTCTGGGAAAATCCCACATGCCGTGGAGCGGCTGGGCCCGTGAACCATGGCCGCTGAGCCTGTGCGTCCGGAGCCTGTGCTCCGAAACGGGAGAGGCCACAACAGTAAGAGGGCCTGCATACCACACACACACAAAAAAAGTGATGCAATCATTTTATTTTTTAAATATCAATATTGTAATACACTGAAAATTATATTCTTTGCAACTATTTTAACTTTGATTAAAAAAATTTCAAAGTCAGTTTAAAAATGTGTAAGAGGGTATGTAGACTTTTAAAAATAGAGAGTTAGGAGACCACTGCCCTAGAGTACAGATCAGGGATGTGACTTTCCATAGTTCAAGGCCATCTTGTGATGAATGGGAGCTTGTTTCCTTCTCATGGGGCAAATTGAGCCCCAAGTGTGTACCTCACCCCTCAATCAAGCTGTTCTCCCACATCCTCGAGGGCTAGCTGATGGAAATGTGAGACTCTAATAGGACAGTGCCAAAGAGTGATTTCTTAAACATCTGGGCTCAGTCCTACAGATCAGAAAATCCTTCAAGCGTCCCTATATTGGCCCTTCTATCAGCCAGCAGTGCCCTTTGAGAATGTAGATGGCTGGGCTTTTCAGAATCTACCTGTAGACTTGATGGGAGCCTGTGCTGTGCTCCAGCTGCACTGACTGTGGGGTGTACCAGACAAGTGGATGTTTAAACCTGCCTAGCAACCTTGATACATGTTAGGGGTTGAATTGTGTCCTCCTCCAAAAAAGATATGCTGGTCTTAACCATCAGCACCTCAGAATGCGACCTTATGTGGAGACAGGGTCTTTACAGAGCTAATCAAGTTAAAATGAGGTCATTAGAATGGTCCCTAATCCAAGAAGACTGGTGTCCCTAAAAAAAGGGGAAATGTGGGTACAGAGGTAAGACATGCATTGAGGGAAGACAATGTGAAAAGACACAGGGAGAAGATACAAGCTGTTATCAGAATACATCTAAGGATGGAGGACTGGAACCAGGAAGACTTTATCCCTGGCCCCTAGTCTCCTTCCTTTCCCTTAGAACAGTTCAGCAGAGCATTTAAGATCAAAAACTCTGGAGCCAGTGATTTTGGGTTTTAAATCCTACCAGCCATGTGACCTGGGGCCCAAATAGCCTCACTTGTTAAATAGAAGAATAATAGTACCTGCCTTGATAGGTTATTGTAAGAATCAACTGAGTTAATAACAGGTAAAACTCTTAGTGCTTGGCACATAGTAAGTACTCAACAGTGAAGTGTTCATTACTGGGAACCAGAAGAACAGCTTTTGCCTAAGACCACCCCAGACCCATGAATCACCTAGCAAGAACTACCCGCATGTTCCTCTGGAATTCTAGAAGTTTTATTTGTGAAATTACCATATACGTGTTTGAAGGGGGTTTTTGAAAAAAATCTCTGATCATCTTTTCTTGTTTTATCCTGTCTTATTCTTGGAAAGGCTAATATTTGAGAATAGCCAGCATGCCTTATTAATCCGTTAAAGAAAAAGTATCTGCTCTGGTACCAGTTGGCAGGTAGATTTCATCAGTCACTCAAGATTATGGATTAGCTCACTGATCTTTTTACCCTTCCAGCTAATTAGCCTTTGGACAAACACAGCTAGTCACAAAAGCCAAGCACAGCTGACCAAACACATTTTAAAGTAAATTCGGTGGG
The DNA here is from genome assembly GCF_003676395.1 of Aethalodelphis obliquidens. NCBI lineage: Eukaryota > Metazoa > Chordata > Mammalia > Artiodactyla > Delphinidae > Aethalodelphis > Aethalodelphis obliquidens. Next base: position 40,433,611 of record NW_020837949.1, read on the forward strand.
TAAGTCATGCCAAGCTTACTTAGATCTCTCGATGTTATTGCTTTTCTGAGTCACTAGAATCTCGATGATGTCTTTCCCAGCTAGATTTGAAAGTGAGGTGTTTATAACCCTTCAAAGCAATAGGAAAAATGTGACTAATTAAACTAGCTATCTCCTCCCTTCTTAACACCCTCCCATTTAAAATGATTTCTTCTCTTATGTCCTCAAATAACTGGCCCAGTTTGACTTTAAACGATTTAAGCATATCCTTTGGGACTCCTGCGTAACAGATAAGAGAGACTTTCCTAGATCCCCAGATGAAATGCAATTTTTCTCAATGTATTTTAATTACTACTACCTGCCAAGCCTTTCTCATACCTCTAGAAGGCACCTTACACAGTTCATACCTCATCTTGGTGCGAAGGCTTGCTAAGTACTTGTAGATAATAATCATATCCTCTTAGATAGTGTTTGGTGAAACTCAAAATCTTTAGCCCTTTCATTCTTTGCTAAAGAAGACCTCTGCAGCTAATTCTTTTCAAGCTCCCTTCAGTTGAAATTATTCTCACACTATAAAATCATAGACAGCCTCCCCAGCAAGTCCTCAGTAGTTGCAGGGAGCTTCTCCGTGTGGTGGGACCATCCCCTTGGTAGTGACAGCTGGAATGGTGTGGCCATCCTGGTGTTCAGCTCTGTTGGCTTCTCCCTCGACGACTCATCACATGGACAGCCTTGCACTGTGCATCTGTACTCTTCTGAGTGACCACTGCTTCGTCCTGATTCCACAAGGCAGAGTTCTGGTGAAGGGATTCTAGACAGAGTGACCAGCTCTGACATTGAATAACCACATACCTAAGTCACTGGGTTTTGGTTTTTGTTCTTGCATTTGAGAAAACAGAAAATAAGAAATGGTTTAGCTCGGGCTTCCCTGGTGGCACAGTGGTTGAGAGTCCGCCTGCCGATGCAGGGGACATGGGTTCGTGCCCCGGTCCGGGAAGATCCCACATGCCGCGGAGCGTCTGGGCCCGTGAGCCATGGCCGCTGAGCCTGCGCGTCCGGAGCCTGTGCTCCGCAACGGGAGAGGCCACAACAGTGAGAGGCCTGCGTACCGCAAAAAAAAAGAAAAAGAAGAAATGGTTTAGCTCTTATTTCAGAAGAGTAGTGTGATGGTTTTGCATTGTCATCAATATTCATTGATTCAACAAAACATTTATCAAGTGAATACTAAGTGCCTAGTGCTGTGTTTGGTAAATGGGAGGAATCCAAAGAGAACACAGTCTAGACTTTGCTCTCAGGGATCTTAGTAAAGAGTGAAAAGCTTACAAGATAGTAAACATATTGAACAGTATTATCTAGTTAATAACAAAATTGAGAGCTTCAAGAGGACAGTCCTAGGCCACCATTCTGTCACTAGTATGTTTGGAAAAATGTCCCATGGTGAAGAGCACTGCACTCTACACTTGCGTGGGCTTCCCTAAACCAAGTTATTGTGTGTGATACCCAAGTGGCATCTGTCTAAATAAATTATGATAATATGAGTTAATTACACAGAATGACCTATATTTGACAGGAAAAATGACCAAGAAACATTTCTCAGTGAACAAAGAAGGTAGGAGGACAATACACAGCATATGATCCCTGGTATGTGTGTCTATGTGTGTATGTTAGGTGTATGAATATATGTGTGTGTGTGCATATATGTAAGGAAAGTCTGGAAAATGAATAAGACAATGTCAAGAATGGTTAATGCTGGAGGATGAGATTGGGGAACCCAGAAGAGGACTTTTATTTTTAATATGATGTTCTTCTTTACTCATTTTTGCTGTAAGTATACACTGACTTTTATATTTATTTTAATTTAATCATCAAAGTGAATTCTTAAAAAATATAAATCTTAATAAAATATTAGTAAAAATCAAAACATTTTACAATATTATCAATATAGGAAAGTGTGTTTACTCTTGAATTTAATTATGGGAGAAATGTAATTTTGAGTTTGTTTTGGAAATATTTAAAGCAGTGGTTCTCATTCCTTGGTGCACATTATAATCACCTATTGATTCTTTTAAAAATTGAGAGACCCAGCCCCTGGATCACCTTAACTTTATAAACCAGAATTGCAAGTGGGGCTTAATTAAGTGTGTTTAAAAACAACACACACACCCCACCACCAACAACAACAACTTACTCAGGTGATTCTGATGTGCACCAAGTTAAAGCATAGAGCTAGAGAGGAAATGAAAGGATGACAAATGCCACCCATCTTGGCCATATACATACTAAGTTAAACTTCCTGAGAAAAGATAAAAATCTTAAATTGGATTAAAAAACAATATATAACCATGTTCTACTCACAAAATAATCACCTAAATAAATGACAGACAAAAATTTTGAAGGAAAAATATAGCACACAAGTTGGAGAGAAAGAAAATTGGAACAGCAATATGGACATCAAAGAAGAAATTAAGCCTAAAATCATCAAATGGGACAAAGAATCATTTCATAGATAAAATGTTCAAACTAAAATAATAAAAAGTCCTGAATCTTTATTCACAACATATCAGTATCATCAAAAGAAAAAGGAAAAGTTAAGGAAAAAAGAATGGACAAAAATATAGCTGTTATAAAACATCATTGCATTATTACTATATTGTTTCAAATAAAATATATAGATTTTAAAATATATAGATTTTAAAAACATAATTGTCAACCAATAGGTACATATTGAATTGGCACCTTACACTGAATGTATGCCTTCTTTTCAAGTATCCATGCAACTTTTAAAAAAAATGTCACATGGCCAAATGTTCTTAATAAATTCTGAAAGTAACAGGCTTCTAAATAACTATTGAGTCAAAGAGGAAATAAAAGCTACTATTAAAAGCTATTTAGAAAGTGGTCACAGTGAGAACATGGCATGCCAAAACTTACAAGATACAGCCAAAGCTGTCCTCAAATGGTATATTTATAGCCCTAAAAATCATTATTTTTATAGAAAGAATGAAAATAAATGAACTAAGGACCTACATTAGAAAACAACAACAAAAGAGCAAAGAAGGGGCAAGAGGAAAGATATAATAAACTAGAAAATAGAGAAATAATAGAAACAGTAAGTAAATCCAAGAACTACTTCTATTAAATAACTAACAACCATTGACAATTTTATCCAAGAAAATATAGAGGAAACATGAATTTAAAAACTTATCATTGAAAATAAGGTGAAAACAGGCATTAGGTGACTAAAACATTATTAATGAATTTGATGGGTGGCAAAATGCTACTATACTGGATAATGCTCAGTTAGTGCACAGGTGACACAAAAAGCATGTATGCATGGCATATCAAGACTGAGGATGCCACGGACTCTAATGTTCACTGGGTAGTGTGTGTACTTTCCATTTCCTTGAAGGGGGAATAAATGAAAGATGGAGGGAGAAGGTTCTAGCTAGTACATGCTCTCTCTCCAAATGCTGAGGTCTTTGGTGTCCCAGTGCTTCCATCATGGGCCTTTTATCATTAATTCCTAGGAAGTCATCTGTTCCTTGCCAGATATTTAAATCTCTACTCACCCAGGAACACTGACTCCTTTTCCTTGTTTTGCCCCTTTATCCTTTCCTTTGCCCCTTTATCCTTTCCTATCCTTTATCCTATCCTTTATCCTTTCTTTCTGTAAGTCTGAGCTTTTGGAAGCAATCAGCACCCTCCCTTTACCAGAAGCACAAAATTTGGCAAACACTCCCCCTAGTGGCAATTTAACAAATCTCCTAAAATGGCTTACCCAAGAGCCAGGGCTGAAAGCCATGCCAGCCTGTGTTAACGGAGGCGGTTGTTAATGAAAACACATTGCTGGGCTCCACATCAGAAGGGTGGCTCAGAATATATATCACTCTTCTAACAAGCAGCCCAAATAATTAAAGTTTGCGTCTATTGACCTAGGTTATATATCTCTGTATGATTTAGAAAAGATGGGCAATGTGAGAAGAAATTCTTATAAACTAACTTAGTATTAATTTCCAAAAAGCGTAGGAGCCAGAGGTGTTTGTATTAATTTTCTACAATGAGCACTTGCGAGAACCCTTGCTGCTACTTTTCTTCCTTATACTACCTGCTCATATACGGGAGTATAAATTACAGACAAGCCAGTTGTACTTGGGCATTGTTGCTTCATTATTCTCCGTTCATATTTCTAAACATCCTCCACACCTTAGATTTCTCTCTCCATTTTCTAGATTGCCAGCCCATTCAGAACAGCCTGCTGATTTCATCAACATGCTGCTTATCATGTTTTCCAGATTTTTTAATGGGTCTCTTAAATAAAACTGGCCCTTATTCTAACTGGTGTTCCTACTCTGGTCCCTTTCATAAAATCATCTGTTTCATGGTCGGAGTTTCTTTTCATTATTTCTCTGTAGTCTTTGGTGATCCCTTTTCACCACTTCCTTGTTCAGAATTGTCAAATGGCACTTTAATTCGATTCATTGATGTTAATAGTAGTTGCAGGGAAGAGGAGGCTGTTCATATTAATATCAACACATTACCCAAATCGTTTATCATCTGCATGTAAAGTTTTAGAGAATAGGTTTGTCATCATTATTGATTAAGAGAGGAAAGAGCCTTCTTGCTGAGGAACCACAGACAGGCAGTGTCCATTGCTGCCTCTGCTTCGGGAAGGAGTATTCTCATCATGTGAAATGGCATTATTTGAGGAGTGGCGTATGTGGATCGAGTTTTCAGGAGTCCCACCTGAAAAACCTGTGGTCCTAGTACTCACTGCTAAACAAAGGATTCCAAGTATAAATAACATTTGAGCTGACCCATCGATTCAGGTCTCATTCCCATTTCACAAGTGGTTTCTAAGGTATACAGTTAGGTCATATAAAAGTGACATTAAAACTCATGTTGGCAGAATGCCATTGTGGCATGACTTCTGTAATAAATAACGGCTGCAAATAGGCAAGATAATGTAAGATTTGAATGGGGTTACATTCTGAAAGGAAGGCAGCCAGAGGTCCTGAGAATTAATGGAGGAGCTGCAGAAAAAATATGGCTCTATTACACCAAGCACTTTCCTATTTTCCTTTTTATTGCCTGACTGAGATGATTTGGCAGAGTTGAAAAATAAATGAACTGTATTCATTTTTCTTCAGAGCTCTTCTTTGAAGGCATTCTGTAAGAAAAAAAAAATGAAATACTAACACAGGCAGTATGGGAGAATCAAGACATGAAGATGTAAGCATTCTATCTAGCAGTACATATTTAATAGCCCAGCACTCCTCATGTGGGGAAATATGCTTGGTTCCAACTAAGGTCATATCATACAGGCAAATGCGATGCTTTAAAGAGATGTTAATGATCTGCTAGGTAATGCAGAGGAAATGATGTTTTGAATGGGTTTCAGTAGCGTTTGAACCTTTCCACTGCCATCTTTACACTGCACCATATAGTGATAAGGATTATGTTTTTTATAGCAACTCGATTCCAATTTTCGGTACTAACTAGAGACAGGATTCTTTTGCAGGCTTATTGTTTATGTTGATTATTCCTTTTCACATTTTATGTTAGCCACAGAACATTTATTCTAAACAGAGTGGACCCCTAGTTATAAAGCACATGGAAGTACAGCTCTGTGATGGAAACGAGGTTGGACATCTCAGAGATCCCCTCCCCAACTGAGCCTTTTTTCCAGCGCATCCCTCACATCTCCCCATAGCCAAGTTTGAAAGCAGTCTTCTGGGAGAAAGACAAGGTTTCTTCTTTATAACCTAGAGGGGGGAAATGCCTTTAATTATTCATTCATTCTTTATTGGGATAAATATTTTTTTCAGTGATGTTATAAGCCAGGCCCTCTTCTAGGCATTGGGGATGCAACAGTGAACAGGAAGGACCAAGCGTCTGCTCTCAGGGAGATAGTGAGGGAGATGGCCAGGTAACCAGGAGGTGATATGAAGAAAGTAAAGAATGATGGATGAAGGGAGGGGTCCTATGATGAGGGCTAACATAGGAAGAAGAGTCAGGTAAGGAACTAGAATGCTGGGAAAGAGTGGCCACATCCAGAGCTTGAAAGTGTTTCAGGCAAAGAAAGCTCCTGAAAGCCCTGAAGCAAGGGTATTCAAGGCATGTCTGACAGGCAGGCACCTGGAGCCCAACAGGATTATGGGGGAGCTGGGGGCTGTGGCAGACAGAGAGGTCAAAGTTAAGGAAGCTTGTTGATGGAGCATCTACTATACCATGATGGAAATTCTGTATTTCTCATTTTATTTTAAATTTACTTTTAATCTTGGTTTAATTATTTATTATTACCCACTTATGATTAAACTCTTCACATTTTTATCCCCTTAACTTCCTAAATGGCTTTGAGGTAACTTATATATATTCTGCCTAAATACAGGTGCTTTCAAATAAAAGCTCAAGACCATTTAGAGGGAGAATGAAATAATAGGTAGTGGGACTGAGAATTTAAAATATAGTTCTGGCCTTTGCAGGGGCTAATGGTGGACACTGGGATGGCGCTTCCCAAAGAGTATTTCCCAGAACTTCTGCTGCCAGTGTCCTTGTCCCTGCGGTGAGCCACAGCTGCCTCCCACCTCTGCAGGAGACCCTCCAACACTAGCAGGAAGAGCTGCAGCTTAGCATTATCGTGTATCTGTGGGCCTGACCAAGACCATCCCTGAACAGGACAGCTACCTGCCCACCATCCAGCAGTGACATCATTCGGCCAGCCTGGAGGACCTGCCCCATGTCTCCTACACAACAGCCGTGTGGCTGCCAGGGTCTTGGTGCTCCGGCCAGGTGTCAGGCCTGAGCCTCTGAGGTGGGAGAGCCAAGTTCAGGACATTGGTCCACCAGAGACCTCCTGGCCCCTCGTAATATCAATCGGCGAGAGCTCTCCCAGAGATCTCCGTCTCAACGCTAAGACCCAGCTCCACTCAACGACCAGCAAGCTCCAGTGCTGGACACCCCATGCCAAACAACTAGCAAGACAGGAACACAACCCTACCCATTAGCAGAGAAGCTGCCTAAAATCATAGTAAGCTCACAGACAAACCAAAACACACCACCAGACATGGTCCTGCCCACCAGAAAGACAAGATCCAGCCTCATCCCCCAGAACACAGGCACGAGTCCCCTCCACCAGAAAGCCTACACAACCCACTGAACCACTGGGGCAGACACCAAAAACAATGGGAACTATGAACCTGCAGCTTGTGAAAAGGAGACCCCAAACACAGTAAGTTAAGCAAAATGAGAAGACAGAGAAATACACAGCAGATGAAGGAGCAAGGTAAAAACCACCAGGCCAAACAAATGAAGAGGAAATAGTCAGTCTACCTGAAAAAGAATTCAGAGTAATGATATCCAAAGTCTCAGAAATAGAAGGGAGAAAATACAAGAAACATTTAACAAGGACCTAGAAGAACTAAAGAGCAAACAAACAATGATGAACATCACAATAAATGAAATTAAAAATTCTCTAGAAGGAATTAATAGCAGAATAACTGAGGCAGAAGAACAGATAAGTGACCTGGAAGATAAAATAGTGGAAATAACTACTGCAGAGCAGAATAAAGAAAAAAGAATGAAAAGAATTGAGGACAGTCTCAGAGACATCTGAGACAACACAAAACGCACCCAGCATTCAAATTATAGGGGTCCTGGAAGAAGAGAAAAAGAAACGGACTGAGAAAGTATTTGAAGAGATTATACTTCAAAACTTCCCTAACATGGAAAGGATATAGTCCATCAAGTCCAGGAAGCGCAGAGAGTCCCATACAGGATAAATCCAAGGAGAAACACGCCAAGACACATATTAATCAAACTATCAAAAATTACATACAAAGAAAAAATATTAAAAGCAGCAAGGGAAAAGCAACAAATAACATAAAAGGGAATCCCCATAAGGTTAACAGCTGATCTTTCAGCAGAAACTCTGAAAGCCAGAAGGGTGTGGCAGGACATATTTAAAGTGATGAAAGAAAAAAACCTACAACCAAGATACCAAGATCTACCCTGCAAGGGTTTCATTCAGATTCGACGCAGAAATTAAAACCTTTACAGGCAAGCAAAAGCTAAGAGAATTCAGCACCACCAAACCAGCTCTACAACAAATGCTAAAGGAACATCTCTAGGCAGGAAACACAAGAGAAGGAAAAGACCTAAAATAACAAACCCAAAACAATTTAGAAAATGATAATAGGAACATACATATTGAAAATTACCTTGAATGTTAATGGATTAAATGCTACAACCAAAACACATAGGTGGCTGAATGGATCCAAGAACAAGACCTGTATATATGCTATCTACAAGAGACCCACTTCAGACCTAGCAACACATACACACTGAAAGTGAGGGGATGGAAAAAGATATTCCATGCAAATGGAAATCAAAAGAAAGCTGGAGTAGCAATTCTCATATCAGACAAAATAGACTTTAAAATAAAGACTGTTACAAGAGACAAAAAGGAACACTACATAATGATCAAGGGATCAATCCAAGAAGAAGATATAACAATTGTAAATATTTATGCACCCAACATAGGAGCACCTCAATACATAAGGCAAATGCTAACAGCCATAAAAGGGGAAATGGACAGTAACACAATCATAGTAGGGGACTTTAACACCCCACTTTCACCAATGGACAGGATATCCAAAATGAAAATAAATAAGGAAACACAAGCTTTAAGTGACACATTAAACAAAATGGACTTAATAGATAGTTATAGGACATTCCATCCGAAAACAGAATGCACTTTCTTCTCAAGTGCTCATGGAACATTCTCCAGGATAGATCAGATGTTGGGTCACAGATCAAGCCTTGGTGAATTTAAGAAAATTGAAATCATATCAAGTACCTTTTCCGACCACAACACTATGAGACTAGATATCAATTACAGGAAAAAATCTGTAAGAAGTACAAACACATGGAAGCTAAACAACACACTACTTAATAACCAAGAGATCACTGAAAAAATCAAAGAGGATATCAAAAAATACTTAGAAACAAATGACAAGGAAAACATGACGACCCAAAACCTATGGGATGCAGCAAAAGCAGTTCTAAGAAGGAAATTTATAGCAATACAATCTACCTCAAGAAACAAGAAACATCTCAAATAAACAACCTAACCTTATACCTTAAGCAATTAGAGAAAGAAGAACAAAATATCCCCAAATTTAGCAGAAGGAAAGAAATCATAAAGATCAGATCAGAAATAAATGAAAAAGAAATGAAGGGAAAAATAGCAAAGATCAATAAAACTAAAAGCTGGTTCTTTGAGAAGATAAACAAAATTGATAAACCATTAGCCAGACTCATCAAGAGAAAAAGGGAAAAGACTCAAATCAGTAAAATTAGAAATGAAAAAGGAGAAGTAACAACTGACACAGGGGAAATACAAAGGATCATGAGAGATTACTACAAGCAACTATATGCCAATAAAATGACAACCTGGAAGGAATGGACAAATTCTTAGAAAAGCACAACCTTCCAAGACTGAACCAGGAAGAAATAGAAAATATAAACAGACCAATCACAAGCACTGAAATTGAAACTGTAATTAAAAATCTTCCAAGAAACAAAAGTCCAGGACCAGATAGCTTCACAGGTGAATTGTATCAAACATTCAGAGAAGAGCTAACAGTGATCCTTCTCAAACTCTTCCAAAAAATTGCAGAGGGAGAAACACTCCCAAATTCATTCTACAAAGCCACCATCACCCTGATACCAAAACCAGGCAAGATGTCTCACACACACACACACACACACACACACACACACAAAGCAACAGGCCAATATCACTGATGAACATAGATGCAAAAATCCTCAACAAAATACTAGCAAACAGAATCCAACAGCACATTAAAATGATCATACACCATGATCAAGTGGGGTTTATCCCAGGAATGCAAGGATTCTTCAATATTTGCAAATCAATGAATGTGATGACCCATATTAGCAAATTGAAGGATAAAAACCATATGATCATCTCAATAGATGCAGGAAAACTTTTGACAAAATTCAACACCCATTTATGATCAAAGCTCTCCAAAAAGTAGGCATAGAGGGAATTACCTCAACATAATAAAGGCCATATATGACAAACCCACAACAAGCATCAATGGTGAAAAACTGAAAGCATTTCCTCTAAGATCAGGAACAAGACAAGGTTGCCCACTCTCACTACTATTATTCACCATAGTTTTGGAATTTTTAGCCACAGCAATCAGAGAAGAAAAAGAAATAAAAGGAATCCAAATTGGAAAAGAAGAAGTAAAGCTGTCACTGTTTGCAGATGACTTGATACTATACTTCCTAAAGATGCTACCAGAAAACTACTAGAGCTAATCAAGGAATTTGGTAAAGTAGCAGGATACAAAATTAATGCACAGAAATCTCTTGCATTCCTATACACTAATGATGAAAAATCTGAAAGAGAAATTAAGGAAACACACCCATTTACCATTGCAGCAAAAAGAATAAAATACCTAGGAATAAACCTACCTAAGGAGACAAAAGACCTGTATGCAGAAAACCATAAGACACTGATGAAAGAAATTAAAGATGATACAAACAGATGGAGAGATATACCGTGTACTTGGATTGGAAGAAACAACACTGTGAAAATGACTCTGCTACCCAAAGCAATCTACAGATTCAGTGCAATCCCTATCAAACTACCAATGGCATTTCTCACAGAACTAGAACAAAAAATTTCACAATTTGTATGGAAACACAGAAGACCCCTAATAGCCAAAGCAATCTTGAGAAAGACAAATGGAGATGGAAGAATCAGGCTCCCTGACTTCAGACTATACTACAAAGCTACAGTAATCCAGACAGTGTGGTACTGGCAGAAAAAACAGAAATATAGATCAATGGAACAGGATAGAAAGCCCAGAGATAAACCCACGCACCTATGGTCACCTTATCTTTGATAAAGGAGGCAAGAATATACAATGGAGAAAAGGCAGCCTCTTCAATAAGTGGTGCTGGGAAAACTGGAAAGCTACATGTAAAAAAATGAAATTTGAACACCCCCTAACACCATACACAAAAATAAACTCAAAATGGATTAAAGACCTAATTGTAAGGCCAGACACTATAAAACTCTTAGAGATGTAGAGAATGGACTTGAGGACACGGGGAGGGGGAAGGGTAAGCTGGGATGAAGTGAGAGAGTGGCTTGGACATATATACACTACCAAATGTAAAACAGATAGCTAGTGGGAAGCAGCCACATAGCACAGGGAGATCAGCTCGGTGCTTTGTGACCACCTGGAGGGGGGTATGGGGAGGTTGGGAGGAAGACGCAAGAGGGAGGTATATGGGAATATATGTATACATATAACTGATTCACTTTGTTATACAGCAGCAACTAACACAACATTGTTAAGCAATTATACTCCAATAAAGATGTTTAAAATAATTTTTGGGGGGCTTCCCTGGTGGCACAGTGGTTGAGAGTCCGCCTGTTGATACAAGGGATCTGGGTTCGTGCCCTGGTCCGGGAAGATCCCACATGCCGCAGGGCGGCTAGGCCCGTGAGCCATGGCTGCTGAGCATGCGCGTCTGGAGCCTGTGCTCCGCAACGGGAGAGGCCCATGTACTGCAAAAAAATAATAATTATAATAATAACTATTTTGTAAATAAAATGTAGTTCTGTGTTTCATCAGGCCCAGGGGAAAAGAAAAAGGAAGAGAATGATGGTTTATGTAATTCTGATTAATTAAAAGGGAAGACTATCTGTTCTGGAAGAAACTTCTAAAATAAATTCAAAACATAACATATTTCATTGTGTCTTATACAAGAAACATCAATAATTCTCTTTATGAATATTGAATACCTACTATATGCAAACTATTGACCCTCTAGGGAATACAAACTGTAATCAGACATAAATTCTGTCTTCCATGAGCTTGCAGTTTAATAAGGTGCATAACAAACATACACAAATAACCATACTACAAAGTAAGGTATGTAACAATAAATTTAAGTTTGTTTTCAGAGTCTCTTGAAATGCACTCTCATGGAACTTTGTGTCAATCCCAGGTATGGCATTAAAGCATGACTCTGCAAAATTTCATGGTTAGAGGTAAGACTTAAAATAACCAGCCAGGTTTATAGATTTTCCATAATCCAAGGACTTATCACAGTACCCAGGGTCAGGCCAGCAGGGCAGGCTCTGTAGGCTGGCTTTCTGTGCCCTCATTCATCTCACAAGGAGGAGCTGGTCCTCATTCAGTTCAAAGGTGACTCTTTGTCAGAGCATGGGATGCAGGTATTCTGTATTGCTAACTGAAGAGACACATGAACTTTGGATATCAGATGTGCAGGTGGAAAACTGACATTCTTATGAAAATTGAATAGTGCTTTTTCTTTCTTTAATAGGAAAAAGAATATATTTTAATAATATATTTTTATATAGAATTAATTCATGTTTATAGGTAAAAATAGAAAATGTAGGCATCACTAAAGGAAAAACACCTATATTTCATCTATCTAAATAAAAACACTGTTAGGGCTTCCCTGGTGGCGCAGTGGTTGAGAGTCTGCCTGCTGATGTAGGGGACACGGGTTCGTGCCCCGGTCCGGGAAGATTCCACATGCCGCAGAGCGACTGGGCCCGTGAGCCATGGCCGCTGAGCCTGCGCGTCTGGAGCCTGTGCTCTGCAACGGGAGAGGCCACAGCAGTGAGAGGCCTGTATACCACAAAAAATAAAAACACTGTTGATTTTAATCTGTGTTCTCTCATTTTTCTACGTGTGTGTATGGGGAGAGGATCATACCATCTATACTGTTCTGTGGTCCCCTTTCCTCATCTCTTTAAACATGGAGACATACAGTTCAATGATGTCATTAGTAACTGCTACCTGGCACTCTAGTGTACAAATGTATCATTATTTATTTAACCAATATTCTAGAGTTGACACATAGGTTGCTCCAATGTTAGAATTAATGCTGGGATGAACAATCTTTAGAATATCTTTTTCCGCTTTTTCAGTTTTCTGTAATACTTTTCTAGAAGCAGAGAGAGCGGTGATTTGGAGTAAGTATCCTAGTTCTAACTGAGTCACATACATACCCAAAGCCTTTCCTTCAGACCTTTGCTGATTGACTGTAACTGCAGGCAATGCTAAGCTATCTTTTAGACAGAGGGAAGGGGGCTTCAAAGCACCAGGTGAGTCCCTGAATTTTAGATTCTCATTTGCTTTTCCTTTCTTCCCACCCCAATCCCATTAATTACCTTAAATCAATAATCCAGGCCAGAGGATGGATAGCATTGTCAACTCCTTCTATTCTCTCAATGGCTACCACATCCAATTAGTCACCAAGTTATTTAAGTTCTGCCTCCTAAAAAATGCCCTGAATCTGTACGCTGCCTTCCTCCCACTTAATTTATCTGGCCCTGATCACTGACCCTGATTCCTGCAGAGTTTCCTAAATTCTCTCCTCTTCTTGGGTTTGGCTCACCCTCTAATCCATCTCTCATATTTCATTTTAATGTAAATCTGATGATGCCACACTCTGCCTCAAAGTTTTTTATGAAGCCATATTACTTTCTAGATAAAATTCTGAGCCTGCAGCTTGGTATACAGGCCTCTGTTTCTGGGCCAAGTCACCCAAGCTGAGTCCTGAGAATCTGTATGTTTCAAACCTTCTCTGTGATTGCAGTTCAAGGAGTTTGGCCCTTCATGAGTCAGTCACAGGATGGGCACATAGTAAGCACTGGTCTGCTTGGAACCCACTCTAGAGCAGGAGGCCAGCTACAGCTGGAAACTTCCCTCAGCCACGGCTTAAAATTATTCAGCACGATGTGATTATTTTAGGAAAAATTTCAAAAGCATTCCGCCAAAGAGTATAGATTAGAAAATCATTTCCATTTAGGAAGCCTAATTTAATTAAGTGACACAATTTTTAAGCTGTAAAAGCTTTTCCCTGCTGAGTCAGGATTTTTTGCTTCTTGGCTAATAGAAAATAGGTAGTAGAAATTAGAGACTGGCTCCAGAGACTGCTACATGCTTGGCTGCATCAACGTCCAGAGTATAAAGTATTGTTTTGTGGGGTAGAGGGGCGAGAGGGCATTTTGTTTAACTCTTGTTAAAGCACCATGTGAAACGTTTTTATTTAATTAAGACATTTAAAATCTAGCTTTCTTAGAGAAATACTGAAAAGCCACTGAATTATTTGCGTTCCTTATAGAAAATGATATTCATAAACATCCTCAAACTTAAAAAAAAGAAGAGAAAAAGATTTTGGAACAGTTGTATGTTTTCTTGGGATTAATGGTGAAATTTTTAAAGAAACAGTACACTTGTGAGACTGAAAAAGATATTGCTATAATAGAGGTTTATTTCATCTCATCTCTTGCTAATCCTCAAGGAGTTTGGTGGACTAAAACTCCCTAATTGTCATGCCAGGTAACGTGAACACCCTACATAGTCATTAATATCATTAATATTACACGTGGAAGATACAGAGTTGGGATTTTTTTTTTTTTTCCGGTATGCAGGCCTCTCACTGTTGTGGCCTCTCCTGTTGCGGAGCACAGGCTCCGGACACGCAGGCTCAGCGGCCATGGCTCACGGGCCCAGCTGCTCTGCGGCATGTGGGATCTTCCCGGACTGGGACATGAACCCGCGTCCCCTGCATCAGCAGGTGGACTCTCAACCACTGCACCACCATTTCTTTCTGTCTCCACTAAAATGTAATTTTCATGAAGACAGAGTCTCTGTTTTGTTCACACTGCATCCCCAGCCCCTGGTTCATGGTAGGCACCAGTAAATATCTGCTAAGTTAATGTTTGCCTGCCAAAGAGTGAAGATTTTGTGTAATATACTCCTCTGTGGAGATATAAAAGGAGAGGGAAATTTGATCCTTTACCTGAAGGAAGCTTATAATAGTAGCAGTTACCTCTTTTTCTAGCCCACCTGATTTATCCAATTATGATCATGCTATGTACATTGCAACATGATTCTCAATAGAAAATCTATTTTGTCTTCTTTCATATCTATCCTCTCTCCTCCTTTTGATACACATAATCAATACATATATTCTCAAATTGTCACTAATGTATATGTCATATGTATGTGGAAGGGGCATCTTCCTCATAACACAATTATCTCCAGGTATGTTCAGAGGTTAAAAAGTAGTTTTCAAAACCATAGATAAGAAGTTGCAGGAGATACTGGGCTAGATGATCTACATCAGTGTTACTCAAAATGCTGGTCAGTGAGCTCTTTGTAACTGATCTGCAACAGAATGTAAAGCAACTATGTCGTTAAGCACACAGTTTAGTTCAGATTATACCTTTCCCCTGGTAAGACTTTCTTCATGCGGGAAGCAGCACATTGACTTGCATTCTCATGCAAGCTCTCTATCTTGCTGTGATTGGATCTCAAGCAGTTCATAGACTAGCACGGCTCTACAACCACACCTTGAACAGCACTGATCTTCATCAAAGTCTTATCTACTTCAAGGAATCTCCAAACTTCCTTTTAAAAGTATCATTTTCAGTTTGTTATATGGTTATTTCTCCACTAATTACTTATGTGATAATAATTAATACAAATAATATAATTAATTATATTTATATAGATAGATGGATATATAATGTCATGTCAAGTAGAAGCAACGTCATAGAAAAAAAATAAGGCTAAAGGGTTAGAGAAAGGTAGGGTCTGCTTTTTTGGTCAGAGTTCTCTTGAGTGGTTTCTGTGAGGAGGTGACACTGGAGCTGTAGAGAGAAAGCTATGTAATTATAGCTGGGAAAGAGCATTCTGGGAAGAGAGAAGATTAGGCTCAAGAGGTTTGAGATGAGAGCAAGCTTGGTGTATAAAAAATAGCAAGGCAGTCAGTGTGCCTGGAAGGCAGTGAATAAGGAGGAGGGTGGTAGGGAACTGGGTCAGAGAGCCAGGGACCAGATTTTGCAGGGCCTTGTAGGCCATGGAAAGTACCTTGGCTTTTGTTTTGAGTGAGACATGGAACCCTTGGAGAGTTGTGAGCACGTGAGTGCCATGATCTGATAGGTTTTAAAGGATCGCTATGACTGCAAAGGAGTAAAGGTGAAGTGAGGCTGGTGAGGAGGCTGTGGCTGCAGATCAGGCAATGACGGGTGGTGGCTTAGACTAAAGTGGAAGGACTGGCGATGACAAACTCACATCCTGAATTTGTGTTAAAGGCGCAACCAATAGGATATGCTGGCTGGGTATGACAGGTTGGGCGTGGGGTAGGAGAGAATGAGTGAAACCAAGGATAACTCTGGGTTTTGATGGCGTTGTTTATGGACATGAGGAACACTGGAAAAGGACAGATTTGGGGTGAGGGAAGAGGAAGAAAGAGTTGAGCTTGGACCTGTTGGATGTGAGATGGCTGAAAGACATCCAAGGGCAGATGTGGAGAGAGCAGTGCGATAGATGCATCTGACTCCTAGGAAGAGGTTGGGACCAGAAATATAATTTGGGAGTTGCTAGCTCATCTAGGGAGTGAGTGAAAACAGAAGTCTAAGGACCAAACTCAGGGCACTCCCAACAGTTAGAGATCAGAGAGATGAGAAAAACTCAACAAAGGATACTAAGAAGGAGATAGGAAGCACACAGACCACAACAAAATGTGGCATTATGAGTGTCAGGAGAAGAAAGAATTTTTTTAGGAAGAGGCAGTAATCATCTGTTTCAAGCACTTTGTGGAGTGAAGATTGTAAATTATCTATCAGAACAGGCCTTATGGAGGTCATTGGTGCTCATGATTAAAGCAGTTTCAGTTCTAATTCACTGCCTAATTAGAGGAGTTCTCTTGTGATTGGTTTTAGTTTCTTAGTGAAATGAGAATCAGTTATATGATGAAAACTAAGAAGGAAGGAAGGGGCCTTGGAGGTTTTCGAATAGAGGAGAAGCTATGAAGAGTGAATCAACCGGGTAAGTACAGTAGGATTGCCAACAGAGCTAAGAACTCACTTGTTAGTTGAGGTTATAGATTTAAAATGACACCAGACAGCACCACTGTATGCTCTCCTCCAGCCACCCAACTATGTAGATAGGCAGAGGCAGAGGATAGGATTTAAGGAAGATCGGTGTTTTATTGGGCAAATATGATGGAGGAAAAAGGTGCTGGGTATTTGGGAGTAAATGTCAGGGAGTGATTAAAATTATAATGGATTAGAGATTAGGTAAAAAAGCGAAGACGTGAATGGCGAAGGAAATGATGGCGATGTCAAAAGTCACAGTAGGTTCAAAGAATGTTTGGAATGGAGACATTAGAAAGAGTGAGTTGGAAAGATGAGATAATAGCTGTAATCTTGAGACTTTGGCGAATGTTCTGTATCAGCAATGGCAACATTTAGGGTACAGTCAAAGAGTATCCAAAGCAGAGTGGCTTTGGAGTATATAATGGACAAGTCATTGGTTGAGGAGGCCATGGAACTAAGAAGCTAGATGTTGGATGGATCGTTTGTGAGCGTATTGAAATTACTGAGAAGAGTAACAGAATGATGGCAAAGGGAAAAAAGGTAAGAAAATCTTCAATAAATTGTGGGCATGACCAGGAGGAGAGTAAATAACATGAGGGATAGTGAGTATCATAGTCTGATGGCAGGCATGTCAAAGGGACTGGGCAGGGGTTAGGGAGTAGAAAGGACAGTGGTCTGGAAGGAGCAGGGAGGAGCAAGAAGGACAACCTGTCCAACCTGCAAGTTCAGTAGTACCAAGAGGTAGGAGGAAGAACTTGAGAAATCTACAAGAGAAACAATCGCCTAGAAAGTCAGCCAGATTTCCATCAGGGCAAGAAAGAGAAACAAATGCTTAGAGAAGATACAGGAGGATTTACCAGTGACAGACCTTGGGTTTCAGAGGGCACACTGGAAAGGTTTGAAGATGACAGGAGGGGTGGCCAGAGCTTCAAGCAGATTAGGGAATAAGCAGAACCTTTGGGAATGCAGATCTGGGAGAGTCTGGGAGATGAGGAATGAGCTGGAGTCATGACTGAGGTACAAAGGAATGAGAGATGTGACAGGCTGATCCTGGTGGTCTCAGAGGGAGTGGGATACTCGACACTGAAAGCAGTTACTTGTTGGGACTGGTCTCTTTGGTGGTTCTTATGAGGAGGTGGGAAGGACTGGAGGAGGCAGAGCAGAAATTGCACCAGAAGCCAGAAGCGCTTGGAGGACTCCTCGGATGCCAAGGAGAGTGGTCTGACAGGGGCTGCAGAGCTCTAGGGATCTTGCCTCCATCCTGTCAAGAGCAACCTCAAGGTTTCCGGAAACCATACTCCTTAGTTGTCCATTATCTTCTCTAGATTAGAAAATCACCATCCAGTGATTTTCAGGCTCTTTGCCTGAATGTATTTCAGAATTACTAGGTTGGTTGAATCCTTCAATAAGTACTGTTTTTATGGAGAGAACTTCAAATTTACATTGGAAAAGAGCTGGTACCATCCTCTCCACAAAAACAAGGCTGACAGCATTGAAATAGCTTTGGCTGTCTCTTGGGGAGATCGCAGTTGGTGGGAAATTGACAACATTACTTGGAACATAACTTGGAAATGATATTTTTCTTTGCTCACCACTAGACATTTTGGACTTGGGAAACTCAGACTACCAGAGAAGTAGCTAATACGTAAGGGCAGTAGAGACTCGCTTCAGCGAGTCATTCCTTGTAATTTTTTTTCCCTGCATTATAATCAAACCTACAGACCACTCGTTATTTACCTACTGTAAGTTTAGCTTTCCTGCTTTTCCCATTTCAAAGTCGTCATTGAAAAATGGCCCAGCTGATGACTTTTATGCAGACTGATGACCTGTGTGTAGGCACCACATATTTTTATGATCGTCTTTCCAACAATTGCTAAAAAGCTTTGTCTCTACAGGCTGTCGCAAGATGGCCTCACTTCTTAGTCTTAACGTCTAATTAGTTTTCTTGTACATCTTGGTGCATTTTTAAGCTGTAAAATAAAACTTCTTGGATAAAGTGACCTTTTTTCTTATATGCAATCTAGCTGATTTCAGAATTGTCCTTTACAAGCATTTAATACATTGATTGATCTGATGGCATTTGGGCCTAAAATTACTTCTTGGATATAGAAGAAACCAAGGCCTTGTTTGGAAAGTTTCTGGCTTAATTGTTTTCTTTCGAAAAAAGAGAAGAAGGCAGATTCAGAATTTGGAGAGAATTATTGATTTTTGTCCTGGCCTGTTCCTGAATCAAAATGTTTATAGGCTTAAGGACACCCTAGACAAAAGAAGGTTTTGAAAAAGTGAACAGATATTGAGAGATAAATTTGAATCAGGCATCTATTTATGCATCAGGCACTGACTAAGAGAGAGAGAGACATAAAAATGAAAAAAGGATCGTGTCTCAAGCATCAGATGGTCTAGCAAAGGGGACAGACATAAACCAATTACCCTGTTGAATTCCATTAGACTTAAGTAGAGGCTGTGAGACCAGTTTATCCTCATGGAGGAAGAAAGAAAGTGGGTAGTGGATGGGGCAGGGGGGAGCTGGGACTTCGGAAGATGATAGAGAATTTGCCACATCCATAGGAGTGGGGTAGAGGTCATCTGAGAGAGAATTCAAAGAGGAAGCCACAGCCCAAGTAGAGGACTGGAGGCACGAGTAGAGTAGCCTGTGGGACCCTGGGGAGGCAGCAAGGGCAGAAAGATGTCACAACTCTGACTGAGATTCTTTGTACCTTTGACAATATAGGGAGAATAAAAAGATGTATACATGTTTCCAAGACATTATGAAGAATGCTCATTTTTATTTGTTATTCGGAGACATTCAGAAATCAAATTATTTTACTGAAATAATATGGAATTAGACCATTTTTCTGTAATGAGTCCAAATAATTCATTTGGTGAGTGTTTTCATAAAGGAAGGCTTTACCTGCTCAGCGTCTTGTTTTTCCAAGTACATTTACTCAGGAATTTGTTCTTAAAACTGGATTCTCCATCTTTTGGGAATGAGACCAAGGGGTGTAGTGGTGAGGTGAGAATTAAGAGAGATGAGATGGTGTAGAGAAAGCAGCAGAGGATTTGAGACAAGAGAGGAGGGTTTACTTCCTAGTGTGAGCAGTTAGGAGCTATGTGATGGAGACTAAAGTCACGTGCCCTCCTGGCATCTGTTCCTTCCTCTGTGTAAGGGGGAAGCGATGAGTTGTTTTGAGATATCAGACAGCAAGTATAGATACGAGAGTTGATAGTGACACTAATCTCTCAGTTGTGAACTTAGCTTTGTTAAGACCCCAAGGTCGTAAATTGTACAATGAACTTAGAGAATGAGTCTCAGATTTTCGGGTCCAGAAACATTTCTCACCTGGTATACTTGTAAAAATGCCAAATATGTGGAATCACCTTCAGAACTTCTGATTCAGTAGGATTTAATAGAGAGAAGGTTTAGGAATCTGCTTTTTAAACAAATACCCTATGTGATTCCAAAGAAGGTGATCCAAGGAGACCATTTTTAGAGAAACAGTTCCAAAAGATCTGAAAAGATATATGCACCTAGCAAAATCAGGCCAGAAAGTTTCCAGCCTGTTAATAAAACCCTGGATTCTTACCTTCCAAGAGAAAGTGCACATACCCGTCGTTGAGCTCTGAGGTTCTCTTTGACTGGGTGCCACAGCGGAAGTCTGCCTCACTACCTTGAGCCAAATCAAGAAGACACCACCTTTTTGAAGTCCCGTGATTGTGTTGGGGCGGAGGATAGGAGACCCAATTACCCTACCTGCTACCGAGCACAGGCCTCCCCCTCCTATCGTGTGGAGGCTTTATTCGGCAGCAGTGTCCCCTGGTGAGAGTCAGCCTAACTGCCTTCCAGAGATGTCCATCCTTCCCCTACTTCTCCACCAGCCCTGCCCCATGGCATCTGCCTTCAGTAGGAGGTACCCTAAGCATTTAGTCTGAACTCTGATCCTGATACTTAGTGACTCTGTGACCTCCAGCAATTCCTTTACTTTCCTAGTTTCCATTTTGCAACTGTAAATGAGGATGACACACCTAGCTTGCAACACTGCTATGAAGATGAGGCGAGATGGCTAAATGCTCTGTGTAAGCCTGCTGTGTGGGCTTCTCCATCCAGACGGTAATGAGCTCCTGCCTCCCAGAAACTCGTGTGTTTACGCTCTTAGGAGCAACAGCAGTATCTTTGGGAAGACTGCCTAGGAGTCAGAGCAAGGGTCCAAGTTTTAGGCATGGAGTCAAGAGCATGAAGATTTTCAGTACAAGTCTGTTAGCTTCTGAAGAAAGATGGTAACTTTGATTGAAACATTAATTCCCCTTTTTCCAAAATTTCCCTACAGGTCACACACACACACACACACACACACACACACAGACACACACTACCTACTGTCCAAGGTCTGGAGCAAGGAAGGGTTAAATCTAGTCATTCACTCAGCAACATGGTAGCACTCAACACCCATGAGAGGCCAGACTCTCCATGGGTCCATTTCATACAGGCTAAAATTGAAAATCACCTGCATGTTCAGCGGTAGGAAAAAAGTTAAATAAATAGAAAACTGTGTTTTCCTTAAAGATAATGATGCATTAGCATAGATATTTATATAGAAAAGGTGTTTATGTTATTATATAACAAAAGCTTTTAAAAACAGTATGTACAATATTTTACTAAAACTATTCTCATGAAAACTTTTAGAAAGATATGCACCAAAAATTTTAAGTGTTTTTTTTTTTGTAGATGGTAGGATTAAGGGTCATTTCTTTAAATATTGCTATCTATTCTTTCTAACTTAATTACATTGAATTTAACATACTTGTGTAATAAACAAATATACCTAACAGATTGGAACAGTCAGGGCTTTCAGACATTAACTGCAGACCTAAAAAATATTTGTGCAGCTAATTTGGGGCTTTTATGTGATGTTCATATTTATGTGAAGAGGACAGTACCTATCTTCCATCATGTGACACCTGACCTCGTGATACTGAAATGGCGTGAGAGTCCTGTCATCTTCCTGTGGGTCCCCTAAGCAATGCTTTGGAGGTAACAAAGAGATTTGTCTCCTCCAAGAGTGGAAAGAACTCCAGTCTTCTACGATGTCTGTATTGTTTTCCTCCCCATCTGTTCACGTGCCAGTAGAATTTCTTTTATGTAAGGGGACCTCTCTTGAGACTCTCTGTGATGGGAAAGAATGTGTTAAGTCTTTTTCTCTCCTTTTTTTTAAAGCACCATTGCAGTTCTCACTTTGCCTCCATTCAGTTTCCTAACTGAGTCTAGAGCGATTGCTTTTTCTTTGAACCTTGCTTAAAAGCATCCCAGTCCCTTTACAAACGTCCCTTTACCTGGAGCCTTGAAGGTGAGAGCGATGACATGGAGGGGCTGTCTTATTAATCAGATGTTTGCTCTGCACTGGGCATTCATCATACAAACCCACCCAGCTGGATAAGATTCATTAGTGTCATCTTTCACTGCTCTTGTCTGACTACCCCGCTCACTCTCTGCAGCATTCGTTAAAATGCCACCGATGCTTCCGTAGCTGGCTCCATCTCTCTCTCTCACCTCCCGTGGCCAGGTGCAGTGTGTGACCCCCCAGGGGCAGGGAACGATCACTAAGAGGTTACCAAGCAGAATATTTAATTAAAGAGCCTCTGATGGCCTCTTTGACTGATTTCCTTTCAAATCTGCCTGGATCCTCTGGGAGCTTCTTCTTGGGATCCATGTTCTACACTGAGCCAGATGGCAGCCCCCGGGGTGGAGATGGGCCTTCGCCCGACACTGAGCATTTATATGGTGTGGGCTTTGCCAGAGTAACACACCTATTCAGCAGTCACTGTGCCTCACAGGGGACATCCTGCTGGTGCCCAGACCCTCCTCCTTGGTTCCCAGCCAGCTCCTGCTCCAATCTACTTGCTAATTTCATGTAGACGTCTTTGAGTTCAGAGTCTCTTGCTCTGGCCTTTGAATCCCCCTTTGTGTTGTCATTCTTTGAAGAAGTATTTATGGAGCATCTGCCATGTGCCAGGCCCTGCACCAGTCACTGGGGACTCAATGCTGAGCCAAAGAGACATGGTTCTGCCCTCATGGAGTTTACAGTCTAGCAGGGAAGACAAGCAAAAGCAAAACAAGAGTAAACAAAGCAAAATGGTCTCAAATGTAAGAAGTGCTAAGACGTAAACAAAAAAGGGGCAGAGACGGAATCTACCAGGGGTGGGGAAACCTTCTTTCAAACAGTGTGGTCAGAGAAAGCTGCGGTCCCTGGACCAGTAGCACCAGCATCACCCACAACCTGTTAGAAATGCAGATTCTTGGACTGTAGCCCAGACCTCTGATTCAGAGACTCTGGGGTGGGCCCAGCAGTCTGTGTTTAACAAGGTAGCGCTATGTGAAAGTGTGTAGAGGAAAGTACATTCCAGGCAGGGGGTGCAGAAGACCCAAGAAGGGAGAGAGCTTGACTTGCTCAGAGAAGTGAAATCAAGACTGCTTTGGCCAGAGCAAAGTGAGGGGGAAAGTGGCAGGAGATGATGTGTGCGATGTGGGCAGGGATCAAATCATGCAGGTTCTTGTAGACCAGGTAAGGGGGTTGGACTTCAGCTAATGTGAGAAACGATTGAAGCATTTTAAGCAGTACCGTGCACTGATCTGAATTATTTTTGAGGTGATCTCCATTACTGAGCCCAAACTAGATTGAAGCAGCTTAAGAGTGGAGGTAGGAAGACCAGTTAGGAGGCTGATTCACTGGTCTAAGCAGTAGGTGATGGTGGCCTGGATTAAGGCAGTAGGAGATAGAGGTAAGAAAGTAATTCCAAGCTGTATTTTAGAGAGAAGTTGACGGTCCGGCTATGGGTGGGGAGTTGTTATGGAGTGGGGAAGGGTCACAATCGACTCCTCCGTTTCTGCCTTGAGTAACTGGGTGGATGGAGGTGTCATCTACTGCTCTGGAGGGGTAATAGGGTAAGTATGCCTTTCTGGCCTTTATCTCAGACGCCCGCCCCCTAACCTGTTTGGTCAGGCATCCCACTGTAACAGCTTCCTAGAGCCTATGCTCAGCTTGACTCGCGGGCTACATCCTCAGTCCGACCCAGATGCCTGACAGAGGAGCCCCTGGACTGGTCCCCATAAGGGCTCTGTCCCTAAGGCACAGTGTCTTGTGTGTGTGAAGATTTGAGGGATACCTAAATGGCTATGTCGGCATGTAGAGCAGTGTTCCAGTTGGAAAAGGATGGAGTCAGTCCCCAGCCTTGCTAAGAGGTGCATACTTGCTATCTTCACCTTAGGAAGGAGAAAAGAAGTAGAGAAAAGAGAGGTAAATTGCCTGGGGTCAGGAAGCACAGCTGGCCCTGGAATCCAGTGCGGCTTGAACCAAAAGAAGCAGAAGACAGGAATGGCCGGAGGCCAAGAAGGAAATTGGGGAAATCTGGGGCTCTGTGGTAAGTGACCCTTTGCCCAGTTACCCACCAGGAAGAGTGAACTGCAGGAGGGAATAGCAAGGAAGACAGATGTTTAAACTCTTTGCATCTCCTGCAGAGATGGTGGGTTAGTTACATAAAAAGCTGCTTGTGGGCTGCTCAATTCCTGTGTCTTGCTCATGAGGCTAAAGGAAATGTCACCTCCTCTGTCACATCTGTGAGTAATGGGCATGTCAGCCAATCAGGAGTCAGTCACCTCCAATTGTCCACATGCCTTAGTGTTTGTACGCTGTGCATAGTATTTTGTTCCTCATTTACTGTGTCTGTTTGGGATATGCAGGTGGTTTCATCTTCTAGAATTAAACTCTGAAAAAATTGGTGAGTTAGACAGGGGGGACATAAAAGAATGTAAAGAAGCATAGGGGGAAAAGAGAGCTTGGGAACTCCGACCAAAGGAGCTATATGACCTGAGAAGGTGAGAAGTTGATCCAGTAGCATCAGCTTAGCCAGGAGAGCTCTGGGAACTTGCTTTGGAAAGATGTTTACATTCTACATGATAAACATTTGAGACCATTGGTTCTCAAATAGGGGGAGGGATTTACCCCAGGGAGCATCTGGCAATGTCTGGAGACACTTCTGTCACATTTGGGTAGGGGTGGGAGAGGGTGGAATTTGCTATTGGCATCCAGCAGGTAGAGGCAAAGCATGCTACTAAACATCCTGCAATTCACAGGACAGCCTCCATGACATAGCAATATCTGCACCAAAATGTCAGTAGTGCTGAGGTTGAAAAACCCTGGGCTGTACCACGTGAGGAGGACAGAATAAGAAAGCGTGGTCCGATGCCTGCCGCCAGAAGAGGGTATGACATCCACACTGGGAAACGGTGCTTGTCTGCTGGTCTCTTGTCAAAGGAACAAGATGAGAAAATTCCGAGAAATCACACCTGTAATTCCAGCTTTTGTCTGAGTCTCTTGGGAAATCAGCAAATATTCCCTGCCCACCATCTATGTGTAAGGCACCAGGTGAGGTGGTGTGGGAGAGCTGGGGGCTGTGGCAGACAGAGAGGTCAGAGGTAAGTAAGCCCAGCCCATTTATGGAGCATCCAGTTGGTTATAATGAAAATTCTGTATTTCTCATCTACATTGTAGAACCTTTGTAAGGGTAAAATGATAATGTATGCAAAGTGCCTATACCTGGCTGACTTACTAACCAGATGCCAGATCTTCTCCTTGCTCCAGAGTTTAACTGAAGGAGTTCAGCTTCTTCTGCACACAGTTATTTGCATTTGGATCCCACATGTTGCCTTAGTTTCCCTTACCTTCCCCATCAGTGCACGGAAGCACCTCTCCCTCTCCCCCATCTATCTCACCAAACAATTTTAGGGACAAAGTGTCCTCTAAAGTGCTTATAAGCTGCTCTAAGATAAGTTTCATATAAAATCAAGATCCTATTCATTCTAGTTACGTTTTTCACCACTTTTTACCACTTATCTATTCAGTCTGCATTTCTTGAGCATCTACTTCATGCTGGGAACTATCATAGAAGCTAGGAAAATTAAGTCAAAGAACACATAATCCTCCACTTGACTGTCACAGACAAGTGTTCGCTCATCTTCTGTCACTTGAGCCCTACCTTCATGAATCTTGTCATATTATTTAATCGATATACTCAGGCTACATCCTGAAGGAGGATAGGAATCCTGGGGGCTTGTGGAATATTCCAGGCAGAGGAATGTGGATGCTCCCCTGTGGATGCTTCCAGGTCACTGGTCAGCGTGTGAGCAGGTGAAAGGCAAGAAGTACAGCCGCAGGGGTGAGCCAGGTCAGCTTGAGAAGGGCTTTGTACAACCTGCTCTACAACCTGCTTTGTACAACCTGCTGTGGG
The DNA here is from genome assembly GCF_003676395.1 of Aethalodelphis obliquidens. Lineage (NCBI taxonomy): Eukaryota > Metazoa > Chordata > Mammalia > Artiodactyla > Delphinidae > Aethalodelphis > Aethalodelphis obliquidens. The sequence goes on from NW_020837949.1 coordinate 40,459,835, forward strand.
GAGCTTGGGCTTTGTCCCAGGGTTATTAAAGACTGCAGAAATATTTTAAGCCAAGGAGAGACATGGTCAGATTTGTGCTTTAGAAAGAGAACTCTCTGGATTGAAAAATCCCAGATGACCAGAGGAGAGACCAGTGTAGGAGGTGGTTGCCTAATCTAACAAGGACATGACACGGGCCTGAATCCAGGTAGTGGTGAACATGGGAACGGAGTCCATAGATGTGTAGGCTGTAGAATCAACAGATTTGGGTGATGCTTTGGATGTAATTGAGAGTGAGTTGGAGAATGAGACATTGAGCATGATTTCCTGGTGGATATTGGAGCCTCCAACCAAGACAGAGAATATGGGAGTAAGAACAAACAAGGATTTGGGAGAGAGATGAGTTCAGTTTCTGAGCTAGGTGGGAAGTGCTTTGGGTACATCCACATGGGAATAATGTCCTATGCAAATCTAGACAGTCTAATGAGCAAAGGTGAGTGGGATGTGCTGGAGATAGAAAATTGGTGTCACAAGCACGAGATAGAGCTGTAAGTCATTTGAATAAAGGAGACCACCGAGGGAGAAGGTGGAGAGTGAGAAAAGAAAGAGGGCCCAGGACTACACACCTGCATTTATTTTTTAATTGTTTTAATTTTTATTGGCGAATAGTTGATTGACAATGTTGTGTTAGTTTCGGGTGTACAGCAAAGTTGAATCAGTTTTATATATATATGTATCTACTCTTTTTTAGATTCTTTTCCCATATAAGCCATTACAGAGTATTGAGTAGAGTTCCCTGTGCTATACAGTAGGTCCTTATTAGTTATCTATTTTAGATATAGTAGTGTGTATGTGTCAATCCCAATCTCCCAATTTATCCCTCCCCCCCTCATCCCCTGGTAACCATAAGTTTGTTTTCTACCTCTGTAACTGCATCTAAGGGATGTGCAGATGAAGGCAAACTCACAAAAGACACTGAAGAGGATGATTAGAGAAGTAGAAGAGAAGGCTGCTTTCAGTGAAAAATAGGGGGTCCAGAAGGAAATTGTAGGTTCCTCTGGAAAACCACCCCACCCCCATTCTGACTATAGGTATCAGTCTTCCTTTGGAAGGCACAGACATGCGCACTCCTGTGCACACCCATACAGGCATACACACGACATACACACATAGGCAACACACACACACATAGAGGTTGCTGGCAGCAAATGCCGTTTTGGTTTTAGCCAGGGGTGTCTTTGAAGCTTCAACCACAAAGAAGTGACTGGGACAATTCCACTTTTCTGTCCAGACAGCCTTTTATCTTCACAGCATAGCAGGAGTGCCCAGTGGCCACTTGGACAGCAGGTGCACTTTCCCTGTAACCAGTAACACTACTCATTCCCGTACCTACTGGGAGGGAGTGTAGCCCTTGTAGCTACCCCAAGCCTCTCTTCCTGGTGATGGAAATTTCCATCATTGGCGGGAAAACGGCAGACTAATGGCACAGATGAATTGTAAATTTTGACAGCCCCGACAGGTAAATATTGGCTTTGCACAAACAGGTTTCTATAAATAACCTGTCTGCTGTAGAAACTCCACAGATGGCAGCACGGCTGCCCAAGCGCTGATTTTCCCAGGGTGTTCGGTGCAGAAAAGCACAGCTGTCAGCTTTGCTGTGCTCCTTGTGAGCTCAGGACGCCTCTGCTGTGCGGGCAGCCTGTCCCCGTCCCATCCTCCTTCGGCAGGCAGAGGCGGGGACAGGTGGAAATCAATCATTTTAATAACCTGCCTTCAGTGCCTTTCCTTCCAGGATTCCAAAGGGGTTTCTTTAAAATGCCACCTTTTCAGGTTTAGCAGTCAGAGTGAGAATTTGTCTGATATAGGGATTTGTTGGCCCGTTCTAATTTCAGTTGGTCCTATTGAAAAGAAAATCCTGGGGCTCCCCTGGTGGCGCAGTGGTTGAGAGTCCGCCTGCCGATGCAGGAGACATGGGTTCGTGCCCCGGTCCGGGAGGATCCCATATGCCACGGAGCGGCTGGGCCCGTGAGCCATGGCCGCTGAGCCTGCGCGTCCGGAGCCTGTGCTCCGCATCGGGAGAGGCCACAACAGTGAGAGGCCCGCGTACCGCAAAAAAAAAAAAAAAAAGAAAAGAAATTCCAGTGAAGTGAGACACATAGTCACCCTGGATTGTGTGCTATGTGGCTGCATTGCTAAAAATAATGCTTTCAAGGGTTCTGGGCAGACGCTGGGCTGTTGCGTGTGGGCACGCCATGGATGCTGACCTGAAAGAGAATGGGCGGGGTGGAGAATCACTCACATCAGCAAGTCATCTTCCTGGGAAAATTTGCCCAGTGGCCATCTCACCGCATCCAAGAACCAACGGGAATGTAATGAGCCACTGTTGGAAAAATACGGGGGCATTCTTATTTCTTAAACAGTGGGCTAAGAGCCTGTAGCTGAAATAATGCTGGTTGAAGTGAAGGCATCCTAAATGACCATTCTAAGGATGCCCAGAAAGCTTTGTGCTAAATTAAACGCTCCGTCACTGTGGCTGGGCTCCGGTTTGGGGTATGCCTGTACTTCCCTCCCTCCCTACTGTTTTTTTCCTGCTGCTTCTTATTTCTCTGGGCTCATTGATCTAGTGCATTCTATTGTAAGCCTCTTCCGTCTCTTTTGGAAGTAGACAAGGTATAAATCATATAAAGTGAGTCAAATGTTTCTAGAAGGTGCCTAAGATAGCAATAGTGATCAAAAAATCATTATTTTTCCCCTTCCACAAAAGTTTGGAGAAAGCAAATGGTAGTAATAGATATCATGCAATGAAACAATTCGAAACAGAAAATGAGGAGGAAAACTTTGTGGAGAACTGCAATAGGAAGTAACACGTGAATAATGAAACAATGTTGGCGTCCCATCCAAAGCAGAGTTGTCTGTGGTTTTTCCCTTTGGCCTTATCCCAAGGGAGGAGAGCAACGCTGACGGGAATCAGCCCTCGGTATAAAGTATAGCACGTATATTTGCTGTGCTCTGCGTTCACAGAGTGAATTCAGGACTTTTCATTCCTCTCTTAGGCAACTTATGACCGTTAGCAGAGTTTTCCTTGGCTTTTTCTTTTTCTGGAGTTACCTTCTAGTTAAACTTACACATTCAGAAGGACTACTCGTTTATTAGGATTTAGGGCTTTGGGCCTTTTCTCCCAAGTCTGGTCTCCATGCATAAAGGCCTATGTTTCCAAGAAGGGCTTTGAACGCCTCCTAGGCTGGGCTTGTCCAGTGCTTTCTGCTTCCCGAGCAGTCTATACAGTGCCCGGTGGCCAGCAGGCAACAGGCAACAATGTTTGGGGAGTGAAGCCAACTCACTGAGCTCTGGTTATCAGGGAATCTCATTTCCATATTGGGGAAGAGACCAGAAAAATTCTTCCCGGGTAAAATTATAACTTGATATTCAATAGTATAGCTGAGCAAGGTGTTCAGCATAGAAAATAATGAGTTATCTTCCACTCAAGCTGTGAGAAGGAGAGAACATATATTTTACAGGAGGCCCCAGTAGGACAGTGGAAAGTGCAATTACAAAGTGGAGCTTTGCAATCAGACAGGCTTTACTTTAAATTGTGCATTCCTTATGTGAATTGGCTGACTCTGGGCAAGTTTTTGATCCTCTTTGAATCTCAGCTTCTTCATTTTCAAAATATAGATGAAAGTCATCATCAAATTCTCAAGATTGTGACGTCCAAAAGGCAGTCTAATGTCACCGTTGCAAGCGGGAACTCTGGAGCCACATTACCAGGTTCACCTCCCTGCTCTGCCATTTACTAGCTGAGCGATCTGTAGCAAATTCCTTAACTTTTTGTGCCTAAATGTCCTTATGTTTAAAATGGGGAGCGTTGCTATGATGAATAAATAATTAATATATGTAAATATATATACAAGTGTTCATGATATACAAGTGTTCACATGTGCTTATGACAATATCAGATGGCACTGAGAAAAGATGCCCTGCCTGGGGTGCTTGCTCCCTCCACCCCACTCTCTTACTCTCCCTGTGCCTTTCTGAACAATTTCCTGATCATTTTATTAATTGTGGAACCAGCCACAGTATTGGCATCTTCATAAAGGATTGCACAGCTCTTGTCTAATACATATGGCCTCACCAAGACGGCACCTGTGTCATTTCCACACAAAGCCAAAAAGGAAGCCTTTGAGGCCCCAGGAGGGAGAGGGGGTGAGTGTTGTTATGCAGAGCTGGAGCTAAGGTTCTGTTTCTCTTCTGTTATGAACATACGTTCTTTAATTGAAAAAAAAATTGCAAAGTATTCCCAAAAATCCAAAATAATATGCTTGTTTACCTAGTAAGAGGTGAGTGTATTTTTTAGAGGCATATAATGTACTTCACTTAATTCAAGATGTTGATATATACTCCAATCATTCATTCATTCATTCAGACTCTCTTATGCAGTGATTGTACACTGGGTCGTATGCCAGGTGCTGGGGATAGAAGTAGGAGCAAGACTGTCTTTGCCCCCAAAACTCCAATCAAATTGGCAATGCCAATTAATGAAATTTGATGACACAAGCAATTGAATGAAGGTCTGTTCATGAATGATGATCCAGAATACCAAGAGGGAACTCTAGACTAGGGGAAGGTGATTAACCTCATGTTAGGACTGGTGTAGTACCTTAGCTAAGGCAGAGCTTAACAGCAGACATGGGGCAAGGAAGATTGAATTTATATAAACACCAGTGCTACTTTGAATTTTTCTTACTAGTTAAAGAAAAAATATTGTTGACAATCCCAGAACTATATAACCAGTCTAAGTAAGTGATCATGAATGTGTACATTGGAAGGACTTTGGTGAATTTGTTTCATTCTCACTTGCATGTTCATCGTCCTCTAACCATGTGATCAAGGGTATCCCTGATGTACAAATGAAGAACCTGGAGCTCAAAGAGAATAAGGGATTAGCCACTCATAGGGAGCACCTGTGAGATGGGAATCCAGTTCCCCAGGTGGCTGAGATCCCTGTCACAGTGCACTGTCCTGCTAGACCAGCCTGCTGCTGCTGTGATCTGAAGGTGGTTTGTCAGGGTGATTTATCCCTGCAGGCGAACTCTAGAAGCTCTCAGTGGCATGTTGTAACAACCGCCTTTTTTATTCCAGCTCTTCGGGCATCTTCCTCCATCCTTCTGGGAACATCTTACCAGTTAGTATAACAACTCTTGGGCTTCCTGTACTGTGTGTTCATCATACCTGTAGGTTTTTTCACAGAGCCTAAAGATATCCTGGCTGGGGCAGTAAATCTACTAATTAACATGCAAGGCCATGTATGATCTCATGTTATGACTCCTTCAAGCTAAAACACAGTGAACCCACCATTGAAGGAAGCGCTTCCTTTAAGAGGTCATGCCATTTATCCAGATTTTCTCGTTCATGGTATAAATCTATGGTTTTCATGTAACTAAGACAATTCATTGTCTACAGCAAAGAAAATGTCCTCTCCATAGCTCTCCTGAAATTCCCATCCCACAGTGTCTGTCTCCTGAGACCAAGAAAGCTCCGCTTTTGAGCCTTAGCACAACTTGAGGACTGTCACTTGTAATTGCTTCATGTTTCTATTTCAAGGGCTGTTGGCTGATGCTTTGGAAAAATCATTTTGTTTCTTCCAGCTATAGCTAAGGGGTCTTAGAAGTAACATGCAGCTGCACTTCCTGGTGGAACAGGAAAGATTCCCTAGATGTGGCAGAGGAGGTGACTACTTAGTGAGTCAGGGATGGGTGTGGCTCGGTGACTTCTTTGGTCAGTGTCCACCAGGTTGTGAACCAGTGTGTGGAGATCTGGCCTAACAGGGGAGTGCTTTGGACTGTTGTACCTTAAAAAAATCTGTCTCTGAATATCCATTGATGAGATGATGACTGTATTGTCCGTTGGATTTATGTAAATTACAGATTGCTATTTACTTCCGTCCCTAGAACCCTTATTCCCTAGAATCACCCAGCACTAAACTAAGGTGATACTAGCTTTCCAGCACTATTGTGAATCCAAGACAGCTGGGGTAGAGTGACCAGGAAGGCTTAGGAAACAGAATTCAAGTCCTGCTACCTCCCAGCTGTGCAGTCTTAGGCATGTTGGTTTACCTTCTCTGAGCTTTAGTTTGCTCACCTGTGAAAAGGAGAGAAATAAGGCCCACCTCACAAGGCATTGTGAAAGGCCGTGTAAGGGTGTTTTGTAGAGAAGATGAGTTAAATCCTTTGGAAGTGCATGTTTGATCATCTTCCCTGGGTGTGGCCACAAGGTCACAAGGCCAGAAGCCACAGACTTTCTTTCCAGATTGCCTGAATGGGTTTAGGTTTGACATGCTATTCTAATGACCCATTGGCATTGCATGCCAATTGCTCAAGGCAACAATTTCCAAGATGAACTAGAAAATTAGTAGGTATTATGCTAGGAGATAAAAAGTCTTAATGACCAAATATGTTTGTGATATCCTAGGTTTAGTAAATTGAATAGATTTAACTCGTATATGCTAATATATATAGCGAGGCTCCAGAAGGGAGATCTAAAAACTGAAATTTCTCAAAACTATACATCACAGAATGTGATCCAACTATACATCCAACTTCCTTTCCCCTACCCCACCCGGCATATCATGGAACTAGTGTAACCCAAAGCATATTCTAAAAAATGCTGATGCAAAGAATTCTAAGGAAACTACCCTTAGCTTTTTATACCTTTGCTAGTAGAAAGGCACGGTGTCATAGATAATGTCAAATACCAAATACTGTGTAAAGTGTTGATACATGACTTCTGAATATACCATAAAGTAGTAAATGAAGGTGATTGAAGCAGTAGGGTTTTTTTCCTATATGGTCTCTGTTTAGCTGACATTTGAGAAATCTGTTTAGCTAATATTTGAGAAATCAATTTATTTATTTAAAATAAATTGAGAAATCAATTTATTTTTTCTAGAACCAATACAGATAAGAGTAATGGAATTTATTCCAAGAACATATACTATATAATTGGAAACTAATTTAGAATTTAGTTTACATTGCTTAGGGATATTTCATAAACCGCATAGCTGAGGGCCAGTGCCACCTTGTTCATAAATCTGCTCTGACTTGCCCAGCTAGAAGCTGTCTTTTCCTTCTCCCAACCTCTTATCACACTTTAACTGTGCCTCTCCTGTGCATTTATAATTTTCCGCCTCACTCAAGAGCTAGTTGTGTACATGCCTTATCTCCCCTGCTGACCAAGAAGCTCCTTTTGCGGACTACTTCGTAGAGCCCCACAATGCCTGGCAGAGAGCATGCATGTGCTAGACACTAAGATGATTGCCTTGGTAGAGTTTCTCATATCTCCTTGAGATTATTCAGTTACTGTTATTATTGTTATTATTACTTAGCTTTTATTCATTAGCCAATATTTGTTAAACATCTACTATGTGTTAAGCACTTGGCATTGATTATTTCATTTAATATTCACAACAAAACTCTGAGGTAGATACCTTTTCCCCTCAGTTTACAAATAAAGGAACTGACGCTTTAAGAAATGCTAAATAACTTGCCCAGCATGAGAACCAGTATTCCAAACTATGGGTGTCTCTTGCCCAAGCCTGTGCTTCAGATCACTAAGTGTCATCCTCTCAGGGGCTAATGAATAGACAAGTACTCGCAAACCAGAAGAGTAGCCTCAGTGGTACCTTTGTAGTTCTCCATTCTGAGTCCCACTGTAGAGAAAATCACCCTCATAAATGAAAGACTTATAGGCCACCAGCCAATTGCTTTTTCTCCTACAGTTTGAGTGTGGAAGACCCTCTTTGGCCTGTTCTGTCTGAGGTTGCTTTCACCAGCTACGCCCTGCTGTGACTGTAAGCCCTTGTTAAGTTTGGGTTAATTGCCAGTTTAGGCAGTGTTCTCCTTTAGAAAGTCCCTCCAGAAAGAACAGCTCAGAACTGGGAAATGGTTGTCTCTTTGCTCTCCACTTACCCAGCTGCTAATGGGGTTAGGAGGATGCCAACAACATATGCCACCCCAGATTTTTCTCATTTACAAAGTCTTGATGATTTACACACCGGATGATTTTCAGCCTTTTGCCACCTGTGGAGTCAGGAAGTCAAACCAGCCAGTATCTATTGGGCACAAGCCACATGTAAGGACAGGGTGGCCCTAAGAACTCATTCACACTCATTTTGATTCTTCTTTTTCCTGGTTTTCTTTTGCCAGGGGCATAGAGTATGGTGAAGATTAGAACAGGAGACTTGAGTTCTCACTTTCGATCACATACCACTCCATGCGTGCCGTAGGCCAGCCACTTGGCCCCTCTGACCCCCAGTCTCCTCAGCTGGAAGCAGGAGGGTGGGCTGTGGCACGTGCTGCTCTCTCCTGCTTGATCTGACTTTCTCATAGTGGGTGCAGCTCCCCAGGGAAAGAGTTTACCTGCAGTCTGAACGGGGATGGGGACTTTTGTAGCATATGGAACAATCCAGAACCATTGCAATACTGCTGGTATGTTTTACTTACCCCATCATCTCTGAGAACGTTCAGAAAACACAGTTCGTGGTAAGTGAATGGAATAAAAACAGAAATGCAAGTTGGAGTGGGATTTACACTCTGTAGACTTTTACTTGCAGGAGGTGAAACAGGCAGAGCCTATATATAGAGCTGTTCTAAGGGTGCTGGCCCTCACCTGACGGGGTTAGGGGAGGGAGAGGTCTCAGACTTCTGTCTCTGGTAAGTGACAAAGTCTTTGACCCAGATATGATGTGGTCAGGAAATCAACAAAGTCCTTCCTGAGACTCATGCCTAAGGTATAATTATATCCAAAAGGAGGTGATTTATGGGTCATCTTCCATTTTTAATAGCTTTAAAAATTATGCAAGCAAACACATGTTCCTTTTTTTAAATTAACAATGCCTATGATGTTCTGAATCAATAGAATTTTTTTTAAATGAGCATCACTGAACAAAGCAGGCAAGCATTCCCTCCCTCATGGAGCTTCCATCTAGGTGGCCACTGATGACAACTAAGGTAAAAAACCAGCATTTGCCCATCCAAGAACATAGCATCCAAAATGAAGCAACTGCAATAAAGACCCTCTTACCCCATGCCGCTGGAGCTGGTAGCTAATTAGTTAACAAAAAAGACCATGAACATGCTTATGGCTAATCATAACATGATATAAGTGTACCTGAAATATTTTACTTTAACTTAAAACATATAAATGCATATTAATTCACCATTGTTTTAACGTGAGACTAAAGCATTTTTTAGATTTGCTGATTGGAGTTTTTAATGACCATTCTTAGACAAACCCTGCCTAAAAGGCATCATCTGCAATTCCCAGTTTCAGTTTTCTTAAAGTGGAATGAGATCTTGAAGGCCCTCAGGAAGCAATCCAAGTACAGAATATTCCAGTCTTTTGTGGTTGACCCACTCACACCTGGCTCGACAGCAGGTTTGATTTTATTTTAGCAACTTTTTCCCTCAGTCTTCTAAAGCATGCAACTTAGAGCATTTTCTTTTTCACACCCACATTTCATCAGTGTATATAATATGCGACCAAATTGCATAATTACACTAACAAGTATAACTGGCACATCCCAAAATCTCACATCACACCTGGTAGAAGCAGAAGCACAGGGGCACACCAGCAATTAGACGATTAGCTTGTATCAGCTTGGGTGTCAGTCAGTATATTAACAGGAAGGATGGCAAGCATTTCTTAATATGGCAAGTCAGTTATGCAGTAATCAGTTAAGAGAACTCCTACTGTACTCCTGAATGTGGCCATAAGCACCCATTATTAGCATCCCCTAGAACGGTATTTCTCATTTGGAACCCTGATGATTTTCCTGGGGGCTCAGGGGTCATTAGAAAGAGTTGGCAGCATGTCTGAATCTCCCTAACTTCCTTCAACTGTAGGAGCTGCACTTTCATCTGTTTTATACATCTGACTATTGCATTTGATTTCATTTTTAAAGAAAAGATCTAGAGAATGATTGTATCTTTAAGTAACGGCTATTGGGAAACTTTTGGAGAGGAAATTTTAGACTTTTAGCAGCCTGGCATAAACCACCATAGATAGAGGACACCTGATAACATTTTAAAGTTTTTAAAAAGAGAGATGATTTAAAATGCCTGGTTTCCACCTGATTTCTTTCCATTAAGTGTTTCTGAATAGGCAGTGTATTCATTTCCTAGAAGTGCCATAACAAAGCACCACAAACCAGGTGGCTTAAAACAGTGGAAATTTGTAATCTCACAGTGCTGGAGCCTGGAAGTCCAAAATCAAGGTGTCAACAGGCCCATGCTCCTTCTGCAACCTGTAAGGGAAGCCTTCCTTTCCTCTTTCTAGCCTCTGGTGTTTTGCTGGCAATCCTTGGAGTTCCTTGGCCTGCAGCTGCATGTTTCCAATCTCTGCCTTTGTTATCACATGACATTCTCCTTGTGTGCCTGTGTCTTCACATTGCCATCTACTCATAAGAAAACCAATTACCTTGGACCAGGGGCCCACCCTACTGCAGTGTAACCTCATCTTATCTAATTACATCTGTAATGACCCTATTTCCAAGTGGGGTCACATTCTGAGGTACTGGCATCAGGACTTTGATCTATTCACACAATTCAACCCATAAGAGACACTAAGGATTTTCTGGATATAGTTCTTCTCCCTGCCCTCCGCACAATTCCTAGACATTGCCAATGAACAAAACAAAGCCTCTCACCCTTTATAATGCCCGTGATGTCCCTGTGCCTGAATAAAACCAAAATAGGTCTCTGGGATAATCCCTTAATCAAGGTGAGGCAGTATAGCCAGAAAAGACACTACGGTGAAAGGAACTATCAGGTTTTGAATGCATACCCTGTATTTAGTCTTATGTTAAGCACAGCACATCCATTTTTTTATACTTTATTTATCTTCCCCAAAATTCTTATAGATGTCTATTATTTTATATACTTTAATTTTTAATTTATATACTTTAATTTATATACTTTAATTTTCAAGTAACAGAAAATTTGCAATTGTTAATTATCTTTAACAAGAATAAAATGTATTGGCTCATATAACTAGAAGCTAGAATTGTAGACCTCAGGGCTAATTTAAACCAGGGGCTGTACCTCTGGAGTCCCTGGCCTCCACAGCTTTGTGATTCTCTGGACTCTGCCCTCATCTGTGTGGCAGCTTTAGTGCTGAACGTTGCACACCACAACATCCCATGAAAGAGAGAGGGAGTCACTTTAGGATATGATCCCAGAAAGAGCAAGAACGTTTATAGAAGCACCCAGGCAACCCTCTGCTTGTCCCCTTGGCCTGAATTTGAACACACACCCTGTTCTGAGCAAAATACTGTAAAAAAAAAAAAAGGTCGGGGGGAGCGGGGGATGTGGGCTCAGACCAGTCAGATCTGCATCTGCAGTCAGGGTGGCAGGGGAAGCATTAACCCGGGTTCAACGACTGCCTGGAGGATAGGTAGATATCTAAATAAAATTAGGGTTCTCTTACGAAGAAGGAGGAGGAGGGCAACCTCCGTGTAAGTCACCAGTAATGCCCACCTCAGCAGGACCAGTGCACAGATGAATAACTAAGATTTAGGGAAGTTAATCACTCCTTTCCAAAATCGCATAGCTTATGCGTGTTAGACTAACATTCAACACCGAAGGTCTCTGACTTTCTCGTGTAGCAGGCTACCACCAGTTCCATTACTGGAGTGGCTGAGCTCTTTGTGTGCTTTCTGGAGTAGTTATTTAGTCTCAGCTTCTTAGAAACCTGGTCTCCACATCCTTGATTGTGCACCTTCTTATAAGAGTGCCAAGAGCCCCATGTGATGTGCTTCTGTGAATGAATAAGGCTGCTGAGGCGTTGAGTGGCAAGAGAGAATTCTAGGAGGGCTTGTGCTGGGAGGATGGATCCCGCACCTGAATAGACAGCTTCAATAGAAGTACTGGATTGTTAGCTTCCCTTTTGTGATTTAATGCACTCTGGGCAAGATAACAGGGAGGCTGGCTCACCAAGTAAGAATATCTGAGAGAGAGAGAGAGAGAGAAGAGAAAGGTACTCCCTCCAACTTTGCAGTTAGACCAGTTGGGTATTGGGTTCTTTTTTGGGAGAGACAAGATAATACCTTTATAGCCTCTCAGGAGGAACTTGCAGTGATAGAAACTGTGGTGGTGTCTATTATGGTTGAGCAGGAACAATTAACGTCCAAGATGGAAGAACTGAAACTTTCCTGCCTGCCCAGCATCTCACTCAAGTGATGAGAAATGAGGAATGAGTTTCCTCACACTCAGACCTTGGGTCTTTGTCTCTAACCCTTAGTTGAACTACTTCTACCGAGTTTCCTTTAGCATTTCTCTGGCCCTTGGCTATTTCAAGTTTTTTCTAGCAACACCAGTGGAGCATTGCAAAATCCAAAAGTTTTTCAAGGACGTTTCCTCTGTGAGCATCTGTATTGTCAAGGAAAAAAAATTGTTTTGCCCATTATTAACCTTCATGCTAATTGTTTCTTTTTTCATCTCCTAATCATCGAAGCACATGTTTTCATTTCCATTTCAATCATTTCAATTACTTGCATCCAAAGCAGAAATAATCCCAATGTTATTAACTTTTATAATGCCCTAAAGTAAACAGCTCTTGACCTTACCTACCCATGCCTGAAGGTTCTCTTTTCCCTTGGAAGGCACTCCCACCAGGTTTGGTTTCACATGCGTGTTCAGGGAGAGGAAAATACTGTGAATGCTGTAAAGCTGATGCCCTTCCCTACCTGCAGAGTCTCTAAGGAAAAGGCAGATGTTGTCCACTCCTCAGACCATTCTGGCTCCTGAGCCAACTGGGAGAGGATTTCAGCAGCCTCGATCCCGCTGTCTCCATTAGGGGAAGGGCTGAATTAAACGTGCACATAATAAGCCTGATTTGCAGGATGCCAGGAATGTGACTTGCCATCTGAGTTGTCCCCAGTTCTCCACATTCCTGCTCCTTGTCATGGTATCCCAATCTCTACAAGACCTCACTCTCTCTCCCTGTTGACACACATTTCTTCCAAGAGTGAGACCTGCCCTCAACCCTTGGCCTTACTCTAACAGGGCTCTCTCTAGCCCCTGTACCCACCCACATCTCCTGGGATCCTACCAGGAAAGCTAGATTCACATATTCCAAACATTTCCACAGTCAAAACTTTTCGAAGGAAGAAAGGAAGGAAGGGAGGGAGGAAGGAAGGAAGGAAGGAAGAAAGGGGGAAAAGGCTAAGGGGAAACTTAAAAGCAGAGCTATTCTCACTTAAATAGGAGGGGACAACTTGATGTCCTGCCCCTTGGTCCTCTGAGGTGAATCCCTCCATCTCTTTTGAACACAGTGTAAAAATCACAGACCTGAAACCAAGAGATCTCTGGTGTGGCTGGGACTGTCACTTCACCCTGCATTCTGCTCTGCTGCCCCTTGCTTCTCTGCCTAGTAGTTGGAGACCCCAGGACTCCCTGAGTTTGTCATGTGTCTGGAAGATTCCCATGGAATTACCCTTCTTCTCACAGAGATGGAGCCCTTGCATGCATGAGAGTGTTACCCTCATTCTATTGCCCTGATTCTGGAGCTCTCTCCTCCCAAGGGCTTGTGTTGGTCATACACCTGTCACTGTAGCTCACCAGAGCACAGAAAGTATTTCCCAGAAAGCTTTTAAGGTGTGTGTATAGACAAGTTTGGATCACTGTTGTTCACACAATTGTGGTTTCACCACTAACTTCTCACCTTGGAGGGTTGGAGGGAGCTACGGTGCATCTTCCCACACCCAAGTTCCAAAAGAAGCACATAGACTTAGGGTCCTTCCTGTTCTTCAAGGAGAAAATGACCTGATCTTCCTGGAAGAAAGTGACTAGTCATTCCTATCTGGGGTGTCTTGAACCAAATGGATTAGTGTCCTTGAAAATGTCATAGTTGCACTCTGTTCCTACAAAATTCTAGCTATACAAAGCCTGTGACATTGTGAATAGTAATATCTAAGTGAGCTTGGAATACAGTCATTCCCGGCCTGCAGCCTGGACTTGTAAAGTCTTCTCCAAGTATGGTGAGTGGCATAAAAGGTAATTTCCAGTCCCATACGCTCTTTGAGGCCAGGGTTAACTAAGCCAAATGGACACCTTGATGTGCCTCTATCACGGTAGTGTTTCTCTGGGTTGCTGTAAAAAACAAGGCAGCTATGTGGAACCAGAGAGTTGGCACTGCACGCAACACCTTTGCACAGGACGTCTGCCATCATAATGGAGATCCTAGAGGTCTTGAGTCCATGAATAACCTCCACTTCTGGGTCTCTTAGATGCTTGCTTCAGGTGCCAACATTCCTCTGCCTCTGATGCCTACCATTTCTACAGTATTTCAGCGTGGACTGTGTGCTCCTTGAGGACAAGGAAATCAAAGCAGAGCAAAGTGCTTTGAACATAGTATTTATGCCTGGTGTCTTTTTCGCACCTTAATTCACTGGCAAGCATTCCTCATACCAAGTTGAGGAAAAGTAATCCAATAAATATATCTTAAGAATTTAAGACCTGCATCATAGAAGGCATCGAGCATGGTCATTTCCCAAAGACGAGCTCCCCAAAGGGCACAGAGGTGCTTGCCCTTTCTGCATTTATGCCTCTCCAAACCAGACTCCCTAGAGCCCTCAACCACTCTCTATATGACTTGGCTTCAAATTACTTATGCACAATATCCAACATGGCATGTATCAAGAATGATTCATCATAGCCTTGTTAAGTAGCTTGCCCCAAACTTGATCCGTATCTGCAGGTTGAATCAAACTGGAAGCAAGAATACCTTGGCATTCCCACTTGAATCAGTAGAAAACATTAGAGACTGGGACTTATACCATTGGCACTCCTGAGGCCTTTGGACTCACACTGAAACTACACCACTGGCTTTCTGAATCTCCAGCTCCCAGACCACAGATTGTTGGACTTCTCAGTCTCCATAATCAGCCATGTGGCTGACAGGGTATTGGTGCTCCAGCCTGCTGTCAGACCTGAGTCTCTGAGGTGGGAGAGCCAAGTTCAGGACATTGGACCACCAGAGATCTCCCAGCCCCCCATAATATCAATCAGCGAGAGCTCTCCCAGAGACCTCTATCTCAACGCTAAGACCCAGCTCCACCCAACGGCCAGCAAAATCCTGTGCTGGACGCCCCACACCAAACAACTAGCAAGACAGGAACACAACTCCACCCATTACCAGAGAGGCTGCCTAAAATCATACTAACTTTACAGACACCCCAAAACACACCACCAGATACAGCCCTGCCCACCAGAAAGACAAGATCCAGCCCCACCCATCAAATACAGGCCCCAGTCCCCTCCACCAGGAAACCCACACAAGAACTGAACCAACCTCACCCACTGAGGGCAGACACCAAAAACAACAGGAACTATGAACCTGGAGGCTGCGAAAAGGAGACCCCAAACACAGTAAGTTAAACACAATGAGAAGACAGAGAAATACACAGCTGATGAAGGAGCAAGGTAAAAACCCAACAGACCAAACAACTGAAGAGGAAATAGGCAGTCTACCTGAAAACGAATTCAGAGTAAAGATAGTAAAGATGATCCAAAATCTCGGAAATAGAATGGAGAAAATACAAGAAACGTTTAACAAGGACCTGGAAGAACTAAAGAGTAAGCAAACAATGATGAACAACATAATAAATGAAATTAAAAATTCTCTAGAAGGAATCAATAGCAGAATAACTGAGGGTGAAGAACTGATAAGTGACCTGGAAGATAAAAGAGTGGAAATAATTACCACAGAATAGAATAAAGAAAAAAGAATGAAAAGAATTGAGGACAGTCCCAGAGACCTCTGAGACAACATGAGATGCACCAGCATTCAAATTATAGGGGTCCCAGAAGAAGAAGAGAAGAACAAAGGGACTGAGAAAACATTTGAAGAGATTATAGTTGGAAACTTCCCTAACATGGGAAAACAAATAGTCAATCAAGTCCAGGAAGCACAGAGAGTCCCATACAGGATAAATCTAAGGAGAAACACGCCAAGACACATATTAATCAAACTATCAAAAATTAAATACAAAGAAAAAATATTAAAAGCAGCAAGGGAAAAGCAACAAATAACATACAAGGGAATCCCCATAAGGTTAACAGCTGATCTGTCAGCAGAAACTCTACAAGCCAGAAAGGAGTGGCAGGACATATTTAAAGTGATGAAAGGGGAAAACCTACAACCAAGATTACTCTATCCAGCAAGGATCTCATTCAGTTTTGATGGAGAAATTAAAACCTTTACAGACAAGCAAAAGCTAAGAGAATTCAGCACCACCAACCCAGCCTTACAACAAAATGCTAAAGTAATGTCTCTAGGCAGGAAACACAGAGGAGGAAAAGACCTACAATAACAAACCCAAAACAACTAAGAAAATGGTAATAGGAACATACATATCTATAATTACCTTAAATGTAAATGGATTAAATGCTGCAACCAAAAGACATAGACTGGCTGAATAGATCCAAGAACAAGACCTGTATATATGCTATCTACAAGAGACCCACTTCAGACCTAGCAACACATACACACTGAAAGTGAGGGGATGGAAAAAGATATTCCATGCAAATGGAAATCAAAAGAAAGCTGGAGTATCAATTCTCATATCAGACAAAATAGACTTTAAACTAAAGACTATTACAAGAGATAAAGAAGGACACTACATAATGATCAAGGGATCAATCCAGGAAGAAGATATAACAATTATAAACATACATGCACCCAACATAGGAGCACCTCAATACATAAGGCAAATGCTAACAGCCATAAAAGGGGAAATCAACAGTAACACAATCATAGTAGGGGACATTAACACTCCCCTGTCACCAATGGACAGATCATCCAAAATGAAAATAAATAAGGAAACAAAAGCTTTAAATGACACATTAAACAAGATGGACTTAATAGATAGTTATAGGACATTGCATCCAAAAACAACAGAATACACTTTCTGCTCAAGTGCTTATGGAACATTCTCCAGGAGAAATCATATTTTGGGTCACAAATCAAGCCTTGGTAAATTTAAGAAAATTGAAATCACATCAAGTATGTTTTCCAACCACAACGCTATGACAGTAGAAAAAAAAACTGTAAAAAATACAGTACATGGAGGCTAACAATACACTACTAAATAACCAAGAGATCACTGAAGAAATCAAAGAGGAAATTTAAAAATACCTAGAAACAAATGACAAGGAAAACACGACAACCCAAAACCTATGGGAGGCAGCAAAAGCACTTCTAAGAACGAAGTTTACAGCAATGCAATCCTACCTCAAGAAACAAGAAAAATCTCATACAGACAACCTAACCTTACACCTAACACAATAGAGAAAGAATGACCAAAAAAAAAAAAAAAAACCCAAAGGTAGCGGAAGGAAAGAAATCATAAAGATCAGATCAGAAATAAATGAAAAAGAAATGAAGGAAACAATAGCAAATATCAGTAAAACTAAAAGCTGATTCTTTGAGAAGATAAATAAAATTCATAAACCATTAGCCAGACTCATCAAGGAAAAAAGGGAGAAGACTCAAGTCAACAGAATTAGAAAATAAAAAGGAGAAGTAACAACTGACACTGCAGAAATACAAAGCATCATGAGAGACTACTACAAGCAACTATATGCCAATAAAATGACAACCTGGAAGAAATGGACAAATTCTTAGGAAAGCACAACTTTCCAAGACTGAACCAGGAAGAAATAGAAAATATAAACAGATCAATCACAATCACTGAAATTGAAACTGTGATTAAAAATCTTCCAACAAACAAAAGCCCTGAACCAGATGGCTTCACAGGCAAGTTCTATCAAACATTTAGACAAGAGCTAACACCAATCCTTCTCAAACTCTTCCAAAATATAGCAGAGGGAAGAACACTCCCCAACTCATTCTACAAGGCCACCATCACCCTGATACCAAAACCAGACAAAGATGTCACAAAGAAAGAAAACTACAGACCAATATCACTGATGAACATAAATGTAAAAATCCTCAACAAAATACTAGCAAACAGAATCCAACAGCACATTAAAAGGATCATACACCATGATCAAGTGGGGTTTATCCCAGGAATGCAAGGATTCTTCAATATATGCAAATTAATCAATGTGATACACCATATTAACAAACTGAAGGATAAAAACCATATGGTCATTTCAATAGATGCAGAAAAAGCTGTCAACAAAATTCAACACCCATTTATGATAAAAACTGTCCAGAAAGTAGGCACAGAGGGAACTTTCCTCAACATAATAAAGGCCATATATGACAAACCCACAGCCAACATTGTTCTCAATGGTGAAAAACTTAAACCATTTCCTCTAAGATCAGGAAAAAGACCAGGCTGACCACTCTCACCACTATTATTCAACATAGTTTTGGAAGTTCTAGCCACAGCAATCAGAGAAGAAAAGAAAAGGAATCCAAATCAGAAAAGAGTAAAGCTGTCACTGTTTGCAGGTGACATGATACTATACATAGAGAATCCTAAAGATGCTACCAGAAAACTACTAGAGCTAATCAATTGAATTTGGTAAAGTAGCAGGATATAAAATTAATGCACAGAAATCTCTGGCATTCCTATACACTAATGATGAAAACTCTGAAAGAGAAATTAAGAAAACACTCCCATTTGCCATTGCAACAAAAAAGAATAGGAATAAACCTACCTAAGGAGACAAAAGACCTGTATACAGAAAACTATAAGTCACTGATGAAATTAAAGATGATACAAACAGATGGAGAGATATACCATGTACTTGGATTGGAAGAATCAACATTATAAAAATGACTCTACTACCCAAAGCAATCTACAGATTCAATGCAATCCCTATCAAACTACCAATGGCATTTTTCACAGAACTAGAACAAAAAATTTCACAATTTGTATGGAAACACAAGAGACCCCGAATAGCCAAAGCAATCTTGAGAAAGAAAAATGGAGCTGGAGGAATCAGGCTCCCTGACTTCAGACTCTACTGTGAAGCTACAGTAATCAAGACAGTATGGTACTGGCACAAAAACAGAAATATAGATCAATGGAACAGGATAGAAAGCTCAGAGATAAACCCATGCACATATGGTCACCTTAGCTTTGATAAAGGAGGCAAGCATATACAATGGAGAAAAGACAGCCTTTTCAATAAGTGCTGCTGGGAAAACTGGACAGCTAGAAGTAAAAAAATGAAATTAGGATGCTCCCTAACACCATACACAAAAATAAACTCAAAATGGATTAAAGACCTAAATGTAAGGCCAGACACCATAAAACTCTTAGAGGAAAACATAGGCAGGAAACTCTATGACATAAATCATAGTAAGATCCTTTTTGACCCACCTCCCAGAGGAATGGAAATAAAAATAAAAATAAACAAGTGGTACCTAATGAAACTTAAAAGCTTTTGCACAGTAAAGGAAACCATAAACAAGACGAAAAGACAACCCTCAGAATGGGAGAAAATATTTGCAAATGAAGCAACTGACAAAGGATTAAACTGCAAAATATACAAGCAGCTCATGCAGCTCAATATCAAAACAGCAAACAACCCAATCCAAAAATGGGCAGAAGACCTAAACAGACATTTCTCCAAAGAAGATATACAGACTGCCAACAAACACATGAAAGGATGCTCAACGTCACTAATCATTAGAGAAATGCAAATCAAAACTACAGTGAGGTATCACCTCACACCGGTCAGAATGGCCATTATCAAAAAATCTACAAACACTAATTGCTGGAGAGGGTGTGGAGAAAAGGGAACCCTCCTGCACTGTTGGTGGGAATGTAAATTGATACAGCCGCTATGAAGAACAGTATGGAGGTTCCTTAAAAATCTAAAAGTAGAACTACCATATGACCCAGCAATCCCACTACTGGGTATATACCCTGAGAAAACTGTAATTCAAAAAGAGTCATGTACCACAATGTTCATTGCAGCTCTATTTACAATAGCCAGACATGGAAGCAACCTAAGTGTCCATCCACAGATGAATGGTGAAAGAAGATGTGGCACATGTATACAATGGAATATTACTCATCCATAGAAAGAAACAAAATTGATTTATTTGTAGTGAGATGGATGGACCTAGAGTCTGTCATACAGAGTGAAGTAAGTCAGAAAGAGAAAAACAAATACCATATGCGAAGACATGTACATGGAATCTAAAACAAATAAATGGTTCTGATGAATCTAGGAGCCGGACAGGAATAAAGACGCAGATGTAGAGAATGGACTTGAGAACACAGAGAGAGGAAGGGTAAGCTGGGATGAAGTGAGAGAGTAGCATTGACATATATACACTACCAAATGTAAAATAGATAGCTAGTGGGAAGCAGCTGCATAGCACAGGGAGATCAGCTCGGTGCTTTGTGACCACCTAGAGGGGTGGGATGGGGAGGGTGGGAGGGAGACACAAGAGGGACTGGATATGGGGATATATGTACGTGTATAGCTGATTCACTTTGTTACACAGCAGAAACTAACTCAACATTGTAAAGCAATTATACTCCAATAAAGATGTTAAAAAAAAAAAAAAAAGACAGAACTCATTGTTCTTGCCTTTTGGGGGCAAATCCAAGCAAAATCCTTGAGCCTTGTCTGGAGCACTAGCCTTGAGAAGGCTTTTCTCCATCCACGTCTCTGCAGCCCCAGGAGGAACCCTGAGGTGGGAAACAAGCATTTCCTATTCATCTGTCCAGTCAACATACATTTACAGTCTTTTTTGTGGCAGCCACTGAGCTTGGGGCTGGGTACTGAAGGATGAATGGATTTCATGGGACAGTGTTGTCAAGTTGACTCAGCAGACTGAAGAATTATGGGGACATTTCATCTTAGGAACATCCAAGAGACTATTGGATGTTAAGACATAGCGAGCGCAAGACATAAAGGAAAGAATGAAATCAGCTCTTGTCTTTGCTCCCCGCCTCTGCTCTCTGCATCCTCTCAGCACACTTTCTTCAATCAACAGAAACATATACCCTGCAAAACCTTCCAGTTTTGTTTCACTTAGTATTTCCTTAGCATTCTCTTTCTCCCCCCGCCTTACCTCTACAAGAGTAAGCACAGTTAATCTTTTTCTAAATTACAAAGACTTTCAATTAGCAGGTTCTGAACTAATGACATTTTTTATCCATGCATCTCAAGGTACCCAGTTAGAAGTAGATAGACTCCTCAATCTTAATATATTTTCTCCCCTCCACCCATGAATCTGAAAGTGACAGAAGGGTATTAGCACATTCCTTTCTTTTAGCACTTATCACCCAATCCTTGAACTGATTTTCATTTGTCTCCCAGTTAATCAGAGATCTCCTTGAGGAAGGAAAAGAAGGAAACTAACACTGATTATGAAGGATACTGAGCCAGGAACTGTGTGGGAACCCTGTGTTGACAGGGGCTGTGTTTTATTAAACTGGGTCTACTAGTGCCTTGCCTGCCTCTTAATACCCACAATAAATGATTTATGAATGAATAAGGTTTACCCTCTAAAGAGCAGGCCATTTTACATCTCAGCACATGTGTACCACCCGGACCCGTATAACTTCTTGTGTATAGTATCTGGTTACCTGAAACAATACCTTATATCATACAGGACTTTTCTGATTTTTATTCACATCCTTAAAGAGAGACACATATACACAAAAGTTCCTGGCACATAAAATTTGTTCAGTTACTAATTGATACATACAGATGGTCATTAAATGAATTCTGTAAAATGGGTAATACCATTCTCCTTTTCATGGAGGTTATTGTATGTGTGCCCAAGGTCACAGCTCACGTTTTGGATTTGTGTTCAGGTTACATGTGTTGAGGACCTGCTATGTGTTGGATGTGCCATTAGGTGTTGTCTGTGTGTTTGTAATTTAATCCTACAACAACTCTTCAGAGTCTGTATTAACGGTGTGATTAACTGAGGCCTTAAGAAGATAAATGAGTTTTATTTAAGGCCACGAGTTCATACTGACAGGCCCCCTTTCCAGTAGTGCTTCTTACAGCTCAAGCAACTAGTACTAGTCCTAGGAGGTGGACCCTTGGGATAAATCCCCAAAAGCTGCCTTACATGTTCTAAAGGAAGCGTTTTTCTTTCCAAGTTTGCATCTATCTTTCTCACTGTAAGATGGTGCTCAATAGTGTGATAGTGGCCCAAGTTTCCACGTTATTCAAATTCTGCATAAAGAATAAATGCATCAACTATTAAATTGACATTAATGGATCAAGTGCAGTAGGAAAGCCAGAAACTCATTTTCATTCTGACCCCTTCCAATGACTAATAATATGATGGAGATGCAGGGAGAGAGAAAGAAACTAAAAGTGCCCACATTCTCATCTCACACGTGAGCTTGTCTGAAAATGCCCACTGAATTTGTCTGCATGCCCTCCTTGTGCAGAAGGGGAGGGAGCATGCCCTTCCCACCCTGGAGAACATGCTCTGACCGTTTTTTCTTCCACTTGCCTGGTTGGAAAACAGCTGAAATTCTAAATATGACATGATTGGAATGTTGGACTTTCTCAGTGAGAGGGGAAAACACAGTTAAGTTTATTTTTAAAAATCAGTGAGATGTTTCTAAAAGCAGAACATTAAAAAGTGATCTACCTGGGCAAGCTCTGTAGAAGATGATTTTATCCTGTTTTAGTGGGTATTTCAATTATGGCTTACTCTTACGGGGAACGGTGCCCTGGAACACGGAGTGAGTAACGAAGCACGGCATGTGGCTTGGGAGGCTTCCCACTAAATGCAACTCATCAAATTAAAAGCATAAGTAATTTTAATGACAGCACAGAGAAACGAACCTTCAAAGGTTAGGAAATTTAAAATAGCTTTAACTTGAGGGAATTGCAGGGAGGTAGGCTTTCAACTCTTTTCATCTTAAAAAGGCACATCCTAAAATATTACAACATACGCGTGTGGAATAAAATTCACTGAATCTGTAATTCGGAAGCAAAATATAGCTTTTGAATTTCCTAACCTTGACCTGCTATTGATATTATTAACAAAACTGCCTTGGGCCCCAAATAGCCCACCTAGAATTTCTAGACACATCCGGGGCCATGGATACTCCCTGGTCAATGGCAGCTGGCCTGTAGGTGGGGGAATCCAGCACACCACGGTATTCAGCTCAGTTGCAAGAGAAACAGAGAGAGAGGGAACGAGCTCATGGCTGCTCAGTGACTAAATGTGTTTCCCACCTCTTTTTCCTTTGGGTTGACCAGTTCTCCTCACAGCAGGGATGCTACCTAATGAACAACATAATCCCCAAACATAATTTAGGCCCTTGTGGAAATGCATTATTTATTAGGCCGCTTGGATCTCATGGAGCAGAAGACTCTTCATTTTCTCAATTCTTCCCAAAGGGGTGTGCAAAGCTGATGATACACTTTGGGAGTCAATCATTGACCAGATAAGCATTGGCCCGTATTTAGAGGACTGATGGGGCAGTGGTGTTTTTCAAGTGCATTTGGAAACCAATATGATGGATTTGGCTACCATAACTTTAATACTTAATATGACAGTATGCCTTTGCCAGCTACTTTTATATTGTTCTGCTACAGTGACTTTAAGACATATCCTCTTATAAATTCATCAGCTGATTGAACCATTCATTGTTCATTCATTCAGCAAGTATTGACTGGGTCCCCACCATTCAGAGCTGGACCACACTGAACCTGGAGCTTGAGGACTTTAAGGTGCTTAATAAAGGTTTAGAAGGTGCTACTGAGGTCGTGGTATATTTGCCCATTAAGAAATAGTTATACAACAATTTTATTTATTTATTTTGGACTGTGTTGGGTCTTCACTGCTACGTGCAGGCTATCTCTAGTTGCGGCGAGCAGGGCCTACTCTTCGTTGGGGTGTGTGGGCTTCTCACTGTGGTGGCTTCTCTTGTTGCGGAGCATGGGCTCTAGGCACATGGGCTTCGGTAGTTGAGGCACACAGGATCAATAGTTGTGGCTCACGGGCTCAGTAGTTGTGGCGCACGGGCTTAGTTGCTCTGCAGCATGTGGGATCTTCCTGGACCGGAGCTCGAACCCATGTACCCTGCATTGGCAGGCGGATTCTTAACCGCTGTGCCACCAGGAAAGTCCTGACAATTTTAATTACAACCTGGAGTGAGAAATTTTCACTAGTGTCTTAAAATGTGTTCACCTTCTTTCAGAAAACTCAGATATGGGAGGCAGGAGGCTGCACAGGAGAAGTGATCCTAGCAAATTAAAAGGAGAAGGCAGTTTTCTGCATTTATCAACTAACCTTATGATCTTCTCCTTTATTATGTTTATCTGGTTAATTATATTGAGTGTTTTACGTATCTCTTATTAACAGCATATACTTAAAAAAAACTTAGCCTGACCACCTTTGTGCTGTAATTGGAACATTTAGTTCCTCAACATATGATGTAATGTCTAATATCCTGAATTTAAATCAATAATTAAAATTTTCTTGTCTTCCTCTTCTATTAAAAAAAAAAAAATGGAGATGGCAGCATCCACTCTTCCACCCACACAGGAGGGGAGGGCAAAGCTCAGCAATATGGCTGGCCTTGGACTAGGAAGTGAGTCCACACCCCAGTCTGCAGCTACCCACACTGAGGTCAGTCCTCCAAGATAGCTGTAAAGAGTATGGGCTTTAGTGTCTTGTGCATCTTCTGTTTGGTTCCCAGTCTGCTACTTACTAGCGGTGCAACCTTGAGTAAAGCTCTTAACTGTCTCAATTGCCCTTTCTTGGTAATGTGAGGATAACATCTCCACCACTAGAGCAGGTACAGCACTTAGCTCAATGGCTGGCCAGAAGAAACGTCCCATGAGTGCTGGTCGCCAGTGGCTGGCGTGGCTATGCTGCCACTGCTGTCTGTCACTCCTGTTCTCCTAGTGCATGGTCTACATTTGCGCACATGCACAAGTGCACACACACACCGGACAGCTCTGTATGTGTCAGATGTATAGAATGTACATTCTTGCCTTTCAGAAAAGCTCTCCTTCACATTCACTCTAGTAGGAAGAGGCTCCTCAGCAGGGGTTGTCTGATTCCCTGGGGCCTCTCCAAGCAGCCCGATGGGTGGGATGATTGGCTGCAGCATTTTTAGACCACAGTTAGTATTTACAGCCAGGACTGGGAATAGGGGTGGGGGATGGTTGGCCGACTCTAGAGGCAAGTGTTATTAACCAGGCAGCGGGAACCAAGCAGGGCCTGAAATAGATGTCGACATTATCTTTTGGTTGCAGGGTGTCACTGCCCTGCTGCTTTTGTTGTCAGTGCTTCCTGGATGGGGGTTTTAAAAAAAGGCAAAATTCACCGTTCTTATCAGAGACTCAACTTTTCAAAGATAGAATGCTGTTTATGTGTCACTGATGCTGTTGGAATTGCCTTCAGCACCTGATGTATACAGATGGTTCTTTTTGACTGGTTACACTGAATGATTTGCTTAAAGTCCTATTGATTGGAAGGAGAAGGGTAAGCATTACTGTCAAAGCCCTGGAGTCTGCAGGATAGAAGGTAGGGGGAGAGTCAGAATGTCTTAAAATAACCCTGTTCTTGGAAAGAAGTGCAGGTGGCAAGAGACAGCCAGCCTTTTGTTTTCTGGGGCAAAGGAAAGACACATTTATGAATCCTGGAGTTAATCTTGAAGTCTCACTTGAACCAAAGGAGCTTAACAAGTGGCAAGAAATAAAACTTCTGAACCGTCTTCTCCCTCATTTGCCTTTTGAGATTTCAGAGATTTACCAGCACCCAAGGAAAATGATAAAGCACTAAGAGGTTAAGTTTGGATTTCTGAATAATCAGAAGTTGATTGTTATGATTTACTCATATTGAATTTAAGTCTGGCTTCCCAGAAGAGTTGAGAGCCAGTCACCTATTTTCTGCATTTGAATCCCAAAATCTCTCCCCCTTGAACCTATTACAGTAATTGAAATGACAGTCCTAAGAAGTAACCAATTCCTTTAAATATGTACATAGCCTCTGGGCCTCTATCAATCATTCATACTCTGGTATGAACTAGTTCCTTCAAGTTTGATTTCTAGAGTTATACTCATTGGATGGGAGGAAGGGGCATGTGTTTTGCAAAAAAAAATAAAGCAGTCTGGTACTGTCTCCCAAAAGTAGGACTGAATGTGTTACCACAGTGGGTAGTTCTAGGCTACCTGTGTACTGTAAGCTTCCAAATCTGCTACTCCAGCTTCGAGCTTTATGTAATCCCGGTCAACAATGAGATGTAGTAGACTGCAGATGAAAGAGAGAAGCAGAACACCCAGCTACACTGAGGGGATGACTGGGTGCTCATAAATGGAGACTTCATTCATTCACTGAATATTTACTGCTCTGTGTCTGGTACTGTGCTAGGGGGTTTTGGTCCTGGGAGCAAGGAAGGGCAGCTCTAGCCTTTACTCAAACCATACCAAAAAGGAATTTGCAAAATTACATTTCGAAGATACACATGAGAAAGTCTGTACTCAGCTTACACAAAGTTGCACAACTAAAGAGTGGTGGATTTAGAATTTGCCTCGAGCTCTGCCTGACATGTGACCATGCACGTGCCCATACATCACGCTGCATCCCTCTTAGAGCTCAGAAACCACCTGGAAACTCCCAAGTTACAGCTGTCTGCTGAGGTTTACAACTGGTGATTTGAACTGTTTGAGTGAATCTTATTAGCTGTGGGTCCCTCTCACAGGTGAAAACTGGAAATTGATTTTTCAGAAAAGCAACAGAAGCAGCTGCCCCAGACGTGAACTTGGAGCCATATTCCAAGGATGCCATGTCCATCAGC
This sequence comes from Aethalodelphis obliquidens, assembly GCF_003676395.1. Lineage (NCBI taxonomy): Eukaryota > Metazoa > Chordata > Mammalia > Artiodactyla > Delphinidae > Aethalodelphis > Aethalodelphis obliquidens. The sequence continues at coordinate 40,486,587 of NW_020837949.1, forward strand.
ATGGCCCATAGTTCTCTTCTCTCCCATTGTCTGGGACGTGGGTTTTGGTTGCCAAAGGTGGTGAGGGCCTGAACGTGCTATTCACCAGCCTCATCTGGCAGGAATCACTCAGCTTCTTTAAACTGGAAGCGAAAATCCACTCAAGGGAAAATGAGAACAGCACTTTCCATAGTGTCAAGGGGAGTTGAGGAAGAAATGGGGAACATAGACACATGAAATGTTTCAATCACTCCTTGGTCTTTCCCAAGTCCTGGTCCCCCCATTTTTTGGTTTGATAGAAAACAGAGTGTACCTGTTACAATTTTCTAGATACTTTGCCAAAAATGGTGGAGTGAATCCAGGGAAATCAGTAGGTTAATTAGGATATCTGCATGACTCTTCAACAGCAAGAAGCATAATGAAGCCATACTGTGGACAGTTAATAATGACTTCTCTCAAGGGAAGGTTATTAAGCTCCCCCCTTGGTGTTAGTGTAAGAATCAGCCTAGGAAGACTCTGGAACTTTACTAGCACTAATTTAAACAAGGTTTCCTGTACATGGGATTGTTGCTGAGCAGCAGATTCTAAATTACATCCCACGGAATACATGTTCGAGATTTTGTAAGCGGGTATAATAGGTAGCAGTGTTCTGCGACCCAACAAGTTTGAGGAAACACTAAGTTAAGCAAAGAATCTTGAATTTGCTAGTTGTTTGTAGATTTCCAATATATCCTTTGTGTTTCTCCTTGGCCATTAAACTTGTTGCCAAGGAGCATCTCTTGAGGCGGGATAGCCTCGTGATTAAGGAGTCTGGAGCCGGATAGTCTGGGTTCAAAACCCTACTCTGCCACTTATTATCTGTGTGGCCCTCAGCAGGTTGCCTCAGTTTCCTCATCTGTAAAATGGGGATCATAATAGTGTCTACCTCCTAGGGTTGTTGACACAATTAAATGAATTAAACCATATAAGACATTTAGAACTATGCCTAGTACATGGTAAGTGCTCTCTAAGTGGCAGTATTATTGTTATTATAATTTTTGAAACTAAAAGACTGGGCATCTAAGCACCTACAGACAACTTCATAGGGACCAATCTCTGCAGGGCTAATTGTTTGTTGTTTGCTTCAAAATAAGTTACAGGGATTTCTTCTTCTCCAGCATGTGTGGAATTAGGACAAAATTAATTTAAAAAGCAGGAAACACAATGAATTATGGGATTCCATTGCATTAGATATATAAAAAACTACAAATCCTGAGAGTCAAATAGGAATTTGAACATAATAGGTTAGAAACATTGAAGGACAGCCTCTGGCTTCAGAACTTAGTGTGTGAAATAAAAGTACCAATTACCAGTGGCAGATCATGTGGTTCCCACTTGCCCCTCCATATTGAAAGCACACATGAATGCAGCCTTCGGTAGAGTAAGAGCAAGGCACTGACTACTAGGTTTCTCTCCATCCTCCCCTTCTTCGCAGTAAGGCGAGAAGGAGGAGAGGGGAAGGTTTAATCATGTGAGATTTAAGTACAGTTCTGAGTGAAGCCCAAAGCTAAAAGGGCAAAGACCTGAAGTTAACAATGCTGGTTTGAGTGGGTTGTTTCCCCCATGGGACTCTGGGCACTCATGAGAAAACTCACCCTAACCCTGCCACATGTGAGATAAAAGGAAAAATTGCCCACCATACTCTTCAGAGGCAGGAGTCCAGTGGGACCTGGGCCCTAATCTCGCCGCTAACAGAATGCATGACCTTGAGCCAGTCATTCCCGGCCCAAGCCTAGTTCTTTTGTAAAACAAGGGGACCCGCGTGAGTCTTAGCCCTGCCCTCCCGTGGGACAGTCTTCCATTGTCCTGACAGCAGTGAATTGTGCTGAGGCATACACAGCAAGGTAGAAATGAGGACAGAGTCTCTGTCGGTCACGAATTCAGAGTTTTCCCCTCCCTCCGCCTCCTTGCCTTGGGCGGCCGCGATCTTCCTTATGTAACTTGGTCGGGAAAAAGAGGGCAGGAAGGTAAAAATATTACCCCACAGTTGTAGCCAACCCAGTACTGAGCTGGGTTCTGGCGATGGAGGAACGAAGATGAAGGCGACTCAGAGGGAAATGGGAAGGAACGGAACGCACGTAAAATCGAGATTGAGTCCTCTGGCCCGGGGCGTTCATCCGTATTTGGTCCTCCACGTGGCTGCTGGGTCTGGGCTGGAAAAGATGCCGCGGTGGGGGGGGGGGGGGGAGCGCTGGGAGGGAGATGCATCCATCACCATGGCTCAGAGTGTTTAATTTTCCAGAGACTGTCATTAAATCAATTTCTGCTGCAGCCTGGCAGCCCTCGCAGACGTTTGTTGGAAGAAAATTACAAGGAGGTGATTTGTCGGAGGTAATAGCTAGGCGGGGCTCCAAATTCTTAATGGCAAGTGGACCTTTTGCCTTTTAAAATACTGCTTGTTAGAAAATTCATTTTCTGGCCTGTCTTTGCAATCAGAGTCAGAGGGGTTGGGGAAATGTGAAAAAAAAAAAAAAGACAAAAAAGCTTGCTGGGCTTTCAGGCCTGGAATTGGGGCCAAGAAAATTGAAATGAGTAGGGGGCAATACAGGGACCAAATGCTAGGGATTGAATGATGGGGTGGGAGGGATGCTGGGCATAAGGGAGGATGCTTTTCCTGGACATTTCTGGCCATTACCTGCCAGGAATAGCATCCTTTTATAATTTAAGATCTTATCTTTTGCTGCCGCAGCAGCTAGCCCAGAGAGGCCCGGCAACCCCCTGCACAGGGAAGATCCTAGAGGCTGGGCTGGGAGCTATGTATAGAAGGCAGGGTTGCTCTTACTGAGAGAGCCGTCATGAAAAAAATGATCGCTCTGTTTGTTCCTTGAAGTATAAAAATGGTTTTATTTTTAGACATTACAGTGTTTTTTAAAGAAATCTACTGGCAGTTGTCTTCAAATGAAGGCATGGAAGGTGTAGCCAAGGATGGGTGCAGGCAGGAAACTTTGTAGGGTGTCAAGGGTCCCTCAGCCTCAGTGCTATTGACATTTGGGGCCAGACAAGTCTTTGTTGGGGGGCTGTCCTGGGTATTGTAAGATGTGTAGCAGCATCCCTGGGCTCGACACCATAGATGCCAGTAGCACCTCCCCACCTCCAGCTGGGGTGGCCAGACATTACCAAATGTTCCGTGGGGGGCGAAATTACCCCAAGTTGAGACCACTGCCAGGAAAACACAACCTTTCCCATGGCCCCTGCATTCAGTTTTTCTTCACTGATCAACTATCCCCCAGACCACTGGTCTCCCCTGTGCCCGCTTTGTATCCACTTCTCCACCCTGCGGGGGGCACCATTCCCCCTCCATTGTCTGATCGCCTCCAAGATGAAATGCTTTCCACCCTCCTCTTATCCCCCATAATATGCAGTAAGTTTAATGCACACTGTTCTTGTCATGAAATATTTGCATTGTATTTACCAAATATATGTTCTTTAAGGAAAAGTTTGCCAAATGTGCTGCTTCAGCAGGAGAAAACACATTTCCACTCAGTGTTTCCATTTGGTTTTGTTTACGTGTGTTTTTTTTAAGGCAGCGCCAAGAGGACATATTTGTCCTGAGATCTCTGTGGTTCTGGGTTTTGGTTTTGGGGTTTTGTTTGTTTGTTGTGTACAGCTTAGATTTCTTTTACTCTCACCCCAGAGCACCTACATATGAGGTGGTGGTGATTCATACTGAGTGGCCACAGGTTCTAGCCCATGGACTTGCAAGCTTCTCGTTCCCAGATCCAACAAACCTCCAAAGAAGAAAGAAGAACATTTCTTCTAGGAAAGATGAGCTAAACCATGAAGTCAAGACCAGGGCTGTTGGACCACTGTCTGAGATCTACATGTTTACTAAGATCTAAATTTAGTATTGGAAGTAAAACCTAACTGGAACAGGTAGAAGTTAGATTAACAATTGTTCTAATACACAGCTCAGAAGGCCATCTCACTCTTTGTTTAGAGGCTTTGGCTCCTGCAGAAGGAATCCATCCTCCTTGGCCTGGAACAGAAGGCTTCTGTGATTTGCCTACAGAAACTTCATCGCCAGTCTTTCCTCTGGCCAGTTCCCTCATTGTCTGTGTTCCAGCTATACAGAACTATTTTCAGTTTTCCAAACATGCCAGGCTTTTTCACACCTCTTCCAGGAATGTCCCTCCTCTTTTCTCTTCTACCTGGGAAATTCCTACGCATCATGCTTGACCTAACTCAAAAGATCTTATCTTTGGTGCTACCTCTCTGCCTAATAACCTGTGGTATATTATGGTTCTTCTCCTGATATATTACAATTATTTATGTTCCTTTCTCAGTTTCCAATACTGACAACAAAGTAGACACCGCCTGAACGTAATCGAATGAACTAATGCATGATCCCAGTCCCAAAAAAAGTTATTTAGAATTTGCTGTTCTTGAGAAGAGTTTTAAAAAAAAAAAAAAGGCATTCACTAAAGTTCTAAATTCCAGAAGGTGCCTTGAAAATTCCAAGGTCCCCACCCAACCTCTTCCTCTTTGGAAAGCCTAGCCAAATCTAAGCCCATAGACCAGGTCCCCTGCTGCTGCAAATCCAACCATCACCGGGTTTTGGTCATGGTTTCCCTTCTTCTGTGATTTTCAGTTGCCGTGGCATCGTTGGGATTGTCTTCTCTAAACTGAAACTAAGTTTCCTCTTTACCTTTGCTATTCTACCTGAAGATGTAATACTGACATAGAAGACTTTCCTGCAAGATAGGAGTCCAAATTCAGAAGATATTTCACCCATTGTTAGGTTAACGAACCCATTAGTTCTCGAAGTTGCGTTCTATTCTGGGAGTTTGAATAATCTCTCTCTATTTTCATTAATTAATTAATTGGCATCTAGGGGATGTAGAAAAGAAAAAGGTATAGTTCCACCACCAAGGGATTCACAGTCTAGTGAGATCATTATCTAATGTTTCCACTGCCCAAAAAACATGCTCTCATAATCACGTGCTGGGAATAGGGAAAGCCTGATGGAAGGAGGGAGAGCGTGTAGGGAAGCCCAGGCAGACTGCACAGGGGGTTGTGTAAGTGAAATCCTTGGATGCCTGTGGGGTGCCCTTCTTGACTACATCCTCTTCTCATTCATCTTCCCTGACCGCTTTCACTGGGGTTCTTCTTACTTATTATCACCCTTAAGAAAGATGGAAGGTACATTGAGAAGCTCCGTGAACACTTTCCATAGGCAACACGTCGTTAAGATGAAGTTTTAAGCTAACCCCCAGCCATTTAAAAAAGCTATCATGAAAGACAAATGTGCAATGGAGGCTTTTAGACCTTGATTCCTGCTGAGAGCCAAGGGCAGCATCCACAACGGAAGCGTGCGCTGTCGCCCGGAACTCAGACACCCATCGCCCCTTGATACCTTCCCAGCAGAAGCAAGTTAATCGTTAAGCCAGAGTCATTTGTGAGATGGAGGTTTTCATGTTTTTCTTTGTCTTCCTCGTTTTCCTTTTCTTTTCCTTCTCTGTCATGTTTGGGAAGGTTTCTTAATTTTCAGAAGGAAAAGATCCCAGAATCCAAGAATAAAACTAAGTATAATGACAAAATGACCAAAATGAGAAAAATGACAAATAATCTGTATGCTGAAATTTTCCCAAAAGCCAGGAATAAATAAAATGTCTCTTAAAGTGCCTGGTGGAGGAGGCTGATAAAAGAAACTCAATTATCTGTTGTTTCTTCTTCAGTCTGTGATATCTGACTTTAAAAGGGAAAAATGGTAAAAAAAAAAAAAATTTTAAGGATATGAAGTAAAATAATAAATAGAAGTTCATGAGCGTCTGTGAGTTTGGAGGTTGAGAGAAAATGTATTCATAGTAAAATAACTAATGAGTCAGTAGCTTTGCTTTCAAGAATAGATCATTCAACTTAGCCTCCTCTCTTATGTTAAACTGCTTCAGCTGGACAATTGGACACCTACCACCTACTTATTATTATTATTGGAACTTTTAAGCGCTTTACTCTAAATAGATACCCTACTTTGTTTCCCTGAAATTTCCCTCATTCTCATTAGAAAACAGGAAAAAAGCAATTAGCAAGGAGCAAATATAGAGAATTGCAAGTGTTTGATGGAGAGTGAGGAAAGTTCCATAAGAAAGGGAAGGAGATCTGGCCCATGCAGAGAAGTCCTACCACTCTTTAAAGAGACCTTACCTGTGCACTTTCTCATAGCTAAAGCCCAGCAAATGCCCTAGAGTCAATGTGATCCTTCTTCAGAGGACTTTTTCAAGAGACATACAACCTTGAAAGATAAATGACTGCCGTAAATATGGGGATTTTTATGGTGAATCCGCTATGGTCCAAATACTTGTATCTCGCCAAAATTAGTATGTTGAAACCCAAACTCCCATAGATGGTAGTATTAGGAAAGGGGCCTTTGGAAGGTGGTGCTCAGGTCATGAGGGCAGAGCCCTCATGAATGGGATTAGCGTTCTTATAAAAGAGGCCCCACAGAGGTCTCTAGCCCCTTCTACCATATGAGGACACAATGAAAAGATGCCAGCTATGGACCAGGAAAAGCGTCCCCAACCAGCATGCTGACACCCTGATCTTAAACTCTTAGCCTCCAGAACTGTGAGAAATAAATTTCTATTGTTGGCTATATGCTACCCAGTTCATGGTATTTTGTTATAATAGCTCAAACAGACTAAAACAGAATCTTATCTGGACCCTTGCTCCACTGAAGAACATTTTGGGAACTTTTCTGTGTTGAAAATAAGGGATTTTAGAGAACTCGTTTGATAGTTATTGAATGCTTATGGTATACCAATTATTATACTTGACTTGAGCCAAGTGCAAGAAACAGACCCTCATTAGCTGTCAGGGAGGTCACAGACTAGGTGGGAAGGGAGTAGTAGTAATAATAGTAATAGCAATAACAGCAACAACAACAACTATTATTATTATTTGAAGGTAGAGTACCGTTATTATCCCCACTTTACAGTTGAAGTAACTGAGACCAAGAGAGGTTAAGTAACTTGATAAAGCCACCTAGCTACTAAGTGGCAGAGCCAAGTTCTAAAGGCAGGTCTGGTCCAGTAGTCCAGCCCCTAACCACAAGGCAGCACTGCTTCTCAGGGACATGGAAATTGATCAGCACTGCTTCTCAGGGACATGGAAATTGATCAGGGACATGGAAATCGATTGCTCATAGAGGCCTATAAAAAGAGCTTTAGGTGAACAGAGAATAGAGTGACTTGTAGTGGAGTCAGAAAGGACTTCTCAGAAGAGGTGACAGTTCAAGAGAGACAAGATAGTCAATCTAACAACAAAAAAGTTAAATGGCAGAAAACAGCCTGAAATTCTGTTCATAAATTACCGTTGTGGAGAGTGATTTAATATGCATATTTTTAAACTTTATTTATTTGTTTAGTTAGTTAGTTGTTTTTTGGTTGAGTTTGGTCTTCGTTGCTGCGCACAGGCTTTCTCTAGTTGCAGCGAGCGGGGGCTACTCTTCATTGCGGTGCATGGGCTTCTCATTATGGTGGCTTCTCTTGTTGTGGAGCACAGGGTCTAGGCGCGCGGGCTTCAGTAGTTGTGGCATGTGGGCTCAGTAGTTGTGGGTCATGGGCTGTAGAGCACAGGCTCAGTAGTTGTGGCACAGGGGCTTAGTTGCCTCATGGCATGTGGGATCTTCCTGGACCAGGGATCGAACCCGTGTCCCCTGCATTGGCAGGCGGATTCTTAACCACTGCGCCACCAGGAAAGCCCTAATATGCATATGTTTTACGCCAAATTTTAAAAAAACTTTTATGCATAAAATCATAATGATCTATTGATAGTCATTAAAATATGTGCACGTATATATGCATAAATTTCATTATGTAGATATATAAATTAATATATTGGGTGAGAGATTATGTTTTAGGATTTAAAGTGAACACTATATTATTATTCAGTTTTAAGGAACATTGTTGTTAGTTTTGGACGTTGTGGCAGTTGTTTTAAATATCCACAAATCAGCAGACTGGGAAAACGTGAGCCCTTAGGAGCTCCATGAGGTCAGCCTCTCAGTGCCACGTGACGGTTGCCTGCACTGGGCAACAGACCAGCCACCCAGTCAATCCAAATCTCATCTGGCAATGAGGAATGATGCACTTCATTTGCTCCATCATTCATTTTCATGAAATCACTGACTCTTATGTTCAACAGATATTTTTCTGAGTAGGTCTGGAGCCCTGTGTTGGCTCTTGAATGGCTCGGCTAATGGGCATATTACACAGAGAAGAAGGGGCGAGATCTGCGTCTTAGAGGCCAGGCAACAGGATGAAGTCTAAGGCTGGCCTGTGGAGGAGAAAGCTATTAGACATTTATTAGCCCAGGCTAGAATGCCCAGAGGGAAGAACCAAGCCTCCTGATCAGATTACTGCTGGTGTCCAAAGAGGGTGGGGGGCTTTTGGCACCCCATGGAGAGTTCCCGGTAGTGACACAGTATAGCTCTGAATGATCCACGGAATCTAAGATCTCAGTTCCATTGGCTAGCGATTTGGGGATGACAGCGGCTAGGCCTCTAGGGAAAGAGGGCTGGAAATGGCCAGATGGGTTGTTCCAGTTGCAGCTAAGATGGTATTCGGGTTCAGGAAGGGCTCCATTTCATGAGTTTCTTTGGATTGAAGAAACTCTTCCACATGAGCCCAGCACGAATCACAGAGCACAGAGATGTGAACTAGAGTTCTGTGAGCACTGGGGGCCAGAGCTCACACAAGAGGACTGGATCCTGGGTTTGTAGCAATACGCTTGCAGCAGTCTCACTTCCATATTTTCCAGGTCCACTCTGTTTCAGGCACTGTTCATTCACTATGTGATGCTCACAGCAACCCAGCAAAGTTGATGTCATTATCCCATTTCACAGATGAAGAGACTGAGACTCAGTCAGTAGATGACAGAGCCTAGTTTAACAAACCCAGAGTTACCTGACTCCAAAGCCCATATTTTTCCTATTTTACTCAATGCTGCTTCTGTTGAGCCAGTCCAAGCCTGCCTCACTGGCAAGAGAGATTGGTTCAGGAATTTATCAGGTATAGTCGTAAGGTCTCCAGCCAGCATCTGAACAGCACTGGAAAAGGCAGAGACTGCGTGGTACTAAATGCTGTGGGAAAGAAAAGAATCACACAAAAGAATGACTGTCCTAGTCAGTATTAACCAAATGCTGGAGTCCATGAACACACAGTGACACCCGACAGAGGGAGCTGCATTCTCTGCCTTCTAGGATCTTCCAGCCCAAGATGCACATTGACTTGCTTGAATATTGAGCTAAGAGAAGGAAAGTCGCTAAATTTGTGCAAGTTATTTTTATTATAGATGCCTAATTACTTTTAGTTAAACCATCCTCAGGTGTTGACTGACTGAATGAATGAATGAATGAATGAAGGCATGTTTGATTGCTCTTACAGATAAGGTTTTATCTATGGATAAACCAAAAGAAAAAATATTTTCCCATACCCCCTGAAGCGAGTCTACTTTGTTTTGTGGGAGGAAGCAATTTATAGACCTATCTACACATTATTTTCTAAAACTCAAGTATTTTGGAAGAGCAGATGGAGTACCATACTGTACACACTAGTCATATATTTTGAAATATATTTCTTTTTGAGCAATTCAGTGCTGCTTTATTTAGCAGAAGCTGTTGAAGGTTTTAAAAGCAATGATCCAAAGAACATGAGTGGCTGAGATCATAGTGGACAGACAGGCACGACGGCAATGCTTTTCAAATTCTACTCTTCAGACCCCAGCCCTGGTCCCCATTGCCTCCCCTGTGTAGAGATGATGGTCCATTTTGTTCTGGGGGATGTGGCGGCGGAGCCTGGTTATCTGTATTTTTTGTAAATCCTCTGGGTGATTCTGATATGCACCCAGGTTTGAGAACCAATCTTCTATACCCATGTCTGAGTCCTACTCTTGGTACCTTGTTTTCTTGAGACTCATTTATTTTCATCGATTAAATTATTAGACAAATGAAGGAAAGAAAACTCCATTCCCTTTATACTTCCTAAGAGTCATGGGGAAAGCAAAGAGGTGTTGAGCACCTCCGATATTGCCAGGAAATTTGTTTTATAGATTTCACTTAATCTTCACAAGAACTCACCAACATTTTAAGAATCGGCCCTCAGATTTGAGTTATACATACTCCTCAGTCCATACCTTATCACCATAAGTCCATGCAAGACTTTCCTTTTATTTTGTTATTGTTCCTCTTCACCCTTGCTCCCAAACCCATTCCCCTCCCCAACAGAGAACTACCTAAATATGATGGAACTCAAATATACATGTGTCCTTTTAAAATAGATCTTATTATTTGTGTATGTGTATATTGTTATTTTGATAAATGATAAATCTGTAATACAAATAGGCTATAAAAAGTAAGAATGTTTCTTAGCTTTTACTTAACATTACATTTTCAGGTAGATCCCTGTTACCGTGTAGACTACCAACATTTTCATAGTATTTCATTGTCTGCATTTCACTCCATTTTATTTCTATCCTTCCAGTTGATATACACCCATGCTACCTCCCGATCCCCACTGTCACAAAAAATTCTGCAACGAACATCCTCATTTGTAACCCTTGGGGACCTGTGTGAGAATTATTTCTGGGATGCGTACCCACGAGTTGGGTCCTGCAGTCATACGATCTATGCATATTAGTTTCAGACTGGTTTCCTAAATGGAAAGAGCACATGAGTGTTCTCACCTCCCTACATCCCTTCCAACATTTGGTGTGGACATTTGGTCATTCCGATGGCTGAGAGCACATGTCATTGTTGTGTTAGTTTTCATACCTTGGGTCACTGGTGAGTTTGAGCTTCTTTTCATGTACTTCTTACCTGTTTGGATTTTTCCTTCTAAGAATTGCATTTTTATGTCCTTTATCTACTTTTCTATTTCTTTTTATATTCTAGGTATTAATCCTTTGTCAGCTCTGGCTGCTGCAATAATTAACTCCCAGTTAGTTATTTGTCTGATAACTTACCAATGTTTTTTCAAAAATCCTTACTATTTAATGTAGGTAAATCCAACAATTTTTCATCTTATGGTTAATGATTTTAGGAGCTTATGAAGTACTTTCCCACCCAGAATAAGGATTTGATTCCTATTTTTGTAGGTAAGGAAATGGGATCACAGTCTTGATACCCAAGCTCACACTATCAGTTAGTGTGATTTGAAACTATTAATAATAAGCTGTTAATAAATGAGATCATGGTGTTCACAATACTTTTAAACCAATCAAGTATTATTTGCACTAAAAACATCCTGTGAGTTTCACACAGAGATCTCTCAAAAATACCAGTCTGCAGCTTGCATCCCTCAGATTTCACTAAATTTTCCTTCCTGCCCCGAAATTCTTCCAAAGTGTCTCAAATTGCATTACAGCCAGGCTGGTCATAATTACAGCTTTGGCCTTCATTAAGCTAATTACTACTTGGACTCAAATTGAACCATTTCGCTCAAATAACACTGTAAACCAGTCCTTTCTCTGTGATGTCTCTGCCTTTTCTAGGAAAGTACAAGGCTGATATCAGAGCTCTGTCTCTCCTTAAAGCTGGGGATTTCAAGCCGCCTTTTTCCAAGGACCCCTGGGGTACAGCTCAAGTGTCTCATAATGTAAGAGAAATGGGGGAGGGAGTTGCAGTCTGGAAGGACCCTGAACACAGGCCCTTTCCTCCAATTTAACCCAGTCAAGCTTTACCTTTATTTGTTGTGTGTATTGGATGATATGTCAGATCTATTTGAAAAGGGATTCTACTGATAAAGGGAGGGTGGGGGAGAAGCACTGCCTTGGAGAACTAGACTACTTAATATAAACTGATATATTTTCATCTCTCTGCTCATGTTACATTTATATAGTGCTTTACATTCTGAAAAACACTGACATTTCTGTGTGAGGTAGGCATATTTCAACAGCTGCAGCACAATTTTCTCACAATTAAAAGCTCCGTCTTGCAGCACCTGTTCTAGCAGGCGGGCTGAAGGGCCATATGCCAAGAGATAGTAGAGATTATCAACGGCTTGGGTCGAAGGTAGAACTAGATGATATCTAATCTCTCTGTTTGTGCAAAGATGTTATAACTGGGAATGCTTCGAGAAGAAAGTAACATCACAAGTATTGGCTACACTAAGCTTCTTGTCTGCTGGGGAAAGAAAGACTCCACACATTTCTTGAACACCCGCTCTGGTCTAGTCACCGTGCTAGGTGCCTCATTTCATTTAATCTTACAGCCACTCTGGGAGGGAGGTATTATTATATCCATTTTAAAGGTGTTGAAAGTGAACCATGTCAGGTTAAGTGGAAAAAAAAGCCTGAAGCCCAGAGCTTTCCAGCTCCAAAACCAGGGCTCTTCCCACTGCATAAGGATACCTCCACATAAACATTGCATCTTTTAAAAATCAGCCTCCTTGAACTTCATTTAAGCAGTTATATTTGGAAGGAAGTTTTTCATGAGTCATTCTGTCTCATGCTGGGCATCACATCAATGCCTTGGTCCTCTCCCTCCCTCTGGTCTTTACCCCCTGCTTTTGGATCAAGCCGCATCATCTGTCATTTATAGCTACTTTCAACCTCCTTGTTGATGAGGTCACTTGCCATGACTCAGCTGTTAGCATCTTTTCTGCTTTGATTTCCTGGGTTTCCAACACAAGCCCATGCTATTTTTGGTCTTGCCTCAGATAGGAAGATTGGAAAACAGCAGTCCAGCCTTCTGGTTCTCCAAGTTGTTGATTCGACTTGGCTTTCTCTCTTCATTCATGAATTCCTTCTGGGCTGCAAGCTGAGGAGGTTTGCATGATTGAAACGTTCTTCTCTCTTCTCAGAGGGTGTACATCTGCGACACAAACAGGGGCCAAATGTGGTATCAGCTTTGGTTATCTTTGTTTTCACTCTTCTGACCAGAATCCCTCAAAGCGCACAATCACCCTTTTCCCCGCCTATTTCTTAAATAAAAGAATAAATATATTGAATAACGATGTTGAGTAGTTTTATTTCAAATATGCATATATTATGACTAGTGTTCTGAGCAAGACAGTACAATTACCAAAACTAGGTTTATTTAATCTTTTATCACTAGGGCCAATCTTTCAATGAAACTGTGCTCTGTTAAATGGAAGCTGTCTGGTATTCACAGCTTGTGCTTCTGGGTTCTTGCATTTTATACCAGGAGGCAGTTTACTCATATGTTTCTGATCATTCTAAAATGATGGAGAGCAAGAATGTATGTTTGCATAACACCTTACACTTTATGCAGTGCTTTCAGATGTATCGTCTGTTTTACCTTAATTACTCTATGGGGTAGGTTTTATCATCCCTATTTCATGTAAGTAAATTCAGATGCAAGGAGCCTTAAACTTTGTGAAAGAGCCTTCGTTTTGAAAAACAAATGTACGCATAAGGAGACTGAGCAGTCACCCAGACCTAGCACGTGCGAGTCATCAGCTTCTTTTGCCACAAACAATGCTGTGTTGATGAAGAAATAATATAATATTATACTTTGGGAGAAGCTGGTGCATATAAAAAATTGAGGTAAGACTGAATTGCCCTTCAGCTGGCTGACACTCAGGACAGTATCAGAGGGGCAGGACTCATGGAATTAAGCAGGGTTTGATATTCTCCACGTCAGAAGTAGAGCCTTTATTTGTGAACTGTTTTCCCTTCGTGATGGTTTCCTACAGCTAGTTCTGTTGGCCAAGCCTTCAGCGCAGCCATCAGGCTTTCAGGATCCCCCAGCCAGAAGAAAACGAGCACACCGTGGATTCTCAGGAGGCTAGGCAATATTCTAGGTGTTGAGCCTAACACAGTTAATAGGAAGTGTCCTTGCCCAGAGAATATAACAATACGGTGGGAAGTGGAGGGGTACAATGAGATCCGGGATGTGATGGGTGACAAGCCTGCTTGCGTGAAGGATGAGCAGTGAGCCTGTTAAAGAGGGAGGATTTCAAAAAGAGACATCAACATAGAAGAACGAGGAAATTACCCAGTAACTCAGTGTTTCTAAAAGTCAGTGTCTGAACTTGAGAAATAGGCAAGTTATAGGCAGACATAGGCAGAGGCCCTGTGATGGAGGACATCTTTTCTGACCCAGTTCATAACACTGTAGAGATGGGATAGGAGGAGTTGAGCATGGAGTGAGGGAGATAAGTTAGGAAGCTTCTGAAGTAGTCCAGATGAGGGATGTGGAGCCTCAACAGGCAGAGAAAGTAGGAGTGAAAGGAAAAGGGCAGAGCTGAGAACCATGGAGAAGGTGGAGTCACAACTTGAGGATTGGACACGGAGGTTAAGGAAGAGAAAGGTGTCTAAGATGACTTCATTATTTTTGGTCTGAAGGAGAACTCCATAAATCCATATAGGGCAGGCTCCAGGCAGGACAGTTTTAAGAGGAAGATAATAAGTTGAGTTTTAGAAATGTGTGAGAGGTGTTTATGGGACAATGTTTTACGGACAAAGAAATCAGTTTGTATCTCAAAGCTAGACATACAGCTTCTGCTCTGGTTTGCATTTTTTTTTTCTCATGCTGCTCTCTTTAAATCAGTGATTCTTTTGGGCTTCATCATGACCAACTTTATAAATCCAATGACAGCAACGGATTCCCTGGGGGTGGAAAAACACACATGCACACGTTCATAAAACATGACATAAAATTTCAGGTAGTTTGAAGAGCTCCAAGTTAATGCTACTTGCTTTCAATGGGACTTGGAGCTTTAAGACTCCATCTAAATCTCAGAGCAGCCAAGTCACATATTGATTGACTGTGAAGGATCTTCTATTATTGCTATATGACTGGAGGAGTCCAGTTGCAACCACATGGTTTACTATCAACACAAGTCAGTGGGAGATCAGAAAGCAATTACAATACCGAGAAACTGGAGCACACAGGCTCATTTTAACTCTTCTGTGTACTACTTAGATCTTTTCTCATGACCCCATTCTTTGCCTGTGTCATAAACTCCTCCCCAGACTTTCCCCCAAGGCGGAGCTAATAGGACACGAGTTGTTCAGACTCTTACTACTTATTGATGCAAATGTGGTCTTTCTTGTCCCAATTCATTATCATCATAAGGTGAGGATCCCGTTGTGAGGACAACCTCGCTTCATCTTCCGCTCAACTCACTTTTGGTTTCACAAGAACGTAAACATCCCACAGCTTTCATCTCCATATTTTAACTCTTTTTCTGCAAGCTCCATGCATGTTCATGTGCAATAAACTTTTTCACACATTTTGTTCTCATGCTGAGGAATGTTGGCATTCCTCTCCTCTAATGCACTAAATAGTCCTTCGGATCAACAGAGTCCCCCAGACAGATACAACAGTGCATTAAAGGATTCTGTCACCTAATATTTATTGAGTACTTCTTATGGACTAGGTCTCCCTTAAGGTTTTCCAGCCTCACGAAAGAGGCAAATGTAGATTTATAAATTACATACAGTGTGATCATTGCATTAATAGAGGTATTGAATCCAGGAGCTCGTAATATGCATGCTACGGTACCCCTTATCTGATGGGTTGAGTCTTTTCAGTCATTTTTCTGTGAGCATTTGTCACACCCCTCCTGACTGGGCTTCACGGTGCTGTGGTGCACGGTGCTTCACGGTGCAACAAATCTTGAATTTGAGAAACTTTGACGGCTTAACAAAGATGTACAAAATAAGGTTTAATGGAAGGTAGAAGTGATACATGCCGTAAGTATGAAGAAAAACAAAGGGGAAACTAGCATTTATTGAGTACATACTATGTGTCAGGGATTATTCTAGATACTTCCATTTACACTTTCTAACTGAATGCTCCTACCTGTGTTTAGGCTTAATTAGGCTTTTCTACCTTAATTTACAAATTAAGACTCAGAGATGACAAGCAAATTATCGAAGATCTCCTTGTTTGTAAAACTCATGATATTTCCACTCTATATTGCTAAAAGGACCTTAGGAAATATATCAAAATAATAAAGTGAGACAGAATATACTCATTTAGTTACTGCTCAGTGTTCCAGTTTTCTCTCAACTTCATTTATGTATTTTGCCCTGCCCCTTATGGGTCAGTACATACCCTAGAACATACTTAGGGCTTGTCCCTTACCAGCTTTAGCTATCATTAATATTATGGCAATTTCAAAAATAAATCCCTTTGGATGTGGCTCAGCAACTGGCTCCTATCTTTCTCCTGTGATTTCCTCAGTCCCAGGTAGCATTAACATTAGAGATAATTAAATTTGCTACCTTTACAGGATGACTTTCCATGGGCATGCCATCTCTTTTCTAAAGTGTGAACATTTCTTAATAAGACGTAGATGTGGCAGACACCTTTTCTTATAATTCAAGGCCTTCTAATGTCCTTTTAAACAAAACTACTGACAAAGCCACTCTTAAGTTTCCTTTACTGGATGGGAATTATTACAGCTCAGATCCATTTATCCAGTGTCACACAAGTAGCTGGATATATTTGATAAACGACCCAAATTTTAACCTTCTTACAATTTAACACTTTAAATAAAAGCCAGTAAGCTTCACCTCATTGGAAAATTACTATATGTCTGAAACAATTGGGATATCAATATCTGTCAGACAGCCTTCCTAGGTCTAAAGCAAAACTCATTGAGGTGACTCGCGTTCTCTGCATGATATTTACCCAGTAGTCATCACTCATGTTTGTTCATTATGTGTTGGGGTGATGAGCCAACCGCTGTACTGTCAGCTGGGGCTAGAGCCTGTTTAGTTTGGCACTGATTAATGATGTGCCCAGAGTGAGCCATTCTCAGAGCCATCTTAGAAACCCAGTTAGCCAAAGACAAATAGCTGGAACTTGGCCGATGGGAGCACAGGAGGTGTGCTCTTGAGAGAGGGGGAGTCATTTAGAAACATCCGTATGACTTTTGGTTGTCTTAACTAGGGAAGAGGCAGGTTCTGTGGTTAAAAAGAAAAAAAATGCCTTGGGGTGTGGTTTCTTGGTAGGCACCCCGGATTCAGTGTAAGGCATGTTACTGATGTATAATACTTGTACAACTGCATTATTTTTCTGTGCTTTGGGTCTCACCATTTATAAACTTGCTTATGGAGCCTACCTGCTTCCCAGCCACACCTTCAGACAAAAGGCATTTGTATCAGTGAGTATCTTGAGATGTTCCTTTTGAAGATCTTATGCCAAAGAACAAGCATCTATAGCTTTACATTTTCTTTACCAAATGAACTTTACACACACACACACACACACAGTTTTAAGGGTAGTGTTTTTCTTGCCTTTGTACCTTATTTTTCCTTCTCATTTCATTCACCTGTTGTACCATGTTGGTTTGACATCCATTTCTTTACTCAAGATTTCTCCTCTTTGCCTCTTTCTGTCCTTTAGGTGGGACAATAAGGAAGAGTTACATTGATCTTGAAGTTATAGAGAAAATGTCTCAGTGCTAATTAGAGTGCTGGCCTTTTAGTGGTATCCCCGAAATGGGCACAGCACCTTATTTTATCCTTTCCAGAACGACCTTCTCTCCCTATTACTGACAGAAAGCATCTCTGAAGTTCCATTGGCAACTCCTGGCCCGAGACTTTAGGACTATTTATTTCCAAAAGATAAATAAACCCCTTTTTAGAGGGCATTTTTTCACTAGCCCATCCAAAATGCTCAATTCAAAAGTTACAAGGATGCCCAAATCCACTTTGTGGGAGAAAATACAGAGATGAGAGGATGAGCCCAAAGTTACACAGGAGGCAGGATAAGAAGAAAAATGCAAAGCCAGGTAGGCGCTAGGTATCCTGGTTTAGTCATTAGTGTTTGACTTTGTGACTTTGTTCCTCTGCTCAAAGATCTTAATTTTTCATCACTTCCTGCAAGATACAGTTCAGATTCTTCTACTTGGCAGCTACAGGCATCCATAGTTTGATCCTGACCTGTCCCTCACAGCTTACTTCCTAGCCCTCTCCCTAAGGGAATAAGAATAAACAATAATCATCATGTATGTCTAGTCTCATAGAAGCTGCTCAACAAACATTCCTTTAATCCTTACACCACACTGCAAGGTCTACACTGTAATCTCCAGTTTACTGGGGATCTGAGGCTTAGGGAGGTTCAGAAATTTGCTCCAGGACACATAGATGGTAAAAGTGAGAGAGCCAAGAATCAAACCCAGTTCTGCCTGACTCCAGGGCTTGCTGTTTTCCTTTCACTAAAGCCAAAGTGATCTTGAGCAACTGCCTTTCTATTGGCTTCGAAAGCCCATCCCCCTCACTTCTCTTTTTAGATCTAAATCATACCCATCCTGCAGGACCCCACCCAGAACCTGCCTCGTTCATACAATGCTTCCTAACCACCCCAGCTGGAAGTGGTCTCCCCTGCCAGGTAGGAGTCGGGAACCTTGGGCTCAAATCACTACTGTACCACTGTCTAGTGTGTGATTTTGAGTAAGTCACTTAATTCTACCTTGGCATATGCTGCAACCTGACCTCCATAGTTCTACCCAATCAAAAGTTGTAGAATTCTGAAGTTATATATGATTTCTTGTATGTGCTGAGTCCTGTATCTCTCTGCCTACCTCATCCCCATTTCCCACTGGCTAGTACAGTACCTTATGCAGAAGGAGGGGCACAGCAGATAGTATTGTGGAGAGACGCATCTACTCTTCAATTCCAACTCACTCCCATTTATTTGTTTGTCTCTTTTATTCACTTAGTCATCCATTCATTTATTTATTGCTAGGGCTGAATTTTTCTGTAACTTCCATGATCCTTCCTGAGATGTCCTAGAGGCCTCACCTCCACTTTTAGACAATATAGTTATTGGTTTGGGAAAAGTTATTGGGCAATACTTAATGCCTTGAAGGAAAGGACTTTTCATTTTTTATACTCAAAGTAGATAAAACAGAAGGAGAAGTCACTTTGACAATATGAGATCTCAGAAAAAGAAGTTTGGACTGATAAATACTTTTTAACATTTTCTGTGTCATGGCTCTTTCAGCATCTCATCAATCCTTGCACACCTGTGCATACCAGCCCATGGTTTCCAACCTGCACAGAAAAATGGATGGCTACCAATTAATTGAAGTCACCAGGTTTCAAGTTTGGTTCCAAAGGACTATCATCTTCTCTACCATCTTCAGTGACACTTGTCCCCTTTTGGTCCTAAAATCTTTAGCTCCTGCAGGTCCTCAAGCATTCCTTTAGGAGACAGTGATTCTGCTTATCCCGTCAGCAGACACCACTGGGCAAAACAGATCCCATCTTCCTCCCTCCTACTCCCCAGAAAATTCTTGGACTCTAGCTTTCCCCTGTCAGATGTTCATGCTAATTGAAATTTGAAAAGAAGGGAAAAGGCGATTATGTTCAACATCAGAAGGCCTACAGTTTGAACAAGAAGACCCATGTCTTCCCACTATTTTATCCATTCAACAAATGTGTCAGGCCCTCCTGAGTGTTTGGCACTGTTCTTAGGCCCATGACTAAGTCCTTTCCCTGGACAGTACACCATTTCCAAAGGTGTTAGTATTGGCTTCAATTGCCAAGATGGTAAGTGAGATAGAAATACTGTTTAGCTATTGAGCTGAACAACTTTCACAAGGACATAAAACTGAACATAATTTCAGGCCCTGAAAAAATTTGGTCTGGGTCATTGGGACTTTTAAGAAAGTCTAATCCAAAGTTACTGAACAGTCAGATGTGTTAGATAAGGTTAACTATTGCTGACCAACATCAGTTGCTTCAGAGATGATGGGTGGGTGCTCTTGTGAATACCAAATTCAATTGATTGGTAGGGACTGCCTGCAGACAGAGTCCTGGTTCAGCAGGAAATAAAAGTGCCATGATAGATTAGTCATGTCTGCCATTGTCATGGGAGAGAAGAATGATGGTATATATGCCATATAATTGCCATCTATGCTGTTTCCTCCAAAGGACCCATCAGTAAGGGGGGGAATCACATTCAGGTGAAAGCGTGGCAGACCCAGTGGATTTCTGGAAACTGTGGCAATAGCTGCCTTCATCCACCTGAGAGAGATATAGTGAATGAGCAGAAAGGAAGAGGTATTGAGTGGAAAAAACACAAGAACCATTTCAGATCTGCCTTGGGTGCATTAGCTCCAAACCACCAAATGACTAAGGATTTTGCAGAATCAGGGCATTTGGGGCTGTTTTAATTGTCTGAGCTTTGTGGCCATGGTGGTTGACAGGTTCTCCTTTAAAGATGGCTCACAATTACTTTAGTTTCGGAAGTGCTCTTCTGCCCTGGGACTGTGTAATAACCAGCCATGGAGAAGAAAAGGCCTGGGGATTTATGAGATGTCACAGTTTACAACCATCTGGGAGAAATACAGCAGGATGTTGGTACAGTAGTGTGTTAACCAGAGTTAATCTATCATAGCTACTGTTATAAACACCCTCTTTCCCTCTGCTTAAAACCATCGCACAGATTTGACCCCAGTCTTCACAAAGACGGGCCAGAAATCATCTTTTTTAAACATGTAACTCAGAAATACAGTCAAATTGACCTTCGGTTTACCAGACTGAGGGGGAAATTTCCCAGGTATGAGAAATTTTAAAATCCACTAGTGATAAAAAGAAAAATGAGGTATAGTCTCTTCCTTCAAGGGACTCAGGGTCCTACGGGAAACCGGTAGTGAATACATAATTTCAGTACACTCTGAGAAGTGCAGTCCTTGAAGCGATCGGGCAAGAATAGAAACATGTTTGTATGCGCAAAAGCCAGTAGTGTGCTAAATCATCGCTTTGCTTTCCCTGCCCCCAAATTGTATTGGTAACTCATACCCATCATAGCACTTATTGAGGGCCACTGTTATTATTTGTTGACACACCTACTTCCCACTAACTGCCTTTGAGTTCTGCAAGAGTGAGCATTGGATCTGGTTTTTGTGTTGCCAGTACTTCAGCCAGTGATTAGCATGTATTAGATGCCTGACAAATGTTAGCCGAGGTAATACAGGACTGAACGTATACAGCTGACCCTTGAACTACATGGGGGTTAGGACGCCAACCCTCTGCACAGTCAAAAATCCACATAGGACATATAGTTTGGGCAGTTCCTTCATATCTGTGGTTCCACATCTAAGGATTCAACCAACTCCGAATCATGTAGTGCTGCAGTATTTACTATTGAAAAGAATCCACGAATAAGTGGATCCGCAGGGTTCAAATCCATGTTGTTCGACGGTCAACTGTACTTCTAAAGCTTCTAATGCAACACCCAGAATTGACAACTTATTAGAGAAAATTTAGAAAATAAAACGTATTTACTCTTAAGGTGTTCGTTGATGATTCAGCTGAATCTATTTGGAAATTAAAAAGCATACCGTAGTGTTCTAAATTTCTCAACAAAGAACAGCCCACTTATAATATCACACTGTAAACTACAGAAACAAACATTCGATATACCATTTTAAAACTGTAAAACACAAGAAAATACTACATGTTATTTATGGATAAGGCATATGTAGAATTATAAAAATATCTACAGAAAGAATATATCTCAGGCAAGAGTAGAATGAGGAAAGGATGACACCTAAGGCATTTTGAATCTTTAAAAAAGACGTCTAAAACAAATACGGCAAAATGTGGACATAAATAAAATTGCCATGGTGGATGATTATCTGCTATATTATTTTCTGTTTGAAATATTTCATAATTTTAAAGTTTATAATTACTTTTTTTATGAAGTAAGACTACTGGGTGGGAACAAAATATCGCACTCTTAATTTCACGCATACCGAAAGGGAAAAGTATTTGGACAAGTGTGGCAAGAACATTCCTTCCCTGTATGTCAGAGTTTAGACCAGTGGGCTCTGCTTCATTTAAGTCCCACTGCGTGGCCATCCCCCCTGCCCGGTGTGTGTGCTGAGGAGCGTCCACCAACACTTTCCTTTTGGTGGCACTGTCCTTCTAGAGTGACTTGCCGAAGCAGCGATTCCCATGTCCTCCGAGTTCGGGAGCCTTGCCTGGTGGCAAAGCTGGCTTATAGAAGCCAGAACTTGCCTTTCCCACCCCATATCCCCTGTGGTCTTGCCTGAGCAGTCTGCTTACGAAAAGTTTATTGAATCTCCCTTCCAGAGGGGTACTTTGTCCCCTTTCGTTTGTCGCTATCTAACAGTTTACGCAAAGTATGCTGGGAGAGCGAAATGTGTGAGGCTTCAGGATTTACCTCCATGTGAGACAGTAGACAATGCATTTATTTCCTAAGGGTGATTAATTTCAGAATAGTTTGGGGCTGATTTATCTGGTATTTTTTCTGTCCATTTTCCGTTTAGCTCATTCATTCACTCTGCGAATATTTTTGAAACTCATACTGGATGCTGGACACACAGAGATGAATTGGGTAAAATTCCACCGTCCACAGAGGTTGAGACACATGGGGGAAGCTCAACACATGAGCAGACGGTCACCGTTCACTGCTTTTCTTCACACCTTACCCATGAATGAGTGAAGAAGGCAGTGAATGGATCTCAGATTTGTTGGTAAACAGCCCATAATGTTTAAAGGGGTATCTGTGGATGCCATTTACCCATGAACAGACCTAGGAAATTGCTTATCATGTAGTACCGTGTATTTGGGCATCATCATTGTGGAACTTAAAAAAGAAAACTCCTTGCAGGCTCAGTTACTTCTTCAATAAAATTCCTCCCCTGCTTTTGGGGAGCTCCTAGGAGAGGCAGTCCAGCCCCTACCCCCCACCGTGGTCAGCCAGGGTACCGTAGAGCACAGCACCTCGGTAGCAACTCTAGTTTGGGAGACTGGCCCGTTGGGAAGGTCATTCTTTGTAACTTTCAGAAGCTTTGCCTAAGTCTTTGCTTTCAACACTTGAGCTTGACAAAGTATGGCTAAGTTTGGTAAACGAGCATTAGAAAACCAACAGTAGCAGAATTATTAAAAATTTGTAGCCATTTCCCCCCAAACCTATTGGAAGAGAGTAGTTCAACCTTCTCTGCCAGAAAACCAGCACCATTGGTTTCTGCCCTTCTCACCATTCATGGTCCCATATTTTGACTGACTAACTTGACATGTTGTTTATTCAAAGCTGTGGATTAAATGCCACCCACTAATATGATTGGTGTGGACTTTGCTTGCCTGAGGCCAGCATCCTCAGACACTGGTGAAAATAGCTTCCTGCTGTCCAACAGAGCCTTAGTTAGCCAGCCTGCAAATCTAGCCTGATTGCTGTATTAATTTGACTCCCCATTTCAGTGGGGAAAGGAAGCTTGGTCACAGGACTGTTTGCCTCTTGATCTCTCTCCCCTCAAGGGCAGGATACAGAGGGAAGGCAGTGATCCCAAACCTCACCTTTTCTGTTTCCTCTTTCGAGCTGGCTTCCTGTGGTTGCTGAAGAAAGTGAGAAGGCTGTTTCTTCCATATCCTTTGTTCTTCAACAAACCCAGCACTAATTGATTTTAAGACTAATTGCTGGTTGAAAGGTTTAGTTCTTTTACTGGCTATAAACATGCCTGAAACCTTAAATTAAAATGCCTTCTTGTGAGGAGGAGGGCAGCTCTTAGTGTCTTAGACTTTGGAATGTGAAATCACCCAGATAGCATCTGCGCGGAATCGCAGGTCAGCTATTGTATGATGAGTTATTGGGGGACTAATGGCAAAGCCCTCGGAGCTCTCGGTTTGGATTATGATCAGATTCTCAGGATGCTTGGAGCTGCCTAAGCATCACTACCCTTGCCATCTGATTCCTACTTTATTTGTAGCTAAAACCAGGGGACGTTCTCAGCAAGCAAACAGCAGTACCAAGCAGCTAGCTCCCTTTCTAACTGCTCCGGTGCCATCTGTTTTGCTCTCCGGGTGAGTCTGAAAAGTCATCTTCTATACTCTCTCTAATAACAATCCTCCATCAGGTTCCCCAGGCCCGTCTGGACGCTGCTAACGGCTTGCCCGCTCAGGGGCGGCACTCGGGCTACTGCCCTGTATCCGGAAACACTGATGCTGATTGCTGCCCAGCGGATTGTGGGTTTACTGGGGAGACGGTGGCTGCCCTTGCTAAAAAAAGCCCTTAAGAGGCACCTGAGCCAGGTAGGCAGATGCTCTCACCACAGTGGCTGTGGCTGCCTCGGTGAGAAGCAGCCCACCGAGTGGAGGTGGCTTCTAAGAGCCCTACCCAAGCATGCTCAGAGCAGACACTCTCTCCTGACCATCTCTGTGACTTCCCAGGTGAGAGCACTCATCTTGTTCCCACTGTAGCTGGTACCCGAAGGCCACCCCTTGGGGGAACTGAGGGCAGTAACAAGCTGAGGCCTGGGCTTCTCATCTGTAAGTTACATTGACATTTCTAAGGGAAGGTCGCATGTCCCTTTCTCTTTTCCTAAGAATGGCAACCATCATAGCTCCTTCCTACCTTCTTACGCCTCCTCATTTAGACCAGTAGCCCTCAACCCCAGATGCACATTAGTACCCACTGGGTGGCTTTGTAGAGCATGACCAGTGTCTGGAACCCATTCCAGACCAGATGAATCAGAATCTCTGGGGGTGAGGCCAGGCAGAGGTACGTTTTACATTTTGTTGTAGACTGAGGGTTGGGAATTCCTGGTTTTGAGGCTATTTCTTTCTTTTAATCATTTGTCGAGTCCATCAGTCATAAATTAAACAGACATTTTGTCAATTACTATGTGATCGGATCATGCAGACTCTGGATATGCAAGAGTAACCAAGGACACAGCCCATGACATTATGGAACAGTCCTATGATGGGAGAATATGTGGTCCTACGTTGCCTTTAGGGGGAGGGCTGCAGGTCAGAAATGGATTTCTAGAACTGAAGAATGAGCAAGTGTTAGAAAGGAGGGCATTAGTCACAGGTGGAACGGAGAGCACAAATGAAGGCACGGGGTGACGCTCGAGGCACTGAGAGGACCTCAGTGCGGCTATAGGTCATGGGGTCTGAAGGGTGGTTCCAAGTAGGAGGCATCGGTTGGGGGGGTGGGAGTGGAAGGTAACCACGAGGGCCCGTGTGGTCACACTAGAGGAGCTGGTCTTCACCTGCAGGCAATGCTGAACCAAGCAAACGATGTGATCAGATTTGCATTTGGGAAATAATCTGGCCTCTGTGAGGAGGGGCTGGAAGGGGTAAAGTTGAAGTCAGAGGTTGTTGGGTAAACCTGGACAGGTAATGGGGCAGGGGTCCAGGGACGAGTCAGTGAGAATGACATGAAGTAGAGGAAGGGACAGATATTCAAGAGGTGAGTGAACATCACACCACTCCTGAAAACTATAATCCTCAGAGCAGAGTTCCCAACTTTCATGAACATTCAGGTTCCTAAGCCCAGGTAGTTCCATTAGTTTGATCATTGCTACCTAGTTTTTCATCACTCACCAAAGACATAATGTAACCCAGAGTTGCATTACGGGCACAGTACAGATACGAAGCGTCCCGAGAACAGGCCTTGGCTATAAGCAGTTTGCATTCCAGACTCTAACTTGGGAGAAGTGAAACCAATGGACAGTCCCAGTCTACAGCGAACTGTTCTTATTCTCAGCTCTTGGGTACAAATCTTGGCTTTTAACGTGATGCATAACAAGCCTAGTATTTGCTGGGTTCGGAAATACCATCTTAGGGAGGAACAGTCACGGTGACCTCACTGTCCACGTCACACACAGCGCTGGCCTTTGGCCCAGAATTAGGTCATCATCAACCCCTCAGAGGGATGCCCACAGGAGCTCAGACCTCAGAGGGCTGTTAAGACCCACTGGAGCAACAGAGACAAGGAAAAGTTAAATAGCTTGCTGATTCTTATGATTACTGCATGCCAGGATTAGATCACATCCTCTGTGAAGTGCAGAGGCACTCTTTTGCCTTTATTAATGAACAAACTATTTCAAATTCATCTGGTGTAATTGAGGACATATGATGAAATCGAGGATGGGCTGGAGGTTGCACACCAGCTGAGCTGACCCTCTGTGATTTCAGAACACTTTCTGTTCAGTTGCATTAAGCCGACCCCAAGGGGCCCCGGAGAGCCAGACCCGTCAGCAGGGGACTGCACTGGTCAAACCCCAGTGGGAGGTATGGCAGGAGGGTGCAAAGGTGGGCCAAAGCATCTTCCAGTCCCTGAAACCATTCAGGGGGAGAGTTGAGAACACTGTTTAAAAAACCAACTCTTGGGCTTCCCTGGTGGCGCAGTGGTTGAGAGTCCGCCTGCCGATGTTCGTGCCCCGGTCCGGGAAGATCCCACATGCCGCGGAACGGCTGGGCCCGTGAGCCATGGCCTCTGAGCCTGTGCGTCCGGAGCCTGTGCTCCACAGCGGGAGAGGCCACAACAGTGAGAGGTCCGCGTACCGCAAAAAAAAAAAAAAAAAAAAAAAAAAAAAGAACATTCTTGGGAATAAAACTGATCCAGTCCTAAAGCCCAGCGATGAGAACTGTCCCCCATGAGTCATTTTAAAGCTGGACTGCGTTGGCATCTGTCTTCTCCAAGACAGCCTTTTCTCTCCATTATGAAGATAAATCCATTTAATGGGCACCATGGATTGGGGAAATTGCACTTTTTTTGTGAGCGCTGACCCTCCTTTGGTGGTGTACTGCTGTGGCTTCTTCAGAAACCCTCCGGTCAGCTTCAGATCAGCCCCTTCCAGCTCAGCTCTGGAAGGAAGCCCAGAATGCCCTCTGGAACCCTACAACACCATCTCAGAGCCACAGATGTTATTCTTTAGGCTGTATAGAAGTATTCTTTGAAAACCCTGTTAACAGTCTTACAGTTCTGTTAAGGATGCATTTGTTTAATTCTACAGATGAAGGGTAGGAGCCTGAGAATCTTTGATGTTGAACATATGCATCATTACAGTCTGGAAGATACTGGCTAAGTCCCGTGGGCCACAATACAAATAAGAAACGGTGCCTCCTCTCCAGGGATTTACAGTCTAGATGGGGTGAAAGGTACACCAATCAGTAACTTAACTGCTTTACAGTGATATGACAAGAATTGCTACAGAGGCCATACTGAAGGCTCAGAAGTGGTGCTGGAGGTCTGCTGAGATCAGACGTTCTCACACTTGAGGGTGTATCCGAATCACCCGGAGCAGCTGTTGAAACACTGACTCCTAGGCCCACTCCTAGAGTTTCTCATTCAGTGGGTCTGGGGTGGGCCGAGAAGTTGAATTTCTAGCAATTTCCCAGGTGATACAGATGTGGTCTGGGAATATTTTTATAGGAGAAACCTCTGACATAATTTCATTATCAGAAGGTAAGAGAACTCACATTTGTTGTGATTCTAGTATGTTCCATTTAATGTATCAGGTACTTTGCATGTAATACCTTGAACAGATTTTTCAACAGCCCTGTGAACTCTGTACTGTGCTTACATAGTAGCATGCACAGTAGTATGCGTGCTACTGCGTCAGTGCTTCCACTTTACATGAGCAAACTAAGGCTTGAGAAGGGGAACTCACGTTTGCTAAATATCTACAATGTACCTTAAAGGGTGTTAGGCTTCATCTCATTAACAATAACCTGATGAATCCCAAATGATTCGTTCTCCCAGTTTAGAGATGATGCAAATGAGTCTGGGAGGGATTGAGTGTCTTGAGGAAGTCTGCAGCCTGGCTTCAAAATTGTGTGCGCTGAGCTCTAAAGGCTGTGAAACTATCCTGAACCCAGCACCCAACTGTTTGCTGAAAACTACCAACGTGGGCTCCAAAAGCATATTTTCTTTAAAACCTGAGTCATGCGCTGCCTACCTTCTGCCTTCGTTCTTGCCGGTCCCTCTGCCTGGATTCCCCTTTCCTCTTCCTTCACCTCATAACTCCCGTTCATCCTTCAAGTCCCAGCAACAATTTTGTCTCAACCATGTAGACTTTGCTGATATCCCTCCTTTCCCCAGCTGGACCAGGAATAAAGATTCCTTCGCATGTGTCCCAGCCTACTTTCTATTATTGAATCCCATCATACCTCCCCCGATCCTCTGGTGATTTATCATTAGTAACAGAAGAAACAATCCACGGTTTTCATCTTAACCAGCAAAGCCATCCACCATCTGCCCAGCCTTACCTTGCAGCCCCACCTCATTCGTCCAACTAAACGAAACCACCAGCCACTCTTCCCCACCCAGAGCTGTAGTCTCCTCCTTCCGAGCCAAGCTTCATGCTGTTTCCCCCACCAAGACTGGCTCCTTCCCTGCACCTCTTTGTGTCCACATCTTGCTTCTTCTTAAGCCCCAGCCAAAGTCCCCGTGCCGTACCCTCAGCCCGCTGGCCCTCGAGAGGGGCTCCGTAAGTATTTGGGGGATAAACACCTTGCCCCTGCTCCACTGTGACGTCACTTACTCTCTTGGGGGAGGCAAGTATGTGCATGTCTTTCACTCTCCCAGACCGGGAGTTCATTCAGCACAAGCGCTCACTCACAGGGCCTTGTACATTGTAGGTGCTCAAAAACAGTTGTTGAATAAATGGATGAACGATGCTGGATAAAGGTGTGGCTCTAAAGGCAGGGTCAAAGGTGACGAGACCACAAGCATGTGGGGGCTCAGAGGATCCGGAGCACATTTCAGTTAACAACGATGAAACCAGAGCGTACAGTTAGACCAACAGCATGCTCGCTTCTGTTCAGGGATCCCCAGCACTTACACCCTTTAATCCGCCCTGAGGAGCCAAAAGGTTTTCTCCATTTGAAGTACAAGTGTCTTGTGAGACCGCCCCCCCAACTTCTTTTGTATTTAACGTGTGACGTTATTACAGCAAACATGTGCTGGGAAAACTCCAGAAACACATAGCTCAGACCACAGGCAAGGTTCGGGCCTTGATTAAGTAATGTCAATACCAAATTCAGATTCTAAGAGTATATTTTCTTTGAAAACACACTGTAGCAAAGCACATGTTGTAATTAAGCAAAGCACAGGTTGTAATGAAGACGTTTTAAGTTCATGGATTTGCTGATACCTCTGCAGCGCCATCTGTGGGTTTTTCAAACAGTGATTAAAGGTCAGATAATTTCCAAAGAGGACAGAGCTTAAGGATGGTGGTTGTTGAGAGTCTTGATTTAAATCACACGCATAGAGCATTAACAGAGAGTTTACGCCATCAGTTCTAATCCTGGTAGAAGCTACTTTGCAAAGGAATAGAAGACTAATTGACCTGTCTGACTATTTTGTCCCTACGACATCTGCCATGTCCCTATGACATCTACCGTGGGGGTCACTGTGCTTGGCACACGGAGTGACCATAGAACAATGGTCAATGGCCAGTGCCAAGCAAAACTGTGAAGTAGGTAAAACCAGTCTTTGGCTTCTGTATTATGCTGTATACCTACCACTTGCATCCCTTTCCCTAGGGCCAGGGCCCTCTAGACCTCGTCTCCCCTATCAACCTACTCTTAGGAAATGGGCTGTATTTTCTTCAAATTGAAGTGTAAATGATTGCTGGGGATTTAAAGGATTGTTCCACCTGTGGATGCCTACATCTAGCAGGGATCGAAGTCTTAAGCTAGAGAAATGGAACTCCAACTGGATTTTAAGTATAAGATATAAGTAGGAGCTACAAAGTTTCCCATACTTACATAGGGGATTATCATCATTTCCATGCAAAGGTACAACCATGAGCATATAAATGAATATGATTTTTTAAGTTATTTCTTATCAAAGCAGCTTTGTTGTTTCTATCCAGCTTCCTTCTATTTTTTCTCCAATCTGGACAACCTCAGCCCCATAAGCTGGTACTCCTGCATACTTCATTGCATGTATTTGTTGAGATCTTTGGTTGAAAGTGACAAGAATCCCATTCAAACCATTTTAAGAAAAGAAAAAGGCTTATGTAACCAAACCAGCAAATGTCAGGGTCGAACTGACTTTGTGGTTGAATATGGCGTCACCATTAACACATTCTTTCACACACACACACACACACACACACACACACACTTTCTTCCATCTGATTCTACTGGCATTGGTCTCATTATCTTCCACTTTCCCGAATATTAAGGGACAGTCTTACAGGTCTCAGTTTGAGGGGAAAAGAACATGCTTCAGCTATGGCTCAAGTCAAGTCAGGAAAGTCTGGGGAAGGATGCTGATTGGTCAGTTCATGTCACATGCCCACTTACTAGCATGATCATTGTGTCTAGTCACATGTAGTCTGGTGACTGTCATCTCTGACACCCCTTAAGAAACACATGAAGAAGGGGAATCACCGGGCCCTCTGGGCTTCTTCTGTCTTCTTATCTATAAAACAAGGGAAGTGGAGATAGCTCTAAAACTCTCTCAGCATTAACCTGATTCTATTTTAAAATCGCTTCTTCATTTTTGGCATTCAAATGGCTATATCTTTGTCTCTTACGTGTCTTACCTCCCACCAGAAGGTCAAATAACATTAGGAGATGACAGTTACCTCCTCGGCTCAACTCAGAGTTTCTCTAAATGAGGAAAGGGGCAGCTCCTGTGGTGCCCCTCACATGAAACTGCAAAGTGTTATAATTCAGCCTGGACCAAATTTAGCCACCATTTATACTGCATGATATGAGATGATAACAATCTCAAAATCTGTGAAGCATTCCAAATTTAGCATTTTGCCTGAGTAACTAAAGAAGCAGATCAGGTGGAAGGTCAACTGGAAATTTTCCTCTCTGCCGTTATGCTGGGGGCATGAAACAATGTTTATGTAACTGGTTCCAATTCAGATACAGCCCAGGTTCCAAGTGGCTAAGATGTGGTCATTTCCATATTTTTTACCTATTTCCATACCGCTGAACAGCCATTCTTTCTGCAAAATCCATGTGATGTCTTCTCTGAAATACCTTCCCCCCCCCTGCCAGCAGTGTTCATCAGTCCACCTGCTCTGTCTCGTCCACACTCCTGCTGTCATATCTTTGTCCATCCTGGCTCTCTTATTAGACCCTTCGTTCACATTAAGGCAAGGGCCTTAATGTCCCTTATACTGTCCACCCAGCATAGACACATGGTAAGCACTCAGCAACATTTGCTGTACTGACGTCACAAATAATGCTTCTCGAGCAAATTTTTGTTAATAGCTTCTATCGATACAGTCTGATTTATAGTAAACTAATAACCAGTTGAGTTATACTGAAGAGAGCAGCCCAGCCATGGCCCTAGAAACTCCCATGAGTCAGTGGTCTGGAAGACAGTTGCCTTCATGCCTTTTATATCACTGTTATCACCAGCAACCTCTTCTTCGCAGGGCAAGCATGGCACGCAGGTCCTCTGAGAATAGTGGTGCCTACTGGATAAAACAGATCCATAAGTGGATGATACAGATCTGTTATCCTTCACTGTTTCGTCTGCAGTTTCCCGAGACTCCTGCCATTAGATTTATTTCTTGTGATAAAGTATTGCTTCCCAGATAGCCCCTATGAAAATGCAAATAGGTTACCTAGTAGAGGGTATTCTTACTGTGGACATGGATTCCTAAAGGTCAGAAGCATATAAGGAAAAATGAGGGTTGATATCACTTGCAAATAGATAGACCTGTTTGTCTCACAGCCACCAGTGGCTTATCTTACCCTTGGTTCAGCCATGTTCAGTTGACTAAAGGAAAATGCGGTTGACATGGGATTCCTGGTTACACGAGGACACTGCAAGCAATGCGTACGCAGATGACTAAAGAGTGAGGATATCGGGCATCCCTGAGCTGAGGGGACTCATGGGCTTGTGGGTTCCCCTGATGCTCAGGTTTTTTTGAAGGCATATTGGGTTTTGCTACCAAGGAGGACTGACTTTCTTGTTCAGCCTCCTGATGTCTCTAGACCCCAGCAGATCACTGGACAGGTCCTCACACGATAGGACAGCTATAGGAGAGACATACACTTGGAGAGAGCAACCTGCACCATCAGAGAGGGGGCAGCACCATTAAACAGAGCTCAGCAAGTGCAAGGAGCTGTCCATGTTTGGAGGATATTTCAGCTGTCTAATATGTCCCAAGGTAGTGAGATTTTTCCCATCACCTGACCATCAGGCAGGTTTGAAAGTTCTGAATTGCCTCAGTCTTTTCCGTGCTGTAAAACTGTTACTTCTATTACAATAACATTTCATTAAAGTGGCATTTTGGTGGGACTAGTCAGTGAACAATTACTGAAGTATCCACCATGCGTGAATTGTTGAATGAACAACTGATTAGAAGCCATAGGAGCATACTGAGATCACATTTATAGTGACAGGAGAGGTACCCCAGGGCTGTTCAACACCCAGTGTATGCTCTGAACACCATACGGGTATCTTAGAATTCAACTAGGTATCTGTGACCTTGGACAAGTTCTCAATCCTTCTCAGTCTCCATTTTCTTAACCTTTTTTAAAAAATTTGTATCTTATATTGGAGTATAGTTGATTTACAGTGTTGTGTTGGTTTCAGGCATACAGCAAAGTGATATAGTTATGCATAGTCATATACCTATTCTTTTTCAGATCCTTTTCCCACAGAGTACTGGGTCCATTTTTCTTATCTTTAAAATAGTGTTTAAAAACACCTACGCTACTGTATCGGAAAGAGGATTAAATGAGGTGATGAACAGCAAAGTGCCTGGCACAGAACCTAGCACATAATTGAGGTGCATTTGTGATTTTTTCTTATTTGTAAGTTGCAAACAACCCAAAAATTGTGGTATGGGGTGCAGTATAATACAGTGTTTACAGTCCTAAGTTCCAATCTCAGCTCACTCACCTACCAATCAGCTGTAGGATTTTGAACTAGTTAACTTAAGGTTTCGAAGCTTCAGTTTCTTCATATGGAAATGTAAAAGGTGATAATATCTACCTCGTGGATTTGAGTAGATTAAGAGGAGGAATATATATAAAGCACCTTCCTTAGTATCTGGCACATAGTAGGTACATTATCAAGGGTAACAATTGTTGTTCTCATCTGTAATGTAAGATTAAAAAAAGAAGCAGCAAGATTACAGTCTCTTGGATGCCTCGGTGTGTTTTCTGGTCTTTTCCTGCTCTAGATATTCTGATGAAGATAAATCCACATTAATAGAGGCAATGGTTAATTGCCTCCTTGTGGGCTGGACCTGTTCTAAAGCAGAAAATTACCATATTCTTCTTTCTTGAGGTTTCCAATGGGATATATCTATTCTAATTCAGTAGACCTCTTTTTTTAGTGCCTGGCTCAAAGAGGCAATACCACATGCACATTTCCAAATACATCGTTTGTATGAACACTCAGGCCTTAACTACATGGGGAAAGCAATCCAGGAGGGGGTGGGTGTGGGTATTATTTCACATTCACTTGAACCGGTGCCAGCTAAACTTGCACAGTTAATTGTGTCTCAGCGATTTTCTCCTGGAAAAAAATAATGATTATGCAGACTTCTAACTGTTGCTTGGACTTCTTTCGCTCTTGAATTTGCGTTGTTTACAGTCACATAATATATCAAGCAAATGAATATGCATATATCCTCCCACCCCAAGTCTCCCGCAGTCCCCCCCCCATTTCATAGTTAAGTCAATCCACCTCCTTCCTTGCGGTTCCAGTGGTACAGGAGAAGACAGAAGCTGCACATCATGGTAGCTGACTCTTTGGAAAAGCACTCTTGAAGTTAGGGCTGAGAGTGCAAACTAAAGGGATCAGTGGGTAGGGAACCGTTATCTGCGGAAGACTTTTCTGAATGGGTAAGTTCAACCCCCAGGAAAATTATGGTCTTCCTTTAATCTCACAGGTAATGCAGGTGGTGAAGGAGCAGGTTATGAGAGCTCTTACAACCAAGCCTAGCTCCCTGGACCAGTTCAAGAGCAAACTGCAGAACCTGAGCTACACCGAGATCCTGAAAATCCGCCAGTCTGAGAGGATGAACCAGGAAGACTTCCAGTCTCGCCCGATTTTGTAAGTTACCCCTGACCCCTACCTCTCAAAGGCTCTGACGCACCATTTCTAGAGTGAAAGCTTATCACGCAGCTGGGCTGTATTGTGAGCTCTTTATGGAAGGCCAACAAAAGAGCTCTACTCAGTTCCTGAAGTCTCAGCAACTCCTTGAGAAAAGCTGGGCAGGGGTGGGCTAGGAGGAGATGGGGACAGGTGCTGGCAGAAGGATCTAAACCAAGAAGTGACCCAGTTACTGACGAGTCCACCAAGAATTTGCAGCTGAAAAGTTTGAAACCTTCTGTAATACTTGGGACAACTTTGTTTTGCCCATGAAGCTATATTCTGTGTAGGTACCCTTGAGTGGCAAGATGTTCTGCCCCAGCCAGACTGAGACCTACCAGTAATTAAAGTAATATGAACATTGACGTATCATGAGTAGGAGGGAGGGAGAGCCAGCTTGAGAGGAAGAGAGAGACCCACTTTCTCCCTGCCCCGTTGGCTCTGCTTTGAGTCAGAACGTCTCATATGGCTATTGTGACTATCAACCCACAGGCCTAAGGTGGAGAATCAGGGGACCCCTTTTTTTTTTTTTTTTTTATGGTACACGGGCCTCTCACTGCTGTGGCCTCTCCCGTTGCAGAGCACAGGCTCCGGACACACAGACTTAGTGGCCATGGCTCACGGGCCCGGCCGCTCCGTGGCATGTGGGAGCTTCCCGGACCGGGGCACGAACCTGTGTCCCCTGGATCGGCAGGCGGACTCTCAACCACTGTGCCACCGGGGAAGCCCCCTGGGGGGGGGACCCCTTTTTATAGGACTTTGTATCAGATGTACTTGCAACGGTTGTGTAGTTTCATGAATCTCCATCTTTAAGATGTTCTGAACCTTGAACATGAACACTGTTTTAGACTATTTTGTTTGCTTTATCTTTGTTAGTATTGGCCTCTTTATCTTCCCTTGTTCTTTTCTAAGAGCTAGGTCAGCGCTGTTACCTTTATCATTTATAAGGAAGGGAATAGGAAACAGGCTTGGGGGTAAGGAAAGTGTTTGACATTTCTTCTTATTGTTCCCTCGGAAGGCTGGACACAGCTTCTTCTGAGCTTTCGATGAAGCCATCTTACATCATAGGTGTCATGAAGTTCATCTTAAACCTTTCCCTGTAATTCTTTTTCTTTCTTCCCCCTTTCTGTTTCTTGCTTTCATATATTTGATGTGTTTAATGATTGGCAATTTGCAAAGCACCTCCTCATGCTATTTCATTTCCTCACACCTGTGTGAGGTAGGCCAACCTTATTCCCATTCGAGGACCAGGATATAGTCTAGAGAAGGGAGGACCTTGTTAACAAGTGGACGAACCAGGACTTGAACTCCAGCCCACTGATCCCTTAGCTAATTCTTCATCTACCCTACCAGAGCTCCTTTGCCAAGTGCAAGACTAAGATGAAGTTTTAAAAAGTACACAGAAAAAACCATAGCCAAGCTCTAGTGTCTACTTTGTGTTTATTTTCAAGCCTTAAGAAGCGCCATTAGAAGCTGCAGAGCAGAACTGCAGGCTTTAGTGGGGATGAAGTTAGGCAGCAGGGGAGGGGCAATGCTTCCTCAGGGTCTTCGGCTCGCATCTGCATTAAACTATACCCACACTGGGCAGCGGGCAGCTCTCATGAGAGGCAGAGCTGGGGTTTTGCTTTGGTCCTCAACTAGAAGTTAACAGCCCCATATACCAAGCAGAAAGAACTTCGAATAAATGACTCTTCCGAGATAGTGTTTCTTTCTTTTTTTTAATCTTTTTACTGAAGTTTAGTTGATTTACAATGTTGTGTTAGTTTCACGTGTACAGCAAAGTGATTCAGTTTCAGATAGGTGGATAGATAATTTTTCAGATTCTTTTCCCTTATAGGTTACTACAGAATATTGAGAATAGTGCCCTGTGCTATACAGTAGGTCCTTGCTGGTTATCTGTTTCATACATAGCAGTGTTTATATGTTAATCCCAAACTCCTAATTTATCCCTCCCCTTCCCCCTTGGTAACCACAAGTTTGTTTTCTATGTCTGTGGGTCTATTTCTATTTTGTACATAAGTTCATTTATGTCATTCTTTTTTTTTAGATTCCACGTATAAGTGATTTCATAAGATATTTGTCTTTCTCTGTTTGGCTAGCTTCACTTAGCATGATAACCTCTAGGTCCATCCATGTTGCTGCAAATGGTATTATTTCATTTTGTTTACGGCTGAGTAGTATTCCATGGTATGTATATACCACATCTTCTTTATCCACTCCTCCATTGAAGGCATTTAGCCGTGTCCTGGCTGTTGTAAACAGTGCTGCAGTGAACACTGGGGTGCACGCATCTTTTCAAATTATGGTTTTCTCTGGATATATGCCCAAGAGTGGGATTGCAGGATTACATGGTAGCTCTATTTTTTAGGGAACCTCCATGCAGTTCTCCGTAGTGGCTGCACCAATTTACATTTCCACTAACAGTGTAGGAGGGTTCCCTTTTCTCCACACCCTTTCCAGCACTTATTATTTGTAGATTTTTTGATGATGGCCATTCTGACCAATGTGAGGTGATACCTGATGCAGTTTCTGTCTTGCAAGGAGGGACAGTGGCGCCTTGCCCCATCCCAGGGCCTACAATACTAAAATGTTGGCTATAATAATGTCTGTTTCAGCAGATGTGTGAACACAAGGAGATTTTATTGTGCTTTTGACAACAGTTCTTAAAACCTAAAGGGAGACTTGAGGGACCACTTCAGTTAAGGCCAAGTGATTCTAAATTAACGTTTGACCGTGACTTTGTTCCAAGTAAGACTGTTAACTGCTTGTCAAGTATGAAAACTTTGCTCCTGCTTTGGCTTCATAACTTTACTTCCCAAGGCTCTGCCTGTGACATTCTGAAGTCTCTTTTCCCTTTATTATAAGAAACTCTTACTTTACGCTTATTATTTAGAGAGAAGCAATGGAAATATTAAGGAAATCTCCTGTTATACGTAACTTCGGCATCATCACTCGGCCACGGGGCTGAAAAGCACCACGGTCCACCGGAGCTCTGGGTATAGTTGCAGTAAAGTCACAAAGACTTGTCAGAGCTACAGCATTTCACGGGGGAGGCCATGAACCAGCCTGGTCGTTATCCCAGAGCCCTTAAAACAGGCAGGAGGGTACCAGCCTCCAGCTTCTCCTCCAGCAATGCTCTGTCCGTTAGAATGATCTGCTAAACAGGAGCTCACCGTGGGGTTAGATGAAGTCCAAATGCTGTCACAGTGGCTTATAGGATAAGCCCAAGTCAAGAAAGAAAAGGCATAGACCATGTACGATAGTCTTCAGTCATTCATTTAACAAATGTGTATTGAGTGACTCCTACCTGCCAGGCCCAGCCTGAGGTGCTGGGACAGGCAGAGAACCAGACACTTGGCTGTCCCTGTGCCAGACTTCAAAGCTGGGGTCTGGAGGGATTATCAGGGACTGTGCTCAGGGCCAGGTGGGAGGAAGCACAGGCGGGGGGGTTGTCACCAGAGCACACAGGAAACACATCTAACACAAGCTTGGGGGTGAGGATATTCAAATTTTAGAACTGAAGAGCATCTTTAAGGTCATCCCGTTCAAGCTTTTCATTTTGCAGACGGGGCAGTGGCTTGGCTGGGGCTTGCCTGCTGGCACGGAGCCCCGCTGGCTGCCCTTTCCCCGTCACCTGGCTGCTGCACGCAGCACGGAGGCAAATCTCAGCGCCATGAAGATCCCTTGGGCGTGTGTCTTGTTTTTATAAAATGTTTATATTTCCTGAGAAGGAAAATGCAAACTGCAAGTGACCAAATATTTTGGGAGACTGTGTATTCCGTGGGTTGAAGAAACTCTTATTTCTTAGCTCTTGACTAATTATTTCAGAAGGAGGTATTTGTTATTTGCTACTTAGTGTGACTTTATGGGAAGGATAAGTCCATCCACACAATTAATCCGAGTTCATGGATATAAAAAGTTTGAATAGTCCCAAAATAGGTCATTTACGATGATGTTGGAGGAAGGGGAGCTGCAGGGACAAACACCAGGGAAGCAGAGAAGCAAAATGTGGAAAATCCAGACCCAGGAGCTAACAGACCTAGGACCAGATTCCAAGGCCATTATTTGCAAATGTGGCCCTTTAGTCAAGTTCTGTCACCCATTCTAAACCTGTTTTTCTTACGTCTAAAAGTGAAGATGATAAAAGTGTCCACATCGTTGGATTGTTAGGAGGACTCAATGAAATAGTGCATGAAAAGCCCTTAGCACATGCCCCGCACATAACATCCACTCAGAGAAATGGTCACCCTATTACGAGCTGATAACCAGAATTTAACAGGTGTCACAGTGTCAATATGTAAATGGTAAAACTGACACTGTGAATATATTTGTTTATACCTCATCTTATCTCAGAATGTGCAGTAAAAGTAGATGAGAAAGAAACAGTAAAAGCAAATAGAGCCAGAAATAAGGCTAGTGCCTATCCTGCAAACCTGCATCCTTGCTAAAGATTGGCCACCAGCTTTGCTCACGGCTCTCGTAGCTAAAGCCAGTGTTCAGTGCACTTGACAAACACTTATCAAGTGCCTGCCACTTGCCAGGTACTGTTCTGTGTGTTGATAATTCAGCAGTGAAGAGAACAGATACAATTATCACCCTTGTAGTGATTATATTTAAATGGGGAGAAATAGGTGATAAACATGGTAAATAAGATTGTAGCATGTTAAAAGAGGATACAGGAGTGCTCGCTTCAGCAGCATATATACTAAAAAAGGAATAATACAGAGAAGATTAGAATGGCCCCTGTGCAAGGATGCGTGAAGTGTTCCATATTTTCAGTAGGTGCAAACCATGACATATAGAATGGCTGAACAACAAGGTCCTATTGTATAGCACAGGGAACTATATTCAATATCCCATAATAAACCATAATGGAAAAGAATATGAAAAAGAATATATACAATGGAATCACTTTAATGAACAGCAGAAATTAACACAACATTGTAAATCAACTGTACATCAATAAAATAATTTTTTTTTCAAAAGAGGATACAGGAAATAAAAAGCAGAATAAGGGAAATGGAGAGTTTGTGATTTTAAATAAAGTGGCAAGAGTAGATCTCTCTAGTTGGCACGGTGACATTTGAGTAAAGATGTGTAAAGGACTAAGAGAGCAGGCTATGTGTGTATGTGGGAGAAACGATTTCCAGCAGAGAGGATCACCAGTGCAAAGGCCCTGAGGTCAGAGTAGGTCTGGGCACTCAGTTAGTAACAAGGAGGCAAGTGTGGTTGGAGCAGAGCAAGCAATAGGAGGCGAGGCCAGAAAGGTAGCCAGGAGCCTGAATTTGTGGGACCTTGTTGAGGAACCACTGGCGCAGGGGACTGGTGTGCTGTGACTTGGGTTTTTAATGATCTCTCTTGCTGTTGTATGGAGAATAGACTCCAGGGAGGCAAGTTTGGAAGCAGAGAGGTCAGGGAGGAAGTTATTTCAATAATCCAAGCAAGAGGTGATGAGAAGTGATTAGAGTCTCTACCGTAGATTATATAGATTTTGAAGATAAGAAGCAAAGGTATTTACTGATCAATTAGATGAAGGGTATAAGAGAAGGATGAACTCAGATTTGGGGCCTGAACAACCAAAGGACAGAGTGAGTGGAGCAGGCTTGGACAAGGGGATCAAGAGTTTAGTTCTGGACCTGTCAAGTTTGAGGCATATGCGAGATATCCAAATAGCTGGATTGATGAGTTTGGAGTTTGGCCGAGAGGTCTAGGTCAGAATAATAAATTTGGATGTAGTCAGCAGAAAGTTGGTGTTTAAAGTCATGAGTCTGAAATATAAAGACCAGAAGAGGTGCAAGGAATGACCTTGGGGACCCTGTAGTAAGACAGAAACAGATCAATTTCTATGAAATAGACACTGTGACTCAGCCCAGAGTCTCCCCAGAGCCCTTGTAGATCAGGGATTGGCAAACTATAGCTCTTAGGCCAAAATGACCCACTATCCGTTTTTGTAAATAGAGCTTTATTGGAACACAGCCACGCTCCTTTGTCCGCATGCTGTCATCTGCTCTCACTCTACCATGGCAGAGCTCAGTAGCTGCAACGGAGTGTATGACCCACAAAGTCTGGAACATTTACCATCTGGCCTTTTACAGAAAAAGTTTGCCAGCCTCTGTTCTAGATGAACACCAGATGGCAGCTCGGCAGGGCAGACCCCAGGTCCGGGAAGGAGTCTCACTAGTCTAGTGGTGCTGTCTGTCCTCTGCACATGGCACTGGCCTCATTGGGCCTGGACTTGGGATTCTCTTCAGGAAAAAGTGTTAGAATTTGAATTGCTCTTCACACACTCATTTATTCTCCCTCCTTTAATCTTCCTCCTTTTATTTCTTTACAGGGCTTTTAGATAGAATTAGGGGAATATTTATCAAAGCAAAGCCAGTGAACCCATGACCTTGACCTCATTAGCCCCAAGCTGAGGATTTCAACACCCAATTCCAGCCCATGGTTACTACCTGGATTACCCTAGAGGTCATATCTCATTCACAGAGACACCATATAGGGATTACATATGTTTTCCTAATATGAGTGCATTTGGTAACTACTGAATCCATTTGCAGGGAAAGAAGAGGATGTAACTTAGGGGGAAAAAAAAAAAAACCTGTTCCATTTCCCACATTGCCTAATCATGTTTTGGAGTCCTTTGGGGTTCATAACAAGAAAAGGTAACTCTTGTAGCAGCAGATCCACTTATTCTGATAGTCTGTCTCCGAAGATGGTTCATAATGGAGTGTGTCCTGATGAGCACATCAGGGTCTTACACTAAAAATCATAAATCGTCAAGTTCTTTCAGTTATTTCCTCCTTTTGGCCCTTGTCTCTGCATCTTCATCTCCATTTTAATAACTAAACTCTAGCCTAGTAAAACTATTATTTAAAGATACATCTCTAACCTCAGACTTGATGAAATTCAGATTCTCTCTCCCATGATTTCCCCGTCGCCCCAACTCGGAAGCCAGGAGTGATTTATCGTTGTGTGCAACTGCCCTGGCAATTCCCCACCTTCTTCTCCGTTCGGAGCAGGGTTCATCAAAGCTGCAATTTGCTGGGTCCATTCTACAAAAGCTGAACGCTGATAATAGATAGTTTTAGTGATCTGAAAGCCTGAGATGAGACCCCGTGAGACCCACACTGGAAGAGCAAATGCAAGTAAAGCAAATGCACCACGCTGTACCTCTGGGGCTGAATCTTCACATTAGGCTTTATAAATAGTCAGTTGGAACAGTATCAAATGACAGGGAATTTGAGGCCATTTAAGTCCAAAATATGTATTAACAGCTTTCTAGAATACCTTGTTAGATGGCCAGATCCTTTTATATCACTTTTTATTCTTTTTTTTTTTTCTCATGGGTAAATAGATGCAGTTTGCACAAGAAACACTTGAGTTTGTACCCCTATTCAGGGCTTCACCTCTGTAAACTCTTTCCCGTCTGTGAGATGGGAATGATGATATTAATACCTGTTCCCAAAAGTTGGCGTTTTTATAGTGGGGAGGAGGGAAGGGGTGTTAAATGAGCTAAAATTACATGGTACATACTATCTGGCTCATAGCACACACATACCGAGTGCCTGTGCCTTCCGCACCTGGAAACAGAACACCATGTTAGGACAGATTGCCTGCAATCCAGAGCAAGCCCAGAGTTAAGGCTGAAGCTGACAAAAATGTGAGCCTTGACTACGGTGTAATATGGGCACCAGGAATATTTGGCTTGAGGAAAGAAGAGAATATTATCAAAGCAAATGCAGTAACACCTTGCATTCCTGCCCAATGCTTACAGCTAACTTACACTCACACTGTCTCCTTTGGGACAGGAAAGATTCTTATTCCCATTTTACAGATGAGGAAACTGAGACTTACAGGAGCTACCTGAAATGCCAGTCATGGGCAGAGCCTAGACTGAAGTCCTATCCTTCTGAGTTTGGGTCAGTGCTTTCAACACTGCTCTGAGGACTGGACTCTGGGTCTCTCTATACATCCTCAAGTAGAACAACTCTAGCTTTACTAGACTCAAATGCTAGGGCACTACATAAAATTTCGCACGATAAAAAATCTCTGCTCTTGAAATAAAAGATTTAAAACCCATTGCACTCTGTTATCATATCTTTACAGCATAGTGCATCTAAACCTAAATTACATTGTATTACCCTGAGACAAGATGCACATAAGCCTTCATTTATCCTCTCATTATCCCAATCTCTGTGGGCTACAATCTGGGTCAATGTGTTGTTCCCAGTTGTGAGTGACAGAATCCAAAGCAAAATGTGGTCCTGTACTTTACCCAATACTGTGTTTGCTGTGGAATAGTCATCGTGTGGTGGCAGATCACAGATGCAGTCTAGGAGTTTATCTGCTGTAAGGGGGCAGAACATGACCAGAGAGTCATTGTCTCAGCAGAGCTGAGTGAATTTTCACATAAATTTATATCCATGGCTTTGTAAAACAAGAGAAGAAATTTCTCAGGTGACCTTGGTCTAGAAAACGTCACTGAAGTGATTGGTGCTCTTGTGGGTATCTGTAAATGTCAGAGAACCTCTTTCCACTGATGCTTAATAAGTGATTCTCTAAAGCACCCACTTGGGAGTATCGGGTTGTTCATGAAGAGTTGCAGCTTGCACTCACCTGCCCCGTCTGCCCACGGTGCCCTTTCAGCCAAGTGCTGTTCTCAAGGCGTGCTGTGGAATATGTGTTTATCCTTTCACAGGGAACTAAAGGAGAAGATTCAGCCAGAAATCTTGGAGTTGATCAAACAACAACGCCTGAACCGCCTCGTGGAAGGGACCTGCTTTAG
This sequence comes from Aethalodelphis obliquidens, assembly GCF_003676395.1. NCBI lineage: Eukaryota > Metazoa > Chordata > Mammalia > Artiodactyla > Delphinidae > Aethalodelphis > Aethalodelphis obliquidens. The sequence continues at coordinate 40,529,144 of NW_020837949.1, forward strand.
GAAACTCAACTGCCGGCGGAGGCAAGGTATTGTTTGGGGCCACTCCAGACCCAGCAAGGAAGAACAGTGGTCTGCCCCCTGTGGAATCACATGGGCATGGGTGTTGGTTTAAGGGTAGGCTATGCAGCCTTGTACTCAGGACAGGACTAGCAGTCCAGGTAAGTTCTGATTTCCCATGTATACCCAGGGAGAATCAAAATCTAGAATCATCAGGAGACCTGTGGAACGGAAGAGCCACCTGGGCCATTTCGTGCCTCAAGTCTGCCAGTAGTGGTTCAACAACAGCTGACGTTATTGAGAGCTTACCATCTGCCAGGCTCTCACTTTACCTAGGTTAATGAAGCTCATCTTCCCAGTAACCCTATGAAGTAGCTACTGTGATTACGCCCACTTTACAGATAGGGAAAGTAAGGCAGTGAGGTGCGAAGTAACTTGCTCAAAGTCACAGAAGAGCAGGGATTTATACTCCAGCAGCTCTATGGCGCTAACTTTTAATGATTCACTATGCTATCAGGAGAGCTGGTACCCGCTGTTGGATTTGATCTTGAAATTTTCAGCATGGATGGCCCTTATTTTCAAATCCCCATACTGATTCTCTTCCAAGTCAGAATTATTTTATTTGTAGATATAAGTAACAGTGAACCAAGGTGGGATAGAATCAATTTTCATAATCTTGTAAGACAAATTTCTGAACTGTCTCTATAAACTTTAATCCCAAAATATCCAGTTCAAATGGATGCCATTAGACTAGCTCCAGTAGGTGGAAAGAATTTCCAGCTGTTTCTTAGCCAGGGAAGTAAAGTCCCTTGATTGCTTTCTTGACATACTGCTCATTGCAAAGTCCTCATATCATACTGTCCTGGAAACAAATAGAAAATAAAATTGAAAGATAAGATTTGGGGAGAGGTGACGAGATTGGGGAACAGTCAGGAACAAGCATAAGGATTAGCAACTGTACCAAGAACAAGCATCAGTTATGGCCCCAGAGAAACCCTGGCAGATATTTTTGAAACCCGATGGATGCCCTGCTCAGACACAGACCTCGCCCACTAATGACAAACATCACTTCGTGTTTATGCTGAGCCCATCCTCCCGGCCATTTACTTTTAATGGCTTTGCGCTGAATATTGAGTAAATTCAACGTATTATGAATGTAAGCATTAAAAATCATGTTAAGGAATGTCCAAAGGCAGAATTTCCTTGACAAATGAAAATGCAGGTTATTCCCAGAGGATAAGAAACCATGACAATGGTTATATGCCCAGTAGTGGGATTGCTGGGTCATATGGTAGTTCTATTTGTAGTTTTTTAAGGAACCTCCATACTGTTCTCCATAGTGGCTGTACGAATTCACATTCCCACCAGCAGTGCAAGAAAACCATAATTCAAAAAGAGTCATGTACCAAAATGTTCATTGCAGCTCTATTTGCAATAGCTCGGAGATGGAAACAACCTAAGTGCCCATCATCGGATGAATGGATAAAGAAGATGTGGCACATATATACAATGGAATATTACTCAGCCATAAAAAGAAACGAAATTGAGTTATTTGTAGTGAGGTGGATGGACCTAGAGTCTGTCATACAGAGTGACGTAAGTCAGAAAGAGAAAGACAAATACCGTATGCTAACACATATATATGGAATTTAAGAAAAAAAAAAATGTCATGAAGAACCTAGGGGTAAGTAGGAATAAAGACACAGACCTACTAGAGATCGGACTTGAGGATATGGGGAGGGGGAAGGGTGAGCTGTGACAAAGCGAGAGAGAGGCATGGACATATATACACTACCAAACGTAAGGTAGATAGCTAGTGGGAAGCAGCCGCATGGCACAGGGATATCGGCTCGGTGCTTTGTGACCGCCTGGAGGGGTGGGATAGGGAGGGTGGGTGGGAGGGAGATGCAAGAGGGAAGAGATATGGGAACATATGTATATGTATAACTGATTCACTTTGTTATAAAGCAGAAACTAACATACCATTGTAAAGCAATCATACCCCAATAAAGATGTTAAAAAAAAAAAAAAAGAAAAGAAACCATGGCAATGAGCTTCAGGCTGGGCCTCGGGGGAGGACAAATGGGCAGAGTAAGAAAGGGCTGAGTTACAGCTGGGACTGACAAGGCTCACATTAGGAAGAAGGAACTCACCTCCCCCATTCAGCCGTTGGAGGACTGCTTCACCCCCTCTTTCCTCACTGCATTCCTTGCATTTGGGCACCTTCATCAGAGTGAATGCTGTTCTAAGAAGATAGTGTGGCACAGTGAGGAAGACAGGAGCCCTGGAGCCAGATGAAGTGGGTACCTTCCTACCTCTGTCCCTGTCCAGCTCTGTGACCTTGAGCAGTTTCCCCGTCAGAAATGGGGTTAACAATGCCTGTCTCCTAAAGTTATTGTGAGGAAGAAAAGTGTTCATGAATGCAGCTCTTAGAAAGCAGCCTTAAACAAAGGGGGTGGTAGCTACTGTTTTATTCTGGATGATCCTGTAGAAAAGAACAATGAGCTGGGGGTGAGTAGACTTGGTTCTAAGCTTCTCAACTCTGTACTTACAGAGTTAACCACCTGGGTGTTTATATGCAGAACACGTGACCTCTCAGGGCCACAGTTTCTCATCTGTTAAGTGGGAGAACAGGACTAGATGATCTATTAGTTCAGTCAGCCAGATTGCCTACTGTATGCTCTGATCTCCTCATTGCCTTTGGCAAAATCAATATTCAGGATATATTGCCCACGTAAGGTGATTTATAAAGTTTTTATTTACCTGATATTGGGCAAAAGGCACAGAAGTGGGGGGAGGAGAGAGGTGGCAAATAGACACATGCCACCAAATGCCTCCGCTCATGCCTAGCTAGAATCCTTCGGAACCTAATTCAGAGAACGCAATTTGACCTTCCAGTCTACTCCACCACGAGACTTCCCTTTCTAGGCTGAAATGGATAGATTCTACTTGAATAATCCTGATTCTAGATGTCATAATTACAGTTTTTTGGCTAAAGAAGTGTTATTCCCAAATATACCACGTTTTCCAGTTTTCTAAAAATGAATTACCTACTGAACAAAAAATATTAGCATCTAGATTATAAATTTATTAGTTAAACTCCCTAGGGAGCACGACCATCTGTGTTTAGTATAAAATCATCCTTCCAAGTGAAGGAAGGCTTTTTGGTGTTTGGTAAATTGATCTAAAACCTGGTGACTAGCTCTGTGTGCTTAAAAATAGGGATTCAAAGCAGACTGTGCTGAAATTGGTTTCCTATCACCCCATCAAAACATTCCATTTAGATTTACCCACATTAGTGAGGACATGATGGAAAAGCATTTTAATCCCTTGGAGAAAGGTGAGATCTCAGACAGGAACAGCCACGAGCCATCCCTGGTTAAAGAGCAAGCACATACGCAAAGGGCCCGTGCGTGACCACACTCCCTCTAAACTTGTCCAACAGTGAGTCAAACACAGATGAGTGGATTTAAGTATTAACTTTACAGGGGAAAATAGGAAAGAGCTTCCTGTCTCACAGAACTGGAAAGAAGAGGAGCAGATGTAGAGCCCTTTAGTGTGCCACGTTTGGCTAGAAGGCCCCTGAGTTGCTACTTGCCCATCATTCCACCTGCCTCATTTGCAACTCTGCTACTTGGTTAGTCCAATATAGATATATACAAATCTGGATTTCTGGGAATTCTGACCACAGTAGAACTGAGAGGCAGTAAATCATGGGAGACACACCAGGCTGCATTCAAGTCCCTGCCTCCCCACCCCCTAGCTGGGTAGCCTTGGACGACCTAATAAATCTTTCTGTGCTTCTGTTTCCTGATCTGTCAAGTGGGGATGATGTCAGTTCCTACATCGAATCATTGCAAGGGTTAAATAAAATCATGCATCTATAGCACTTGGTGCTCAGCACATGGTCAAACATTCATTAATGGTATTTAGTATTAAGTTTAGCTTACAGTTACTTAGAATATAGGTTTTTAAACACAGGCCATAGAGTGGCAACGGCTGTCGCATACTTGCTTCCCTCTGTCCCGCATTCTCTATGGAATGTGAAAGGCTCTTGTTCACAATCCTTCATAATGAGATTGCCTTGCTTCCGCGTTTCCTGAACTTCTCAAGAGAGTTAAGATGAAATCCCAGAAGTTGTCTATGTTCGAGCTGTTATATGCTTCATGAGAATCTACAGGCTCAGGAACTGCCTCCTATTTTCCTTTCTTTTCAGAGATTAGGGTCTTTCAGAATCACTTGCATTGAATAGTCTTCATAAGACCCCAGGGCTACACACTGGAGTATCATTTTCAAGAAATGATAGTATGAAACTTTTGCTTCTTGTTGAAGACAGTGTCCGTTTTGTTGACCAGTATCCCTTCTCTAAGCATTAACATGACAAACTTAATCTGAAACCCACTGGTGAGTGAAACGTGTACCCAGAGGAGTTGGCGTGTTCCTGCGCCGAGGCCAAGGGCGGTGTACCTGCCTTGTTCTTTCAGCTCGCTCAGAAGACCTAGAGCCGAATGGTACGTTCAGGCCATTTCAGTAACCATGTGAACCCTTTTGGGGAGCAGGTTGTTTCTTCCTCTTTGATTGAAATTTTCTTTTAATATTTAATTAAACCTTATCATAACTCATTTTTACAAAAAGGCAGGTATAAGTAAATGCGTTTTTTCAAAAGAAGAGAAGCCAGATTATTTTCAGAAAAAAATCACTTTGCAATAGATCAAAATAACAGATAATCATTGTTCTCAAAAGGTGGAGGGACCAGAGCTTCCCTGGTGGCGCAGTGGTTGAGAGTCCGCCTGCCGATGCAGGGGACACGGGTTCGTGCCCCGGTTGGGGAAGATCCCACATGCCGCGGAGCGGCTGGGCCCGTGAGCCATGGCTGAGCCTGCGCGTCCGGAGCCTGTGCTCTGCCACGGGAGAGGCCACAATAGTGAGAGGCCTGCGTACCGCAAAAAAAAAAAAAAAAACATTAAAAAAAAAGGTGGAGGGACCAGTAATGTGAATGAGAGGGGTTACCATTGACTAGAAGATTAGGAAGGCACTAATATTTGAGAGCCAGGTCTGTGGAAGGTGCATGATGAATACTCTATATATGTTTTACTCATATAATTATTAGTGTTACTTAAAAAAGGAACCATAGGGGTCCCTAAGGTTTTTATAATTTAGCCAAGACTCCATAGCTGATGTGTCAAGACCAGGTGTGTAACTCAGGTCTGTGTGACTCCAAAGTATCAGTTAGGCCAAACCATCTTTAAAATGACTCGGGGGCTCTGGAGTTAATCTTTTGCTATGAAAGGAGAGTCTCCAGGGAGACAGAATTCTGAATCAAAACAAGAGTATCTCGTTCTGAAGAATGTTCAGTGAAGTGAGGAAGATTTGAAAGGCAGAATGACCTTCATTCTGTATCCGTAGTTGTTGTCTTCCTTTACTGAACCAACAGAGGTATCTTCTATCTCATCACCTGGAAGATGACATTTCCCTTTAAAAGCATTGCTGGGGTTCCTGTTTTGTGACTTGGAAACGTTTGACCCTAGGCAGGAAGCAGATCTTCCCCTGAGCACGCTGAAGATTTCACACATTTTAGGTTAACCTAAGAAAGACCCAAAGTCCTAGTGCAAGTGCCATAAGATTTCACTTTAGTAAAGGCCGCCTGTCTCCCAAACACAGGACTTTCAGGGCCCCCTGGGCCAGCAGCCAGCTGCCAACTGTGGGCTTTGCGCACAAGACAAAGATGTCCCCCTGAGTCTATGGCAGAGTCGGTCAGGACTCGGTTCTTGCTGTGCCCTGTGCCTCACTTTACAGTCCACATTTCACACTCGACAATGGTAGCTATTCAGCTTGCCTGTCTCCCATAAACACCTGCTGGCCGACCCAACACTTGTCTCCAGCCTGGGTATGAAGAGAGACAATGAGCTGCACTGTTCCATATAGCTACCTATGGCTATTTAAGTTAATTAAAATTAAATAAAATTCAAAATTTCTTCTATTCCTATTGAATAAGCAGGTACAGAGTATTTGCATCATTGCAGAAAGTTCTTTCGAACGTTGCTGCAAGAATTACAGTTGTCAAGGGTGATTAGCTGCATAATGATCTATGTGACATATAACTTTAATCAGCCCTGGAGACCTTCTTACCAGGCTGTGAGCTTTGAAACCAGCTTTTCCCTCTGACCTTCACACACACACACACACACACACACACACACAGAAAAAAAGAGTGAAGCACAAAATGATCTCCATATTTTCAGTTTTTGAGTTGGGGGAATGAAAAGATGGCTATTAACGTACTAACATTTCTAATTGACGGAAAGACCTCTATACTAACTCCTGTTTTCTCTTTAAATGCTACTAAACAATCTTTGCTAATGTTCTCACTGCTTCCTGCTAATTGCTTTTAGTGACACAATCCACTCATTCATTGCCCAGAGGGATTGGGGAACTAGTAACATCATGCTGGGTTTTGAATAGAAAATACACATTTTTCTTACCATAAAAGAAACTGCGAATCAAGCTGCCACTGATGGCTGACACTGAAACTGTCTCACCCAACAAGTCGGTGCGCTCTGCTGGTCGGAGGTGGCATCTCTGCTCTCCTTTGTAGGGGCTCTGCCTTCAAGACAGCCACACACAAGTTATGATGCCTCTAAACCTTCCCAGAGCTAACGGCTCCAGCCTTTATCCTGAGAGAGATACTGGCTGAGTATCCACCCATTTGTTTATGAGTCAAAACAACCTTCCCAAGCCGTTCAGCCCCTTTTCCAATATTTTGTCATCCATCCAAGACTTCCTATTTGATGGGAGGAGCAGAACACATCACTCACATCAGTGATGCACAGATCTTTTGTTCTCCACCATCTTAGTAGTAGACAGAGAAAGAGGAACTTCTATAGGATAAGAGAAGAGGTAGCCAGAGGTAGGAGGAAAACCAGAAGCTGATGATGTCATAAAAGTCAAGAGAATTTAAGCCTCTGGAAGTAGGAAAATCTGTCAGCTATACCCTGTATTGTTATGGCAAGGTTCCAAGTAGCCTTTTGTGTTTCTTTAAACAAACAGTGACTACAGCTTTTCAAGGAAGACGGTTGTTTTACCTCCCGGAACCCTGATAAATAGCCACTGTTTTCAATAGTTTCTGAATGTAGGAGTGTGTTGCACAAGAGATTTTCCCTATTCCTGTTTTTCCCTGTAGTATAGGCAGAGTTGCTGAGTCACAGTCCCTACTTCCCAGACCTGGGAAACAAGTGTTTCCACCATATTTCTTTAAGTTGCCACTAAGAGCTAGGGAGCTCCTTCTCCTTGAGCTGCTTGGCTTTGTCCCTCATGTCTGCCTTTCATCCTAATAATTTTTGCTACACCCAGTAGAGTACTGTAGGCACTCTGCAGATATTCACTGGAGAAATAGACGTAACGTATTAAATAGACAACTTACGAAAGTATGTGCAGCAAATTTTTGAAGTGTTGCAAATGAATGTAAGTTGTGCATTTTACTCCACAGTGTATGTTTGTACCACTTAAAGTTCTCAATGCTCCCCCAATTATATTGAGGATGATTGATCCATTTGTGCCATATTGACCCTTGGGCTTCAGGTTACCACTGCCAATCCCTAGAGTTTACCCCGGTTTGAAAAGTGAGGGATTTCTAGGAAGAACAGGCTAAGACCTCACTCAAAATAATACCAGCGTATCCAAGCACTACAGCTCACCAACTTCCTTCCCAGCTTTCTGTCACCGTTTTTCAGTTGCTCACTTAGCCAAAGTCCCATCTCAGAGGTAGCAGGGGAAGGAGAGCTCTCTAGGAAATTTTTCCAGCTAGATTCGTGGCCATCACAGTTCATTTAGACAAGGTGAAAGGTCCTTCGGGGGGAAGAAATCTCTACAATTACTCATGCCAGGTTCCCAAGAGCACTGTTGGTGCTCGTGGCCAAAACTTGGCCCTCTCCTTTGGAATTGCAATTCCTATTGTGAATTACAAGTCAAATTCCCAAATGTGTTCTCCTCATGGAAAACTGCCTAATTGAAATGGTTATGAATTATTCAGGGAATAACTTTATTTTCTCCCTTTGAAATGCTCTCCCAGAAGAATGACCTGTGCTGTTGAGTGTGTGTGTGTGTATAGGTATATATATATAACAGAATTCTGAAAATTTAGCAATTCCAGATGTTTTCCTAGCACTCAAATCACTGTTTCTTTCCTCTCAAATTTTCCCACCAGCGTTTAGATTTTTTTAAGTATATGGATTGCCATATTCTGGCTACGTTCAGGAATTCTCAAACCCTGTTTATAGATGAGAAAGGTATCACAGAGCCATTTTGCTTTTGTGGATCCAGTTTGGGTGTTTTCTTTGTTCATTGTGTGGCTTTTACTTCCAGTTTTAAAACTTTCTTTTCTACAAAAAGAATTGTAGTTAAAATGTGGTTTTGCAGTGAAAGCAATTTTAGGTAGAAGAACATTTTTCTTAAACATTATAGAGACCTTTTTGGTCAGAGTGGCTTCAAAATAATTTGTGTTTGTAGACACAGTAATGGGGTGACTTGACCAAGGCCACTGTGTTTGCCAATTGCATAATGTCACAAAGGGGTTTACAGGTCAGGGATGCTCTGTGCCTTAAGCATCTTGATCAGTGGGTCTTCATTTATCAATTTAGCCAACAGCAACTGTGTAACTTCCATGTGCCAGGCACTGTGCCAAGGGACCAGTGCAGTGCAATTGTGAAGATGGTGGTTGTCATCAGAGCGCCCTGGCTTCTCCACACTGTCAGGGCTGATGTGTGTCCTGGAGTCCTCTTCTGTCAGTAACCTTTCACACTGACCCCACTGGGGCAAGTTGCTTACCTAGGGTCTATGGCAGATAATGGGGAATACTAAGGGGCTTAACATGGGAGCACCAAGGATCCAAGGAGATGCTGGAGCAGCTAAGAGGATGGGAAGGGTCCCTTTGGCTGCAGTAATCAGAGAGGGCTTCCTGGAGGAGGCAGCATCTAGCACAGCCCTGAGAGCTGCACAAAGATTGCTGTCACAATCTAAGTTTCTTATCTAGAAAAAGCACTCTCTGCCTCCTTCTTGCTGCCTCACCAGCTTATTCAAAAATTTTTATTACATTTGGGGAAGTCAACTTAAAGGAGTTATTTATGAGAATGATCCTAAGGTACTGGTCACACTTATTTAAGAGAACTAAACTCTAGGAAAGAGAGAGGAGATGATTGCAATATCCTCATTCTTGGATAAATTTCTGAATTATTAGTGTATTTCCTCATGAATTCCATCCCTTGTGTGTATCACTAGCTTCCTAACAGTTTATTCATTGATTAGTTTGTGTGCATAGGCCTCAGGGGTGAGGGGTTTGATATGCCAACTGAGATATGGCACAACCATCTCATCAGTCTTACAATCTCACAGAGGAAAGTGGAAGCAGAAAAATTCTGAGAAAGCTGTTTTCTCTTCATCTCCCTCCCCACTTTTGTCAGGCCCAACTGAATAAAGGATAATCCCCTAGTCATTCTAGTAACCCTCTGGAAGCCACCACCTCAGAAACTCTGTTGCCGTTGTCCTCAAAGGATTTGATAACTTTCCCAGTGGTACCAAATGTCTACCAAGAAGGACAGGAGCTAACTAAATATCAAAATCGAGAAGGGACTAACTTCCAGGGCTCTAGAATGATTCCTTCTTGAAGAATTAAAATCGAAGGAACTGCGTGTTCTCCTAGGCAAGACTATGACGAAATAAGGATGTCAATATTTTTTGGAAACCAGAATCGCTTACCTGGTAAATTTGTGTTTTTTTCCCCCAGACAAGTTTTGGTATTGTCGGCTTTCACCAAACCACAAGGTCCTGCATTATGGAGACTTGGAAGAAAGTCCTCAGGGAGAAGTGCCCCACGATTCCTTGCAGGACAAACGTAAGTGCCTCTCCTGTGTTGGAGGCCTGAGTTTTGGTTGCTTGTTCGTTTCCTGGTCACAGAATATCATGCAGAAAGACTGTCAACCTCAGTAAACCCATTAGGCATGTCTCATCTAGCTGTGAGTCCTGGCCGAGCCGTCTCATCAAGCATAAGACCTTGATGGATTTGTGGTTCGGGACTGAAGAGGGGAGGGTGTAAAAGGAATGCTCACCTATCTTTCCTGAAAGACGTAAACCTGGGGTTCAAACACCCACTTTTACGTTACTTGTCCAAGTGTTATTCTAAGGAGCAAAAACAATATAAACCTGATTGTCAGTTGTCTTTTTCTGATGACCCAGAATAATTTCACATGAGTCACGTACTTGATCCCACCACGTTTACGCGTTATAGTTTGCTGTATCCCACACTTATAATGCAGAGCTAATGCCAGACCCACGTATGGCTTGTTTACTTCCAAGAAGTAACTCAGACACTCAATAGCATTCTGTGGTTTCCTAAATATTCCCCAAAATACATATTATTTATACCGATTTCTTATTTCTGTACCATGTCTCTTAAAGAGCCAGTCATATGCTAGATTATTTTAGCCCAACACCAAAGCAGGTTCCAGGTTTTTTTTAGTCAGCATTAAGTGTACTAATTAAACAAAGTATTACAGAAATATTAAAATACACAAAGGTAATGGATTAATTTGGAAGAGAAATGAGATAAAGTTAGGCATAGCCTCAGAGGATATCTCAGGTAGAGAAATCAAAGAGTGAGAAAAAAGTAAAGACACTTTAAAATACCTTTTACAAGTCACCTTGACCCTGCCATGAGTCATATGAACAAGTCGCAAACAGAATCCTTACCTCCAGGTCCTAGCACCTTCCCCCTTGTCACCCCAGGGCCTATGGAAGTCAAATCTGTACTGTCTTCCTTGCAGCTCATGGCCATCACAGGGGAAAATAAACCACAAGTGGCAAATTCCTGACACACTCAGACTCTGGGCTGACATATCAGACAGACAGCCTGGAACATGCTCGCTTCCTCCAGCTTAAAAATGGGACAGTCTGGTCTTCATAGTGTCATTTAGTTCAGAAGGCAATCTTATTTCCTTTCCTGGGAGCACTGCCTCTTCAGCCCACATTATTTGAAACCCAGTACCGCAGAGTCTGGGGCAGTGTCTATGCATTCTTGCTATGGGGTCTCCCCAGGCCTCTGCCTGTAATAAGGACCCTCCCTTCAGGTCTCAGAAAGCCTTCCGCATGCCACCATGGACAGAGCTGGACCAGTGGTTCTCAGAGTGTGGTCTTTAGACCACCAGCAGCAGCATCACCTGGGAAATTACTAGACATGCAGCTTCTCAGATCCTCACTCCCAGACGTGATGAATCACAAACTCTGGGGATGGGGCCAACAACCTCTGTCTTAACAGACCCTCCAGGCGTTTCTGATGAGCGCTCAAATTGAGAAGTGTGGAGCCAGATGTTGCCTGACACGCTTCATAGTGAGTCCCTAAATTGGGCTTTCACCAATACGTAAATATTTTAAAAGAACAAGAAAAGTGAATCGACAGTGGGTTGCCAACTTTCAGGTTTGGCAGAAATAAAGGCTATTATAAAAGAAAATCTAACTAAAATTTAATATCACATTGCTTTCATTTTAAAAAGGGCTCTTGATCAAACAAAACGAAAGACCAGAAAGGCCTAATCTTGGAATAAAGGACAGTCCCTTGTACTAACTTAAATTAGCTGTGTGAAAAACTCACAGCAGTGTCTTCATTTTCCTCTGTTTGCTATTAACTGGTGAAAAACTCACTGATGAAACCTCCCTCATGAACTCAGAACTGTCCAGAGGCCAGCTATTTGGAATCTCTGCTCTAATGCAGTAAAATGAAGAGTTAAAGGTCAAAGCAACCACAAGCTCTATATGAAGTCTTTCACCGCCTCGTTCTTAACCTGACCAGGAAATAGGGCAAGTGGTCTGGGCAGGAAAACAGAAAAACCACAGCTGGATTCATTCCTAACCCACATGGCCCAGAGAATCGGCTCTCCCACTCACTGGCTGTGTTATTTATCTCCATAGTTATAGGGATCTAGTCCTCTCCTCCACCCACAGATAGGCACTAGATGGGCGTGGATTGTAGGTTTAAACGCAGCGCTCTCATTCTCGCTGGTTGTGCTGCTTAGGAAGTCGGTAGCCCTGCCCCTAGAGAAGGTCAAGTCGTGGACAGTACCTGAGCCTTGAGTAGGGACGGTCTCTGGGCTAGAAACCCGAGGGCCGATGCCAGGGAGAGGCAGCTTGCCAGGGTGGTTGCAGAAGAGCCAGGACAGAGCTGCAGGTCTCCAAACAGTTTTTGGTCGTGGCCACAGAGTGAGGCTGCTTCTGGGAAAGGGTTGCATCAGTCCCTCTGACAGTGGCTGTGAAACTCATCCACTCCTTTCCTCTGCGGCCTTTGAAGTCTAGTAATTCAGAGTTCCAGAAGAGCTGCTCCGTAAACAGTTATCCACTGCAAGGCAAACCAAGAATGAGTACCTGTGCAGGTGTGTGCGTATGAGAGGATGTGGGGTGTGTGTGTGTGTGTGCGTGTGTGTGTTGAGGAGATTATATCTGTATGCACATGTGTGCCAGGGAGGGGGTATATTTCATGTAATGAAGTCAAATGAAACTATTGTGTGCCTGAGATGAGAAGGTCCCAGCCTAGAAAACTAAAGTTTGCTGCTTCAGGCCTGCCATCTGGTTTGCATTTAATTACAGTTCGCATCCTGCCTGGAGCAAAAGAGTCCATCCTCTTGGAGCCCTTAGTCAAAAACCTCATTCCACTAGAAAAATGAGACATTCCTTTAATTCATTTCAAGTACCCTTGCTCTTGCTGTGTACAATTGCCCTCTCTTGCGACCAAGGGGAAAATTGTCTTCCACCCCTTGAGTTAATCAGTGCTGAATACTGAGATATTGGTGAATCAAATAGCATAATTGAATCCTCTTAATCCAGAGAGTGCAAGTGGAGATTGAGGGCCTCTCCTTAGCTGTCTTCATGTCTAAAGATTTAGCAAATCTCTCTTCTCGTATTCCTTTTGTTAGGCAAGAAACATGGCCCTTGAAAATCCACATCTCCTAACCTCCCTTCGCTCCACATTCCTCCCACCAGGTTTATAGACTCTCATCACCCCCACTAAACACCAGACTCCTCTGCTTTCCAGCAGTGCCTGGGCCCCTCAGAGACTCCCTTTGAAAGAGTCTAGGCCAGAGCTCTTCACTCCCACATCAAAGGGTTTTGCTCCCTCACACAAGGCCATGAAGCCTATTACAGCAGAGGAGAGGAGCAATGGCCACAGCAAAGCAAAGTGGGTGATTTGGGTCATTGAAGCATGGGGAATAATTCAGGCCCCTCAATCTACAGAGAGAATTAACTTTGACTGTTGATAATGAGAACAACCGCAAATGACATCTTTTGAGTGTTTACTCAACACCAGGCAGTGTGCTAAGAGCTCTACATTACATAATAAATTATCCTCCCCACAACCTGAAGAGGTGGGTATCATTGGAAAATTAGGATTAGGAAAATGAGGTACAGAACAGTTAAGTAACCTGTTGAAGGTCACATGTCCAATAAATAATAGAGCAAAGATCTGAATGCAGCCATCCAGCTCCATGGCCTAGATTTTTACCTACTTCTCCAGACCACCTAGATTCAAAGCCAGCAATGATCTTGGCTCCAGCACTGAGTTAATTCTCAGAACAGCCCTATGCGATGGATGATATTATAGTTCTACATTGTAGACAAGAAAGCTTGTGCTCCAAGAACTTAAGCCCAAAGTGGTATAGCCTGTAGGTGCACCTAGAATTCAAATCCAGGCTCTGTGATTCTAAAGGCACAGCCCTTCCAACCACTCCAGGCTCCCAAGTTAGAGTCCAGATTCTTTACTAAACTGTACTGGGATCAGCCTGCCCCTCCTCTGTATTTCTGCCCATAGGAGCTTCCACGATGGAGCTGTGTATACAGCAAGTGCTCATGGCTTACTGGTTACTTCCTGGGGTGATTTCTGTCTCACCTTGGCTCCCAGGGGTGAAAGCTAGAACAATTTTTATCATGGTGGCCACATTTACTTTTTCAAAGGCATTTTTTTTTTTAATCACAATTAAAGTTCCTTCCCCAGATAGTAGCAATCAAAGAGTTTCCTGAACATATCTGAAGTGATAACCACTTCCAGGGCTGTGTTCAGCATGATTTGGGGGGCTGACATCTTCCAAACATAGGGAAAAATCATGGCCTAGCAAGGGACCATAGAATAGAAGAAAGAGCAGCAGTCCCAGCTCTGTCCCTCACTAGCTGTGTGATGTTGCGTGATTTATTTCTTCTCTTTAGTCCTCAGTCTTCCCATCTATAAAATAGGAGCGTTGAATTAGATTGTCTCAATCCAACTCAAACTGAAAAAAGCATTGAAAGAAATGAGGCCAGGTTGCAAGGAGTTAGAGTTGGCGTTAGGGAACCAGTGGTGACCCTTCTGGTTCTCATATCTCTGAACCCTACTTAGTTATGTTGCTCCTACAAAAAAGGGCCTGATAGAAACACCAGCCCTGCTTTGAAGTAATCAAGGGCCCTCTGTTGCCTCTTAAGAGTGTAGATTCAAAGGATATGAGTCTGATCCTGCTCATGGGTTTAGAGAGGACAGCATTTTAGCCCTTCTGATGCCTAATTTTCCAGTGCATCTAGAGACAAACTATGTAAAGAGCAACCTTTAAAAGCCATGCTGTATTTTTAGAATTTTGTGTTTTCCTTTTAGCCGTAATCCTGTGAGTAATATAGCAGCTCGTCTCCTTGACAGGGGACAATGCATGTAAAATACATAAAATATGTAATGCCACAAGCGCGGTGGAAGAGTGCTTTTTCTCCGCTGATTCCTTCTCATTAGAGATTCTAAAGACTGCTCCCACGACAGACTTTAGTGTTACTCTTGTCCTGTTCCGAGTTAATCTTGCCCAGTTTTCAAAGCCAAGGGGTAAATTACTATTTATAGATCTTCAAAGACAAGGGGTAACTTACTATTTATAGATCTTCATTGACCATGTTACATATTATACAACAGAAGACTACCCTGTGACTCAAACTCCAGCTGAAGCTTGAGGAGGGTTTTGGAGTTGGTATGTTAATTATATCACAAATTCACTTCAGTGGTGGATTTTCATTGAAAAGTAAATCTTAAGTAAACCCAGCTTCCCAAAGTGCCCAAATATCTCCTCCTGGGGTAGTGATTAGGGAGCCAGGTCAGCCACTGAGAACAGGGCTGATTGTTGGTTCTGAAAATGGTTTTGAGGAGAACTGAAGTCAGAGGCTGTGGTCAAAGGTAGGTTCAGGAATCACAAGGACCGTCTAAAAGAAGATGCCAATCTCGAGCAGCCAGGCAGAGAAGGAAAGCAGTCCAAGGTCAAGGGTCATGCCATTCAGGAGAGGCTGCATCGCTACATTTTGCTGCAAGAATAAATAACCTCCACAATCTCAGTGGCTCAGGACAGCAAGAGTTTATTTCTCACTCCTCACATTACGTAACTGACATGGGCTTTCAAAGGACTGGTCCACACGATCACAGGGACTCAGGCCAATGGCTGCTCCGCCATCCCAGAGCTGTGCCATCTGGATGGACCATGGAACCGGATCAGTCCCTGTGGCTGGAGAAGAGAGGCTGGTAGGCGTGGACTTTTCACTGCCTCAGCTAAGAGAGAGACAGGCCATTTCCTCTCACATTTCATTGACCAGAGCTAATCGTATGGCCCCACCTAACTGCAGAAGTTGTTGGGAAGAGTAGTCTTCCATATGGCCGGAAGGAGAGGAGAGGCAGTCATTAGTGAGTACAAGTCAGGTCCACCAAAGAGATCTAGAATCAGGACTGAGCTAGCCGCGGGTGCCTGCAGAGAATCCTGGAAGAGTTCCTCACAGCCTCACTCTTCTCTAGGGTTTGAGAGAGCTCTAGAGGTGTCACAGATTTGGACAAAGTTCTTAGCAACTTTAGGGTACCCGGACAATGTTAGCTTCTAAAGAGCCTTCCTGTTAACATCGTTTTGACATTCTATATATTTTATAATTCTCTCTTCATCTAAATGTCACCCCCAAACCCAATGCCCCAGTAAAAATAGGTGAACTTTAATCATGAAATCTCTCATTATCTTCATCATTAGAGGAGTCTAAGGAATTGATGACGCAAAGCTTCTGCAGATCCTAAGTGAGCTCCTAAATTCCTTTAGGAGAGAAAGGAGAGAAAGATTAGGAATTGGAAAGGGACAGATGACTTTGCAGTTTTTTAAATTAAGCTTCCAAACCATCCTACTGCCTTCTCTCCATCAGATGATCTTAACAAAAGCTTTAAAGGCCCAACCCTTTCCACATCTTTTATCTTTCCCCAGGTTCTGAGTAGGATGAGAGATAACATCATTTTATCAAACTGCATTACGCTCAGGATTTCCAAGATAAACACTAGCTACCACTTCCCTATCAGAAAGGAATGTTCCCTTTATTTAATTGAGTTTAATTTCATTGTCCATAAAATAGGAATAATAAAACCTGCCTCACAGAATGCTTGTGAGAAGTAATGAGATTGTAAGAGGGAGAATCTGGAGAATGAGAGTTCAGGATGGTTTAAATTCAGATAAATTTTTTTGTGATAAGGTTACTTCCCCTCATTATCCAAAACTCAGAAACTAAAGAGATGTAGCAACTGTAGCAGGAGATATCCATCTGTGGGAAGCATTTGGCATTGCTCCTGGCACATAGATGTCTTCCATAAAATCAGTATCAGTACCACTATTAGTATGATTATTACTGCTGCTTCTAGTACCATCACTTTTAATGCAACTATGATGGGTTTGTTGTTGTTTCTGGTCTTTTTTTTTAGGTATTTGCTTTATTGAACCAAATTCTACTATGAACATAGATTTTTCTCCCCGGGGATGCTTTTTACCAGGGTATAAGGATATATTTTAGTTCCTAGCCCTGGACACCGCTTGACTTCTCTTTTCTTTTCACCTCTTTTCTCTTCTAGCGGTAGTGTCTGGGAATGGCAGCCATAGCAGCAGACTCGATGCTTAGTCTTGCTACTTTCTGGACACTTAAGCTGTCACATGATGTAGTTACTTTCATTTTCTCTTATGAATTGCAGTGCCGGTGGCAGATATCAAAGCTGTGGTGACGGGAAAGGACTGCCCTCATATGAAAGAGAAAGGTGCCCTTAAACAAAACAAGGTATGTTTTCCAAGTTGCAAATTGTTCTATCTGCTCAATGCAGTTACTGACTGCAGTGGGCCGAGCCCTTCTTTGGTAGCTATGCTTGTGCGGTTGGTGTGTGTGTGTGTGTGTGAGAGAGTGCACACACGCACACACAGTTACACATCTCTTAAACTCAGCTCCTTTTCCTTTCCTCATTCCTTTTACATCTCTTACCTAGTCTTATTCTTTCTCTCACTGATCACTTGTCGAATCTCCACCATGCCTTGCATTCTCTCACTTCCTTTCTACGTACAGCCCTAGGAATTGCCCTCTCTCTGTTGTCACCAGTCTTCTCTCAAGCCTTTTCCACTCATCTCCATCCATCCTCTGGGCCTCTCCTAACCTTCTATTTATGTTCATATTCTCCCTTCTGCACTTCCACCCCAATCCCTTTCGTTTCCTCCTTCTTGTTACCCGCCTGGTGTCTCAGTGAAGTCTGGGAAAGGGAGGAGAGACTAGATGGCTCAAAACAAATCTTAGAAAACTTTTAAAGGCCTGATATTCTTCAGCATCATGGGAAATATTGTGAAACAGTTCAAACCCAGCTTAAGGGAGAAAATCTCCCCAGAGGTGAATATTGCTTCAATACTCTTCACATTGCAATATTCTTCACCCTCCCCATCATGTTGTTCCCCATGACAGCCTACATTCCATAACAGAGGGTATGGGAGGTGGCATTTTCTGAAAAGATGGAGGAATTTCCCTTGCCCCCAGTTTGGAGGTATTTGCCCTTGGAGGGGCCATCAGGGAGCCAATTTTTTACTTCTTGGCATCTTGTGTTACATAGTATCTGTCCATGAACAAAATTAATCAGCTTCATCTGGAAGCTTCAGGCACCTCGGAGCCAAAAATGTCACATAGATCAATAGGTTGCTTCTTTATTGTCCCGTGTCATTATCTAAGAGAAATGTAAACATTATACACATCCTATTTATCAATCAGTGTTGAAGTGAATAATGCCTGCCCTATAATTTCAGTCATTATAAGATGAAGGTGAATCCAGGTCTGCATGAGATGACCCTATCTATGGTTAAGGAAAATCAAAAGCACTACAAAAGTACTGTTTAGGAAGAAAACAGGGAGAGGATACAGCCAAGGAGACAGATAACAAGATCTTTGTTTCTTAAGTTATATAAGTATAACTCACCTCAAGTCCATATGAATCCTTCTGTGTCGAGCCTGTCACAGTGCTATCATATAAAACACTGAGTGACATAAGGGCATGCCTTGGGGTCTGTAGGTCATCTGTTACACAGAATTTCTTTCTTCTCCAAGATATGGGGAAGTAGGGATTCAACAGCTCATCATATACCAGAAGAGCATCCTTAACTAGAGAAGCAAGTCCCCAGCCTTCATGGTTTGCCTCCTGTGGGGCCGCCTTCCTTCAAGACCACCTGATAACAGACGGAGCACCGGCTCTGCTCAGCTCCAGCTGAGGTCCCCGTGGTTATATAACACTTGGAGCCGAGCAGGACAAGGTGTGAGGAAATTGGCAGCAACAAAAGTCTGTAACCTAAAGAAGGCTAGGAGGGGTATAGTTGACAGCCAAGCAGCTTGCAAGGACTCAAGCATTCTGATTGGGACAGCGAATTATGTGAAACAGGTGTGAAGGAACTTCTGGTTTCACCCCAACCTGTAAAGAGCCTAGGAGTTGTCACTCCTATCCTTACAGTAAGAAGAAACTGAATAAAGTGAAAATCAACAATTTTCTTGGAACTACCAAGAGAACTGATGTTGCAGGGGAGACCACAGCCATGGAATCTGGAGAGTCAGGTACATCCAGAGAGTCCCAGCCAAATCTGCTCACCTGAAGCAGAATCTACTGGAGCTGTGAGCTGTAAGATCATTTAGCTGGCAATTCTGATGACTGCTAGTATAAGAGTGAGAAACTCTTGGGGGTTGCAGTCTTGTGGGGGCATACTTTCATGGGCTTTATTTCCAGTAAACCTAGCAGATTCTCTCAGTGAAGATCTTATGGAGAGTCCCCCATCCCCCACTGCCCACCTCCATCATGGCTCTGGGAGGGGAAAGAGGTGAGTAATCATGGAATATGACAGAGCCTTCTCCATAACGAAGCCCTGTTCTCCAAACCTTTATCCCAGCTAGGGGAAAGGAATTTCTCCCATTGCATTCCTTTTTAGACTTCTTATCTCAACCACAGGGTTGGGGTTGGGGGAGATATAATCAACAGCAGTCAGAACCTCAAGGAAATCAGTAGGAAACTCTGTAGCTATGCTACTGAGAAAGCTATACTACTGGAGATACACTTGAGAAGGTGACAGCCACAAGACACAGGACCCCCAAAAGATGGAGATTTAATTGGAAAGTTATGGAGTGCTATCCCTCACCCATATCCTACCACTATACCACTAGATTCCAAAATAGTAACACTGGATTATACCTGAAAGTTCTGCAAGATACAACCTCTCTCTGAGGAGGAGTATTTAGGGAAGCTCAAAGTCAGTAGGGTAGACAAAAACAGGGACACTAGAGGAATTTGAAGCCTCTGGCACTTACAGTATAGCAAACATTTAACATATCCCAATTCCTTGCTAGATTAACATAAATCATCACTCTAGAGGTCTGTGTATCTCCCTTCCTATTACCTGATACAGCATGTCTGGATTTCAACAAAAAGTTACAAGCATGCCAAAAAGCAATTAAAAAACAGCCTGGAAAAACAAAGCAATCATCAGAACCAGACTGCAGTACGACACAAATTCTGGGATTATCAGACAGAGAATTTAAAATAACTGTGATTAAAAGGATTAGAGGCTCTAATGGAAAAAGTAAACAACATGAAAGAATAGATGGATAATATAAGCAGAGATGCGGAAACTCTAGAACTGAATCAAAAGGAAAGGGTATAAGTAAAAAGTACTGTAACAGAAGTGAAATAAAATATGCTTTTAATGGGCTCTTCAGTAGACTTGACATGGCTGAGGAAAGGATTAGTGAGCTTGAAAATGAGTCAGTAGAAACTTCCTAAACTGAAATGCCAAAGGGAAAAAAATTAGAACATCAGAGAACTGACAGACAATTGCAAAAAGTATAATATATGTATAATTAAAATACCAAAAGAAAGAGAATAGAACTGAAGAAATATTGAATCAATAATGGCCAAGAACTTTCCAAAATTAAAGATAGATATCCAACCACAGATCCAGGAAGCTTATAAGATACCAAGCAGGATAAATACCAACACACACACACACACACACACACACACACACACACACACACACACA